>NC_090932.1:340688366-341048419 GCF_040938575.1 Ambystoma mexicanum
TTTAGAAACTCTTCAAACTCCCTGGTGACTTGCTAAGGTACTTACTCAGTCATCATTGCGGTCATACGCTGCCCAACAGGGGGGGAGAAGTTAAGGTGGCTTTACCTGAATTGTCTGCCAAATTTCATGGGTTGTGTTACATTTTCACTTTAATGACCCTGCAACTAAAGGTATTCCCCCCCGAAATATATATATTTTACAAGGCCTGTCACAGTGGCCCTGTAGGTGGTTCTGTATCATTTCATCAACGGTTGTAATTTTGATGCGTTTCTTTACGAGTATTTTTACCAAAAAAAACCCTCACCAAAATAGTTTATTATTTTGGGGGTAGTCGGAGGGGGGGGGGGGGTTTCTGCCCGCAAGCCCCCATCCCCTATTAAAGGATATGGCCACCTCTGAATGGTTTTGCAAAGTTTTGTGTCTTTTCTTCAAGGGGGGCAGGGGGGAAAAAATTACAGGAGGGGGGTCCCAAAACCTTTGAAATCCGCTTAGACATGAATGGAAAATGTGTTTGCTCGTGGCCACAGTGCTTTTGCAAATTTGGTGTTAATCCGTCCAGTAGATTTTTTAAAAATTCCCAAAATAGAAGTTAAAATAAATAGTGATATCTCAGTTCGGTCCGCAGACTCACTTCCTGGTTCACTGTCCGCGGATGCCTCTTTGCCAATAAGGGAGTCATGTAATGTTCGTGGACATTGTACGCGTCCACTAATTAATCAATTAAAAATGTGAGGTACATCTAAACTTTTGAAACGGGAACCTTGTTGGATTCTCAAACTGCGCCTGTCGTCCACGGACACTGTGGTAAAAACATATTAAATAACACAACATTGCACTGTCAAACTAATGAAACCATTTCTGGGGACGTGAGGGGTGAAGAGGATGGGATGGGATATGGCCATAAAAACCCCAAAATTGGGTGTTTCTTCTCCAATGTCCGCGAACATCCGAGATGTTCGGGAACATTTCTGAGACATCCACAAACTTTACAAAAGTTCAAGGCCATCCATGCATATTTCTGCATTATAGGGTCAGTGAAAAGCAGTTTTTGGATGGCTTTTAACTTTGGCGCCATTCAATGAATTGGCAGAACATTTTGCAATATAATTGTAGACCCAACTTTGAATTCTGTTGCAAAAGGGGGAAAAGAAATTTGAGGTGGGGTCCCAAAATGTTTGTACAGCATATCCATTTGGTGTCGTTTGACTCTGCATACAAGCTTGCAAGAAGATTTTAGACCCAAAATGTTTTCGCAAAGTTTGGTGGGATTTTGTCAAGAGGGGGCAAAAATAGAGGGGGGTCCCAATATTTGTAGATGACTTATAACTTTGGTGCCGTTTGTCGATTCTGCACAAATGTTTGCAAAACGATAATAGACCTTTGAATGCATTTTGTCAAGTGGGGGCTAAGTTATATCACAATTTTTTGTACCTACATTTTGACACTTTTAAAAAAATAAAACAGTCTATTTGCAACAAACTTGTGCGAGGAGCATTGGCAAGGACCCAAAAGCATGGTTTGCAATTGTGGCTGTGTCGTACAAAAAATAGTGGTATACCTTTGGTGACTTGGGTATAGCCTGTAGCCACCAGATTGTCTGGGGCAGGCCATGGCCAGCAGGGACTGGCAATGGTGTTAAAGTGAAGAAACAAAAGAAACTTCCACCGGAAACTAGTGCTTCATTTTAATCATACATTCTAGTTAAATGAGGGGCTCTAAAGATAGAGTCACCCGATGGCCATCTGTGTAGTATGAATAGACACAGATAGTTGAATTACAGCAATTTTTATTAATGAACATTAAAGATTATTTAGGCAGTGAAGTAGTTAATAGAGGTGGGGTGAAGAAGCAGTGACATTGATGCCCTGGAAGCACTTAGTGGCCACACTGAGTCTGCCCTGACTAGCCTAGAAGATTAAGATTCCTCAGAGGGTGCGAAGGGGAGGGCACCCCCAGATAAAGCGGTGGAAGATGGTGAAGTGATGTAAACTCGGGAAGGGGGTGGACAGCGTTAGATATAAAGCTATTGTATATAATATTTGGAAGCCATGATTGATGTTCGCTGTAAGGTTTTTTTTGGTTGTTTTGTTTGTTAAAATCAATAAAAATTGTTGTGAACAAAAATTTCTTTTGAAGAGAGCCAACTTGGTAGTCTTGAGGATGTAGTTAATAGACACATTTCAAGAAATAATAGTCCCAAATTGTGTGTTGGCCCTGAAAGGGCACAGAGTGGTTGGAAATAGAAAGCCCATGAGTTGTAGTATTCGAGTAAGAGGAAAGAAAAGAGCTAAAAGGTATATAATAAATTGCTTCAATAGTGTATTTTAATGTGGCACATTAATTTCATCGACATCTGAAAGCTAATGCCAGCCGATTAAATCATTGTAAGCAGTTAATCACTTATTCCCTCTAGAGATCAATACATTCTTGTAATCACTTATTTCTTTTGAACATTGGAAAGATGTTGGATTTGTGAATTGCCAACATTAAAAGTGGTGCAGAGTCTGCCACTTGAGACAATACAGTACGTCTGCTACTCAATGATTTATATATAGCCCAAAGCAACCTTGTTTGCTACAATGAAACCTGGGGTTAAAGTGGACATGGCCACCAGGGACCAGCTATGTGGGAACGTTTTTCGAAATTGGGATAAGTTGCGTTAAGCAATGCAACCATAACTCGCACCACCACCATGCACTGCAAAGAGTAACACCCAGGACATCAAAGAAGTCATCATAATGAACCAGGGAAGGCTGAAAAAAGCGTGTTAATGTTTTCTTAATACCCTTTTCATTTTTTTATGAATTGTTTTCAAAATGTCAAGTTTAGTGGGGCTCTTGACAAACTTCTTGATTGGAAAATGTCATCCAAATACATCCAGCAAGTCCATTTATTAGCCTCGCTCAGTTTCTCTGCTGTAAAAGGCAAGAGCCACCCCATTCTCTGTCGATATATTTTAAAAACTACTGGATGGATTTACCCCAAACCAGTCAAGGAAATTAAGTCAATGCTTTGTGACCAAGTTGTTTCTTATTTGGTCCAAATCTGCTCAGCAGTTTTGGCGTTATGGCTGTTAAGAAACCTGCACTTTTTCTCCATGGTCACATGAATGGACTGAAAACTGATGTTTGTTTTCTTAATACCCTTTTCCATTTTATAACGTATTGTTTCGCAATATGTCAAGCAAGTCAACAGTTATTAGCAATAGAATTTTGAGAATAAATAGCTGCTTTTTAATTTTCTGAAAGGCCTCTCTGCTGCAGAGCACCATGGGAGATATAGTTATCATTTTGGGAGAAGTAGGCACCCCCCTCTGTCATATATTTTCAAAACTACTGGACCAATAACGATTCAACCCTTAGTGCCCAAGTTGTTCCATACCTATTCCAATCGCATCCAGCTGTTTTCGATGTGTGCTTGAGCACAAATTTGACTTTCTCTCTATGGGAAAATGAATGGGCGCTAGGCCGACAGATTTTTACCTTTCTTAATAACTTATTTTTTAACAGATCTTTCCCAAAATGTCAAGTCCTGGAGGTGGAGGTAAAGGGACTATCAGGGGGTACAAGTACAATTCTGTTTTCAAAATATCAGCCAAATCCGTCATATGATTCAAAAGTTATTAGAAATTCATTTTGTTTCAGGTTTCCTATGGCAACTATTGGCGGTGACTGCCGAACTATAATCATTAATCTGCGCTGCTGAAACGCTGGCACCAAGTTTGGTTATGCTACCCTCCACTCCGGTTTACTGCATTTGCTGCTGGATGTCCT
This sequence comes from Ambystoma mexicanum, assembly GCF_040938575.1. Lineage (NCBI taxonomy): Eukaryota > Metazoa > Chordata > Amphibia > Caudata > Ambystomatidae > Ambystoma > Ambystoma mexicanum. The sequence continues at coordinate 340,692,140 of NC_090932.1, forward strand.
TCCTGGATGGTCATCGTCCAGCCCCTACTTCTCCAGGTTGGATGGGGTGGGATCTCCATGCTGGAACAATTCCTTTGCCTTTTTACTGTCATTTTCCTGAATTATCATCTTGGTCATGGGCCTTGTGGTAGGAAACTGCCATCGTACAAGAGTGTGATCGCCAACCACACCACCACTTCTGCTGTGTGTTGTGGTGTCATCAATCCCCTCCAACTTTGTTGGTTAGGGGACCTTTTTTCTGCTGGCTGGCTGCCCAGTATTGTCCCTCAATTTGCTTGGTCGATTCCTCCATCTTCCTGTAGCGAACCTCACGATTTTCACTCTTGGTTGGAGGGTCCTGCTCCTGGGATGGCAGACTGTTAGGCAGAAACCTGTGCAGTTCCCTTAGGGACCACTGAAAAAGACTTAAGACTACAGGTGTTTGGCAGTAAACCCACTTGATAGCAGTCTGCACCACACAGATTCACTTGGTAGCTGTAGCTGAGCAGTCAGACTTCCCTCAAGAAGAGTTAGGCAGTATAGAGAGTATACACAATAGGTACAGGGATACAGTAGCATAAGCAAACACTGACCAGAGCTTTGGTGTAAAAGTATATAGTTATTTATTTAAAGACACACTTGTAAATTACACTAGCACAAAGAGAAAAGTAAATTCAGCACACAGTCACTATTATATATATATACAACCCTCATTACTTATTAGACAAGTCTTAATGAGAAACACCACTTATTTTCAGACAGAGGTGAGCACTTAACATAAAATGGCACTCTAATAAGTTATTAAAAAGGGAGGGAAAAGTTATGGAAGCACAAATTTCAATACTTTTAAAAGAACCACAGTAAGGCAGGTTAGGTAGAGTTCTACTTGAGAGCAAGGAGGTCAGTTGCAAGGCCCATTTTTGGAGAGAGCAAGCAGAAGGGGTCCAGGTTCACACAGCGGGGTTATGCCCAAAGAGTCTTGTAGATAGTTTGCACACAAAGAATGAAATTAAAGTCAGGAAAAGTTAGCGAGGTTGTCCCAGGCCAGCCCAGGTTAGAAAGTCGAGGCTTTACTGTCACCCCGAATGATCGGTCGCAAGGGAAGCCAGGCGGGACACAGTACCTTAAGTGTGAAGGAAGCTCCAGCATGGGCAGTTGTTCCTGGCAGCGGGCGCAAGTCGGTGTTTCGTCCAGAGGAAGAGGAGGTCTCGCCGTGGAGGAAAGATGAAGGTCGTTGCACTGCCAGGGAAGAAACCAGCCGTGGAGTTCTTCGGTTAAAAGGTACTACCCTTCTCTTCGCGGTAGGGGTAAGCCGTGGTATTCCGGTTGCCGGGGTGCTTGGCACGGGCAAGGCGGCCATGAGATGCTCCAGGAAGGTGAAAAGACGGCAAAACTGGTTATCCCCACCAGTCAAAGGAAGAAGACTCTCCGGACTGGAGATCTCCTCTGTCGTTGGGAAAAGTGGTGAGACGGTTCAGCAGGGCTCCACCGGTAGTGTCGTCGTTGCAGGTCGGCTAAGCTTCTCCCTCCTCGGATTCTTAGGTCCTGTGGCGACTTCTGAAGTTCGTCCCCAAAGCCCTGCTTTTATGCAGCAAACCCCCATTCATTCAGCCTAGCTGTCAATCAAACATGCTAAGTGGTGAGCCAGCCGGCTCACCACTTGGGCCAATCACACAAGAGTGCGACTTGAGTTGCCAAGGCAACTCAATCCAGGGAGCCTAAACCCCCTCCGACACCCCCTGTGGTACCCAGACAGAGTGGCAGCACTTTTGGAGGCTTCTGTGGAGAAGCCTGCCAAAAAGTGGAACAAAGGGCTCGACTTGGGTTGGAGTCACAGAAGAGAACACAAACGCCATTTTAGAATCGAGTTCTGGCAAAGAAATACCAATCGGTGAATTAATATTAAATAAACCAGCGGTATGTTCGAGGCTATAGGAATTAAATAATGAAAGTTGGTAGCCTCGAACAATGGGAAAATCCCATAGAGATATATTTGCGGTCGAAGATAAAAAGTAGTATCCACTGCCACCAGCCAAAACTCGATCAGGGGGGACGGAGACATGCCCCCTCGAACAACAGACCCCGGGGCAATCGAATTGCCCCGACCAGTACGTTCACAATATGATGGTTTGTACTGGTTTCTGTTCATAATTTGGGACTAGTAAAGCCAATGGTGACTTTACATGCCCTGGGAGACAGTCAGTCCCAGGGTATGGAGCCTATTATTGGGGGGTCGCTACGACACCCCTGGGTTACGGCACGGAGGGTGCTGTGTAACCCACATCAAAAACACATGAGACCCTATGGAGTAAAAGACCCCATAGCCCATAAAACACATGGAAAGACAAAGGAACACCTCAAATCATGTCTAAGAGTGAGAGTAAAAGAGTCTCACTCTTAGCAGGGGAAAAAAATAAACCCCAAAAATCCAGCAAAGCTGCTGGGGGACTCACTAGGTTTGGGAAATTAGCCTTTACAGAGAATTCTCCCTCCCTAACACAGACTGTTCTTTTCAGTCGTCTGGGTCAGTGTTGTGCCCGGGTTCGAGCACCCGGGTGACTGGATCCTGCAACTCTACCTCCAAGAGATGATTCTTTACTTACTGGGTTGTTTTATTGCTCCAGAGTCAGGTTTTAGGGAGCTGCCTACTTGAGTATTTACCTCTGCGCCCTGGGTTATTCGAGCTACTTGCCCTCACGTGTACCTATTGTTTGAACATGGGCTTCTGCAAATCTCCTTCAAACATGCTTTGCCACTTGGGCAGGGAGGATAGCTCAGGTGCAACGTGCTCGCCTTGGAAGCAAGACGACGCGGAGCTACACAGGTTCGAACCCTGCTTAGAAACCTCTGGGTATTAAGCGTGTTATAAATAACCAATTACAATTACATTCACCCAAATCCTGCTTTGCCCTTCTTGCTGGGGATGCTGGCTTTTTTTTCCCCACACCTGTGGATAGAACTTAGATTTACCCTACTTTTCCCTCATAACCCATGGCTCTGCCTTCAGATTTTGTCCCACTGATTCCTTCAGGGCATTTAACATCACTGAAAACTCCTAAAAGCCGACTTTCCAATGCACTCATCAGAATATTGACCTTTTTCCTGGGCCCAGGGATTTTTCCCCAAAGACTTGGATTTGTACCTTCTACCTCAGCTTTATTTTTTTAGAATCATTGTAGTACACTCCTGCATATTGACATGTGCTAAATTACTGTGTGTTAATAATGGTTACTTTTGTTTCCATTCCTTGGAAAGGAACAGGACCTCACAGTCTTGGTAGTATCATTCTAAATATATCCTACACTTTGGTGGCTCACTGGCATTTGTTGGTTATTGTGTAGATCTGTTTCCCTTCCTCTAGCAGCTTTATTACTGGCACACATTTGTAATGTTGGGTTACTATTTGCTAGAGGTTTAGGAATTACTGTAACTGTGCTCTATGAAGTCATTCCAAGTCCTGAGTGGGACTATGTAAATGTATCATTCTTCTATGCCTAGGGTTCCCCTTTCTCCCCACCCCCTTAGTCTATATGTATAGTGTCTGCCACCAGAGATAGGGCTTACATTTTAGAACAAGGAGTCGGTAGGGTTTTTAATGCCCATTACAGGTTTTATTCATACATTGTATACTACGCATTGTGTAACCAAAATTACATATTTAAGCGAATAGACGTTCCATGTGCAATTTGACAATAACGTATGTTTTTCAGCATACTGGTGCAGTGTGTTCTTCGTGGTGACTATTCGGAAATAACTCTTTACTTTTGGTTGGAACCCTGGTTGCCAATAGATCACATAATTACACAGCCCTCACAAGAGGGTTGTGCAAAACTCTATGAAATAACCATTGTGCGAGTTTTTGTCTAACTTGGTGGACATCCTGTTTTTCCAACCAGGATCCAGCTCTTCACACCCCTCACCAGAGGGCCATGGAAAAACCTCAAGAGTTAAGGGCGGTCATGCACACAAGATGGTATTCCAAATTTAAGAGGGACAGCAGCAGAAAAGGGAAGTTGGTGGGGGGGATGCCTGCATGTCAGGCATGGAGAAGGAGGACTTCTAGGGAAAAGCATTAAGATAAATCAAAATAAACAGAACAACTTTGCATTCTCCAATAAGGACATTGAATTCTGGGGGAATTTGATGTGGAATATAGAAAAGCTGCTTTGCAGGTTAAAAGGTCCAAGACTAAGACACTAAACGCTCATAGGTTTTGAGTATTAGTGAATCAAGAGTCCGATTAAAGTCTCAATGAGAACCCTGAGCCCCATTCGACGAACATATTGTAAAAAAGCAATACAAATATTGGAAAACATTCTTCCAGACCACTCAAATAAGATGAACATGTAAAACATTTACTAAATAAATCCTTTTGTAAGAAGGTAGAAGAACAAGTTACTTACCCCTGGTAACGTTCTTTCGAATGGATGTTCCTCCAACGTATTCCTCATCTTTGACATGTAGTGTCCACAGCTTGGCTGCTTCGGAAATCTTTCGGAACAGGTCGTCCTGCGTCGAGTCGATGTCCCTCGAAGGCCTCTGTCGAGGGTGACGTTATTGGATGTTATAAGTAGCAAGCATGGCTCCCGTAGCCTCAGTTCTGGTTTTTTTCCCCCTCTTCGTGTAGCAGAAGTGGCCACAAATCGGGCCTGACCGTATTCAGCCTTATTGGAACGAAAGCTGTAATAGCATGGGAAATTCTACAGAGGGGTAGGTTGGGAGGGCGATGAGGAATACGTTGGAGGAAGATCCAGTCGAAAGACCATTTACAGGGGTAAGTTACTTGTTCTTCGAATGGATTGTTTCCTCCAACGTATTCCTCATCTTTGACAGACTCCCAAAGCAGTATCCATGAGTGGAGGAGGGTGAAGAATTTAGTAAGATCTGAAATTAAAGGGCAGAATAAAGGACTGCCTTACCAAACGCCACATCCTGAGCATGGGAAGTGTCCAGGGAATATTGCTTGGTAAACGTGTATATTGAAGACCACGTTGCAGCATCACACAGGTTCTTTATAGGGACACCCCTTTACAGGGCCGTCGACGTAGCCATGCCGCTGGTTGAATGAGCACGCAAGCCCTCAGGAGGGACCGTGCCCGCCAAAGTATAGCATTCAGAAATAGTGAGGATGATCCACCTAGACAAGGTCTGTTTATACACAGCATGGCCTAGTTTGTGCCCAGTATACTCCACAAAAAGCTGGTCATCCACTCTGACCTTGAACATTCTGTAAATCTAAAAGCTCAAAGCTTTCATAGGGTCCAACCTATGAAGCCTTTCCTCTTCCTTACTAAAATGCAGAGGAGGATAGAAGGCAGGTAGCACACTTTTCTGACTCAAATGAAAGTCTGAAACTACTTTAGGTAGAAAGGAGGGTCTGACTCTCAAAACAACCTGTCCTTGTGGAATACAGTAAAGGGTGGCTTGGAAGAAAGTGCCTGAAACTCGCTAACTCTACGTGCAGATGTAAGAGCAACCAACATAATAGTCTTAAAGGTTAACAACATCAATGGACATGAGTGCAAATGTTCAAATGGAGCACGCATCCGAAACTTTAAGACCAAGTTATGGTCCCAAACCGGAACCTGAAATGGTGAAGGCGGGAACACATTTGTGTGCCCTTTTAGAAATTGAGTGACCACAGGAATCTTAAAATAAGAGCATTCCTCGGATGAGCGCTTAAAGATTGAGAGCGCTGCTAGGTAACCTTTAATGGTCCCCACCTGAAGACCCTTGTGGGCTAAAGAAAGCAAAAAGGATAGAACATCCGGAGTTGAACACTGAAAAGGATCAACATTCTTTTCTCTGCATCAGTCGCAGAACTTATACGAGCGGCAACGTACAGAGACTTTGTTGCCGGCCGCCTGGTCAAAAGCAACACCTCCATTCAGTCTTCCGGGAGGTCCCAATCCTTGTACATCAACCTTTCAGAAACCATGCGTGAAGGTTGAGAGTCTTGACCTCTGGATGGAGAACCCGACCTTCCTCTCGCAAGAGAAAATCCTCTCTTTGGGGGAAGACGCATCAGAGGATAGATGGACATTTCCAGAAGATCTGGGTACCACGATCTCCTGGCCCAATCCAGAGCAACTAGGATCATGTGGGACCCGAACCGTCTTAACCTCCTGAGAACTTGAGAAATGACAGGCACTGGAGGAAACGCGTACAGTAGCAGAAATTCCCAATCCATCACGAACACGTCTCCTAGAGCTTCTCTCTGAGGAAATTCTCTTGAGCAGTACTGCTCGCACTTCTGTTTGGCAACGGTCACAAGCAGATCCACTTGCGGGGTTCCCCAAAGGGCGAAGACCTCTTGAAAGACTTCCTGAGCTATTTCCGACTCGTGAGAGACTGCGTTCTGCTAGCTAAGAGCGTCTGCTGTTGTGTTCTCCTCTCCGGCCAGATGAACTGCCAATAGGGAGATTCCTTCTTGAATTGCCCAGAACCAGAGCTACATCATCTCTCGGCACACTGGTAGTGATCCTACACCACCTCTGTTGTTGTGGTAATGCATGGCCACCGCGTCGTCCGTCATTATCAGGACATTCTACCCCCCTTACAGACAGCAGGAAAGCCTTCAGTGCTTGCCGGAATGCTATAAACTCTAGAAGATTGATGTGAAGTTCGGATTCTCATGGAGACCAACGGCCGCAAATGGTCAGATCGTTGGCATGAGCTCCCCACCCTGTGAGGGAAGCGTCCGTCACTACAGTTACCTCTGGCCATAGTTGCCAAAAAGGTTCTCCCTTCATGAGGTTTTCCTCGCAGGCCCACCACAGAAGATCCCGTTAGACCATGACCGGAACCTGAAGGCGATCTGACATCTTGCCTGAGGTTTGGGACCATCGAGTCCTGCGTGCCCATTGAAGGGAGCTCATTCTCAGACTGGCCTCTGGCACCAGAAAAATGCAGGATGCCATGAGGCTGAGCAACCTTAAAAATTTTGAAGGCCGGAAGACTCTGGGCAGTCTGAAATTTGGTTACCATATGGAGAATGTTATTAGCCCTCACCTTGGGTGGCGAGCACTTCCAAGGACGTGTCTAAGACAGCCCTGATGTACTGGAGCTGTTGGGAAGGTGTCATATGGGACTTCTTGAAGTTGAGGGAGAAGCCAAGTCTGTGAATGGAGTAACAGGTACCGTTGAGATGATCAAAGGTTTGTTTGGGAGAACGCGCCCTGATCAGCCAATCGTCCAGGTAGGGGTAGACGTGAATCCCCCCATCTCCTGAGATGTGCTGCCACTACCACCATAAGTTTGGTGAATAGCCTCGGGCGGAGGTCAACCCGAATGGCAGGACACGAAACTGAAAGTGTGAGCCACCAACGGCGAACCTCAGGTATTTCCTGTGGTTGAGATGTATCGGCACATGAAAATAAACACCCTGAAGGTCCAATGACACCAACTAATCCTGAAGTTGGAGGGCCTGAAGGATCTGAGAAAGTTACCTTCTTGAATTTGTCCTTCCTGAGGAACTTGTTCAAATTTCGCAAGTCCAAGATGGGTCTCGGTCCCCCGTCCTTCTTGGGAATCAAAACATAATGTGAGTATCATCCCTTGTTCCTCTCCGCTACAAGCACTGGTTCTATTGCGCCTTTCTCTAGCACGGTTATTATTTCCTGCACAAGGAGTGGATCTGGAACCCTCAAAGAGTGTACTCCCGGTGGATTGTCGTGAGGCTTCCGTAGAAAAGGAAGGCAGTACCCGTGGGCTACTGTTTCCAGAGCCCAAGCATCTGAAGTAATGGCTTACCGTTCTTCCAGATGCTGAGACAGCCTGCCCCCCCCCACCGGCGAACTGTGACCGAAGGCCTCAGATCAGTTTTGAAGCACCAGTAGCAGAGCCTGATGGCAAAGAGGCTGCTGCTAGAGCGGCTTTGGCACCTCTACCTCGTCCACCATGAGGAAACTTACGCTGGCCTCCGACTGGCCATTCCTCTCGCCCTTCCAAATGAATAGTAACGAAAGGATCTACCCCTCCACTGCTGTCCGCTAGGACAAAAAGGCTGAAGGATGAGGCTGTCTAACAGCAGTGACCAAAGACTTGGCGGCTGCTCTAGAGGTCTGCAGCTTCTCAAGGCTCTCGTCAGCCTTGCTGCCAAAAAGGTGAGACCCGTCAAATGGCATGTTCAAAAGTCTAGCCTGCACATCTGGTCCTAAACCTGACTTCCGCAACTACGCAAATCTGCGTATTATGGTGCTTGTAGCCATGGACCTGCTGACACTGTCTGCACCATCCAACCCAGACTGAAGGGATTCACACATGGATCCTTTGCTGTCCTTAACAAGAGCTAGGAAGCTCTCCCTTTCTTCCCCTTCGGAATATGCTCAGCCGCCATAGATATACAATACCACAGAGTGTACGAAAATCTAGCCGAGGCACAAGAGGAGTTGGCAGCGTTCAACGCCATACTCCCAGCTGAAAATACCCTGAGCGCCCATCCATCCACGCGCTTATCGTCCGGATGGTAGGGTACACAGTCTATTTCGAGGTAGATGTGGCTTCATGGACCACTAGACTCTCAGGAGTGGGGTGAGAGGACAGATAGCCAGGGTCACTACTGGAGGGGCGGTATTTTCTTGTCGGACTTAATCACTGCAGGATTAGTCTCTGGGGTTTCCCAAGTTTTAGCCACCCGGTTCTATAAAGCCACATGAAATGGCAATATGGGATCTGTAGGAGGACCCTAATCCAAAATGTCTGTAAGATCATCCTGATCATAGTGGGCAGTAGGCCTGGCCCAGCCCAAAATACTCCACCACTTTCGACGACATAAGGCGTTGGTAAGAGGAGTCGCCATGCTCACGAGGGCCTGGTCTGCCTAACTCCAGCTCAGAAGTGTCTATACCACTTGCATTATGCAAGGTGTCACAAAGATCCTGCATCCTACTCTCCTCCGATGTGAGGCATTCTGTTACATTAGGGGTCCCAAACTGTAGCCCAAAAGGAGCCTCACCTTCATCAGAATGTTCCTCCTCCTCAAAAATGGAGGTGAGGGACTTAAAGTGTATTTGGCAGGGGAGTACACCTTTTTTCAGGAATCACAGCCAGAGGCTTGAAAGTCGACGACTTGGACTTAGAGACATCGCCTTTTTTGGTGGTTCCACCGTTACCAGGGGCTGCGCTGGCAAATTTGGCACCGACAGCGCCGATGCCGTCAGCGTCAAGAACAGTTCCGAAGGCATCGAGGGTCTGATCAGGGTGAAGGACCCGACAGGCACTATCGACTGTCATGGCGCCGATGGCTTCAAGGGCATCGAGTGCTTGGACGGTTTCGATGGAGATGAAGACCGTGACACCTCTTCACATCAAGCAATCTTTGTGTACCTTGTCCGAATGAGGCCTTGAAGGCTCTCGATGAGGATCGCATCATTTACCCGGGCTCGAGGGCGCTCAAGTACCCGGAAAGCTACCCACTCCGTGGGTGTCGAATGTTTGGACGGGCAGCTCACCCTCTCAGGGGTGCCGCCTGAAGAAGACTACGAGGAAGGCGACCGACTGTGCCTTCTCCTCGAGCGCTTCGATGAGGACAAGTGGCGAGAACCACTCCTGGACCTTGAACACTTGGCCTTCTTCCTCTGAGGAGAGTCACCCATCGACTCATTGGTCGAAAGTCCAGCAGGTCAGGATTTATGGGGCTTGGACACCTTGCCTACCTTGAGTTTCCCCTTTCGTTGCTGCAAGGCCTTTGCAGTCATCGACTAACACTTGGAGCAAGTATCGTGTCATAGCCCCTGCCGTGTCACCACAGGCAGACAATGCGGATTTCTTGAACCCGGACCGAGGCGTCATCGGAGGGAAAGAAGACGACATACCAAAGAAAATCTTCACAGCAAATAATGGAAAGCCTGAGGCGTGCCGAGTTTCACAAAGCAAACCCGTTTTCAGAAAAAACGGAACTGAGGCTACGGGTGCCGTGCATTCTACTTATAACATTCGATGACGTCACCCTCATCGGGGGCCTTTGAGGGATATCGACCCGAAGCCATCAACACAGGGCGACCTCTGCCGAAAAATTTCCAAAGCAGCCGAGCGACTACATGTCAGAGATGAGGAATACGATAGAGGACACAATCCATTCGAAATTAAAGTTACTCACTGTAGTGACTAGAGTACTCATAGTCCATAGTCCCCTTTCTTCCATCCTTGTGGGCATCCCCCCCAACATGGGGACGGTACCGGAAACTTTGGCAGCGAAAAATTGAGCTTCCCCTTTAAATTTAGTATAGCGCGCAAGGGCACAGCCTCGGGTGTGGGCACGCCCCGACCGAGGCCCCGCCCTCCGGCGCCTCACCTCAGTCCCCTTTGAACACATCGGACGCTTAGATACCTGGCTATTCTTAGTACATATTAGCCCATGGCATACTAGCGGGGAAAGGCGGGTGGGACGTATGGAGGAAAGGGGCCTACGAGTACTCTAGTCACTATGGTGACTAACTTTACTCCTACGTACCGTCCCCTTTCCTCCATCCTTCGTGGGGATTCCACCAAACAAGAACATGGGGTGGAGCTGTGATAACCTTCCTCATAATTAGGAGGAAGCAAAAAGGTTCTTCGGAACCGCCTGATCAAACTCTGCATTGTGCCTTGAGCTGGTGTCCAGTGAGTAGTGCTTACAAAAGGCGAAGTGGCCCAAGTAGCCACCTTGCTGATGATATCCCAAGAAGCGTGTCTCTGAAACGCGACGGCTGTGGCGTTGGCTCTGACTGCATGGGCATGAATCCCCTAAGGAACAAGTTTGCCCATGGCCATGTACGCCTCCGATATGGTCTGAACCATCTAACGGGCAATGAAAGCCTGAGAGCCGGGAAAGACCCCCAAAAGTCATGCCTCAGACTTCCTGAAGTATTTCGTCCTAGAGAGAGAAAGCTTGAGGACCCTCTTGAGGTCTAAGGAATGCAGGGCTCTCTCTGCCTCAGACTTCGGAAAGAACACCGGCAGGCATATTTCTTGATTCAGATGCAATGGAGAGGCCACCTTGTGCAAGAAGTTTGGGTGAGTGCGCAAGATGACCTTGTTGTGAACCGTGGTGAAAGGCTTGCACGAGGACAACACCTGCAGCTCACTAATCCTGCGAACAGAGGTGAGAGCGACCAGTAAAACTGTCTCTAGTGTCACCAAGCGGATGTCCACAGAGGACATCTGCTCGAAAGGCTTGCGCTGCAAAGCTGCAGGAACTAAATGGAGATCACAGACCGGGTGCAGCCTATTAACTAGCGGAAAAAGCCTAGATAGCCCCTTAAGGAAAAAAACATGCTCTGGGGAATTCTTGTAAGCCCCAATGGCAGCCAAATAAGTGCTGCACATATCTACCCGAACTCCAGACCGAGCCAGGTGTGCTGAAAAAGCCAAAATGTCATCTGTAGGACAGTTCCAGATCCTAGTCACGAGCCCAATGGCAGAACCTAGTCCATTTACTCTTATACTGGGACCAATTCGAGGGCCTCCTGGCCTGCTGAATGATGTCCTAGTTGTCACCCGAAAATTGAGCGTGTTGAAGCCTCCGCTGGTCAGGAACCAGGTTGTCGGCGCCAGCTTGGCCGGGTCTGGATGTTCCACTGTCCCGCCCGGCTGCGCCGGATGACCACTGCTGGAGATCCGAAGTTGGATGGGACCCTGGAAGCAGAACTGCAGCAGATTTGAAAACTAGGATCTCTAAGGCCACTGGGGGGCAGTCAGGATGAGGCTGCAACCCACCGAAACACAAAACTTGCGGAGGGTCCCTTGGAGAAGAGGGGTGGGCGATAACGCATAACACCTGCACCCATGCCAACAGATCTGGCATGTCCCAAAGACACCCGACCCCGTCCTGCCCATGAAGCAAACCGGGGGCACTTCGAATTCAGAGAGGATGCAAACAAATCCAGGTCTACAAACTCCGAACGCTGAAACAGGGGCAACAAGGAGTCGGTGTGCAACTTCCACTCATAGGTGTTGAACCCCAGGCAGCTCAGCTGATCCGCTTCTGCAGTGCTGTTCCGCAGGAGGTGGACTGCTGAAATCTAAATTCCCTCCGTCAGGGCCCATTCCCATATCGATACTGCCTCCATGCAGAGGTGGCGGGGAGAATGAGTGCCCCCCCCCCCTTGCCTGGTCAGGTAAAACATCATAGTAGAATTGTCCATCCTGACCAGAGCCAACTTGTCCCTGATGACACTGAGGGCAAGGCCCACTGCTCTGAGCTCGAGCAGATTGATATGCAGGAGGGCTGCCGTCCTGGACCATGCTCCATGAATCGCGTAGCCCTCCAGAGTAGCCCCCCAGCCCGAAAGAGGAGTCCATTTTCACCACCAGGGTAAGCTCGGTTGGGTGAAGGGGGCTCCCACTGAAACATTGCCATCAATCAGCCACCAGCAAAGATCGGGCAGTAGGAGCAGTGGTACTGAGATCCTATCAGACTGAGACCCCGTTTCTTGATCCCAATTGGCTGCCAGGTGGAGCTAGAGGCGCCTCATCTTGAGGCGAGCATGCTGTAAAGTGAGCACGCCGGAAGCCATCAGGCCAGAATGTGCTGGAACCACCATGCCAAGGTGGTTGTGCTGGCCAGAAGGATCTCGGGTGGAGGAAACACTCATTGGGCAGTAGTGGTCCAACGCACCCCTAGGAAGACCAGTTCCTGAGATGGGCACAAGTGTGACTTCCTCTGGTTAGGGAGAACCCCAGCTGATATCAATCTCTGGCAGGAGTGCACCACCCTGTCGGGTGACACCGCCCTCACCAGCCAATCATCCAAATAAGGGTACAGATGATGGCCCTCCAAGTGGAGAAGGCCTGAAACAGCGCTTATCAACTTCATGAAAACACAAGCAGCTGCATTCAGGTCAAAGGTCAGAACCTTGTACGGATAGTGGTACGACAACCATGAACCGCAGAAATTTCTGATGCGGTTGGTAGATGGGAACATGCAGGTAAGCATCCATGAGGTCCAGGGAACACATCCAGTCCCATGCACACACAGACTCGGCTATGTGCGCGGGAATAATCTTGAAGCGTTCCAGCAGTAAAGACAGATTTAGAAATGACAGGTTCAGGACAACCCTCAAGTCAGCCTGGTTGTTCTTGGGTACCGCAAAAATCCTGGCATCGTACCCAGAGCCCCTGTCTGCAAGAGGAACCAGTTCTATAGCCTGCATCTCCAAGAGCGAAAGGACTTCCCGTAAAAAAGCCGGGCAACCGATCTGACAAAGAGGAGGAGAGGATGGCAGAGGCAAAGGAAAAGGAAGACTGAAGCCTGTGGAGACTATGGATAGAATACACGTGTTGCTGAAAAGGCGCTTCCAGGTGTCCAGGAACAGAGCCAAACGGCCCCCCACAGGCGAGCTGTGGTCCCCAACCTTGACGCCACTGCTTTTTGGCATCAGAGGTGGGAGCAGACATGGGGGATTGAAAAAACCTGCACATCATCTGCTGCTTCCTTCTGGAGTTGCTGGGCGACCGGTCAGGCCTCTGTGTACCCCAGTCCCAGAACCGCTTGAAGCCAGAGAAGGCACAGGGCTTGAAATCGGTACTGCCCTGGGACAGAGGAAAGAATTTCTGACCTGGTTTTGTCAGGATCACCAAAGACTTGGGGGTTTGAGCAGAAGTGTTCCTCTTTGTCAACTCGTCATCGGTTAACGAATGAAAAAGGTCCATATCCACAAAAAGGGCAGATCCAGGATCCGTTTATGCATGCCAGAAGAAAAGGTAGTGGCGTGCATCAACGCCATCCTTCTCATTTCGACCAAGGTGCAGCCTTCAGCTGGCTGTGTCCATATGGGAGACCGAAGACGCCATGAGGCCCTGCGCAATGGCCCATGCATCTGCCAGCCCGGCCTTGAAGGATGCCCGCTTGCTCGAAGGGAGGTCGAGCAGAAATTCCCCGAACTCGACCCACAGCTTCTGATTATCCGTGGCCAAGAGGGCGCCTGCGTTGGCTTGCCACAGATGCAGTATTGACATGGAATAACAGCACTTTCCCAAAGACTCTAGGACTTTGTCCTCCTTGGAGAGGCAACTGAAGGCGGCTACCCTGGAGGAAGATGACGAAGACGATGGTTTAGAATACAAGGGGGCCGAAGCCATCACTGAGGAATGCGGCTGCGGGTGGGAGGCAAGGAGGATTGGCTACCCGACCACCAGCCTAAACCTGCTATCCAACTTGTTCATTTGAGCGTTGGCCCGGGGCTTCTCCCAGACATTTTCGCACCATCTGCAGAACATCCTTCTGGAAAGGGATGCCAGACCGGATCGTGGTGCTCTTCCCCAAGACCTCTGCTAGCACTCTCAGCTCCTGGGGGACTTCCTAGGGCAGAGGGACAAAAACTCTGCCAGGCCCTGGTGGCAGTCATGAAAGGCCTTAACGGATGACAAGGGTTCACCTGGCTGAAGTGCTGAGGAGACCAGAAACCTGCACCGTAGGATCCACTGCCGCTTCCAGAGACAAGGAAGCTGGGATCATCCTGCAAAGCCCAGTCGATGGACGAAAAGCACTGGCAGGCCCTGTGCTCCGCCACGTGCCTCTCTGCCATTTTGAAGCCTTGAGCCACGCGCTGGGCAGGAGGGTGCGGAGCCCCTGAGCCAAGAGAGGCCGCAAACACAGGAAGATACCCCTTGGGTCTCACACCCGAAGCAGAGGTGCAGACCTCCGAGATCTCTCTGGTAGGTGCTGAGCCCTCAGCCGGTAGGCGAAACACCCTGACTCACGACCTTAGGATCAAGCTCTGGTAGACTGGGCGCCCTTAGCACCTGTGCTGGAAGCCATGCTGGATCGTGCAGAGGACTTACCCCCTGGGGCAGAAGAGGACTAACTTGATCGCCCTTCTGGGGACAGTCTGGTAGGGCCCCTGAGCCCCTCATCTTGGGAGCCAGTAGCCAGGATGCCCTCTGGTATGTCCTTGTAGCGCCCAGAAGAGCCGCTGCGCCCCTCGGCTTGGGAGCTGGTAGCCTTAAAGGCCTCGGGCCTGCCAGAACCTGAATTTGAGGAACCCCGATCCGTGAGAACCCTGGGGAAGGAGTCACTGCGCTGTGAAGCCGTGCTGAACAGAGGGCTTACCCTGTGTTGACGAGAGGTCCTGTAGACAAAGTCTTTACGATGTGGCAAAAGAGAAGTGTGGAAGATCTCCCTTCATTGCGACAACCGATTCTTCAATGCCCTGTGACCGAGATTGCTGCAAACCGAACATGCGTCCCAGCGGTGGTCGAGCCCCAAACAGTCAAGACAGAGCGCATGGGGTTTGAGGCCAGGAACTAGTGGTTACATGAGGCACATCTCTTGGATCCTCCTATGGCCGACATGCGCCGGGGAAGCGATGCACCGAAGGGAAGTTAAAGATTGAGAAAACTAAACAGAGAGCAATGGGAAAGCTAAGAAAAGTCTCTGTGCTGGCTGTCAGGTCAGACACCGTCGGTGCAGAAAAAGGGACTGGGGTGAGGTGCCGGAGGGTGGGGACTTGGCTGGGCATTCCCACGCCCAAGGCCACGCCCCTGCACGCTGTACTAAATTTAAAGGGGAAGCTACATTTTTCACTGCCAAAGGTTCCGGTACCGTCCCCATGTTGGAGGACGCCTACAAGGATGGAAGAAAAGGGACAGGATGTATGAGTAGACGTTAAAATGGTTGACAAAAAAATAAAAAGAAATGGGAAAGAGTTTTAGGTTTCAACACAAAGAAAACATAATGGAATAAAAAGTACGGGAGCCAGAGAGAACACCCCACAAGAGAGAAAGAAAATCAATGCACCCAACAAAAAACAAATGGCAGTGTTGGTTCAAAGTTATTACATTCATTAATTTGTTTCCAAAGAGATGACAGCCCGAGACTCTGGAGGCCAAGAGCCACAACCCGGCCCCACTATGCGACCCCAAGTGTCTGTATCTGGAGGATTCTCCAAAGTTTGCTTTCCCTTCCGAACTGGTTCAGCAAAGGAAACATGCTGCTGGAAGGGCATTGGCACATAAAGTACAAATGCTGCTCCTGAGCCTGCTCTGTAATCTAGAGAAAGGAGGGGAACCATGAAATGATGGAGACTGGGGAACTAGTGAACAGACCACATCAGGAGGGACCCCCAACCCAGACTTCAAGAGTGCTAAGGGAGTTCTTAAGCCCCCCGCTTACAATCAAGACCTTGTGTACCATTAGGGGTGGACCGAAACACATGGGTTTCACGATAAAGAAACATGGGGAAGGCAGAACAAATAAACTGAAAAATCCTGTGGCCTATAGTTTATATGTAAATTGCATAGCCATTCTGAGGCATTATTAACACATTTCGATGAGGTCAAGCAGTATAAAAGGAAAGACGAGTCTGCGGTCCAACGAGGCTATAAAGGAGCGCAACGATTAATGGTGAGAGCAAGGAGCTACAAAGAGTTTGTTGTGGTTTTTAGCTCGGATCCATCCTTGCACATGCCAGACATTCAGTATAGAAGCCTGGTGGCCAACTTAGGTGGGCTACAGCTCAGAGATCCCTCTGGTAGGCACAGAGCCCTGGCTACTCACACGGAAGATGTGACAGGACGGCAAAGAATAACAGAGTCAAGGGGGTGCAAAGGTTTTTTATTAGAGGTTTGTGGGCCCTGGGGCCATCCCTCGCTCATCTCCCGTGGGGTCCCTCCCTAACTCAGGCGTCCTTAAACCTGGGCTTAAACCTGGGGTAGAGCCACCAATCGGTGACCCCTACCATCTAAAACTCTTGCTTATGCTGCAGTATCTTCCTCAAACGCAGGCTTCGGTTGGTTGTTCTATTGCCCATTTCCTTTGGTTCCTGGGTCCATCCATTCTCTGGCACAGATGCAGCTCTGCAGAACAATGAAGTATCTGAGCACAAAGGCAAGCCTTGAGATAATGGTTTGCAAAGACACATACAGCCACTTAGGGCGGGGGATAAGGCATGGGGCCGTCACTGCTGGGTTTAACCCCATAAATAGGCTTCCTCTAGAACCCTTGCTGCATCCCCCATTTGCCCTGTAGAGGGGTCCTGGACCCCCTTTGATAAGACCATGTGTTAAAATCCATTTCCAAAATGAATCCTGGGGGCGGGGGGTTATTAGTGAGGCCAGCCTTTTAAGGTGAACAGGAAAGACACTGAAGTCTTGCCAAACCCAATGAAGGAAGGTAGAAGAGCGACAAGGCTTAGATTCAGGAGGGGTGAATGAGTGGGCTAGGGCTACAATGCGACCCACAGAGAACAATTCAAACATTCCAGTCAGACAGAGAAGAAGTAAAAAAATATACAATGATTTATTAGGGCTTTAAAATACATAATAAGCAATGAAACTGCCAGGTAAATATTACACAACTATCAAACACAAATACACCCACATGTGGGGAGAGAGGGGGCGAGGGGTTATAAATAGAACTCTGATGCATCCAGGGAGTTCTTACCTTCTCCAAGGGGGAGCTATCCCCTTTGGGACTAGGGAGGTGAGCCTGCTCTGCTTAACACCTCCTAGGGGACAGGGTCAGCAGGATCTCACTGTGGGGAGGAGGGGGGACCCCCCACAGTTAGAGGACAAGAAATCCCCAATTAAAGTTGTTACCACCCCTCCCTTTGACTCAGAGTCCCAAGTATTTGTT
This sequence comes from Ambystoma mexicanum, assembly GCF_040938575.1. Lineage (NCBI taxonomy): Eukaryota > Metazoa > Chordata > Amphibia > Caudata > Ambystomatidae > Ambystoma > Ambystoma mexicanum. The sequence continues at coordinate 340,709,673 of NC_090932.1, forward strand.
GAATATATGCGGACTGGGCAGTAATGTGCACGGCCCAGAGACTTGCTTGGTTTCTGACCCGGTTCTGTTAACGCCCATCTCTGAAGAACAGCACAAAATTGTTCCAGGAAGGAATTTAAAATACCAGGGACTCGTGTATAAGTGGAGAGAGACAGCCTGAGGGTGAAAAACAGAAGCCTTGATTGGAGCGCAGAGGAGGGGACGTCTACTTCTAGGAGAAGCCTGGAAGCAGGACCAAGCGAAGAACATGGTGGGTGGAGAAAACCCAAAGCCCGAGAAGCGCTGCAGAGTCCAGGAAGGCAAGTGCCTGAGGAGCAGTGTACCGCCAAACCAAGAGAGAAGTGAGTCGCGGCCTGAGCGGCACACCAGCAATCAGCCGTTCCGATGCCAAAGGCCTGTCGGTCACAGGCAGGAGAAGCCAAAACAGGAGACCGTAACATGAAGACGAGAGCTGCGGTTTCGCAGCAAACAAGGAAGACACCTTCCCAGACGTGCACTGCAGCAGACTGGAAGACAAGGGAGTAGGGTGGTGAGGCCGAGAGGTAGCCCACAGGGTGCTTACACTGAGAATACCCCACAAGGGGGTGAATGCAACATTAGAACCAAACAACCTGAGAGGTTGGATAGCCCACGAGGGGCTGAGCCACAGAATCTCATGAAGATGTGAACGCCAGACCGTATACAGATGACCTGAAGGGCCAGATGGTCCACGCCAGGCTAAAAGATGTGAAAAGCCAGAGGAGAAGACCCAGTAGGGGCGAACAAGAGACTGAATAGAAAATCAGAACAATCAGTACTCCCCAATATTGTTGTTGCAAACAAGGAATAGGTTTAGAGAACCAGCTACTGCAATGTAGAGAGGAGGTTTTTGAACTCACAAGAACGCATGCATGGCAGTCCCGAGCAACGATTTCTAAGCAGAAAGGAAGGTTTAAAGGACCCTATTTGAACTGTAACAGCAGGCCAAATAGAGGAGGGGGGGGCAGAAACCAGCCACCAGAAACCAGGTAGAATGGAAGAAAACTTACTTAGGCAAAGGTTATGTTTAGTTTCTTAGTGGTAGGAATAGAGCATATGATCAAATAGGTTTGGACAGAGGAGGGCATTTTTGTGAGTCCACCAACTTGAGTCAGGCAAGGGAGAGATAGGGCCAGGGCATTACACTTGTGTGACCCTATGGAGGGGCTGTGGGGACGGAACTGGCACGTTTGAACTTAACCCCCTTACTCCGAATTTCCCAAAGACCACTTCAGAGGTTCTGGAATCCATTGGAGGCATGTGACTGGTCCAGTCGAGTGGGATGCATGGGTTGCGGGTGCAGAGGTCATTTTTGGAATTGGATTTGTTTTGGTCGGTCATGCTACTTGTATTACAGTTCCAGAGACTGGCCAGCTGGTCACCCTTAACAGGAAGCGAAGAAGACTTTTGCAGAGCAGTCGAGCTCCAGAGAGTGAATATGACGGGATGCCATGGGAGTCACCAAGGTTAGGCAGAGACAGGGGCTCTTAGGTTGGCGAACAAAGTAGGCCGTGTAGAGCTTCTGTTGGGACTGGAAGGCTGAATCTGGTTGCATGACAAACGTACCTCCGTCTATTACACCATGCCTGCACAGCTCCATTCTTGACAGTTGTTTTCTCCGTCTCATAAAACCGAGAAGGGTAATCAGCCTTTACATCAGCAGCACCCGAATGTAGAGAGCACGGTACAAGAAAGTGCTGGAAGAAACAAAGAATCAGCCAGAGAGCAACCATCCACTACGCTACATCATCCAGCCAAGTTGTTAGTGTGGAGGCAGGCAGCACAGTCCGATTGCACAGGGACAGCATGTCACACCTCACCACGCAGGTTTGAGGCTGCGTGTGGAGCACCCAGTGGGACCTACCTGCTTCAGGACATTTCACTTATCTATCAGAGCATTCAAGGTCAAACAGAAACCTAACAACTTGGCAAGTACACAGATTGTCCAAAAAGCATTTTAGATTTCTGAATTTGTTTTGCCCTTATGCTATATACAAGTACTGCCAGGTATATTGTCAAACCCATAATTCTTTGTAGGTCAAGAGCATTGTATTACAATGTTGGCATCCCCTAAACTGTAATGCCACTCTAAAGTAGAAGAGGCTGAGCATGAAATATGACCAGCCAAACTCCTTCGAGCCTAAATTATAATTTACTCACCGTAGTGACCAACGTACTCTTAGTCCATAGTCCCCTTTCCTCCATACTGCAAGGGTGTCCTTTCCAAGGGAAGGAGACGGAACCTTTTTCACCAGAAAAAAAATCTTCTCCCCCTTTAAATTTAGGGGCGTGCGGCCCAGGGAGCATGCGCTGCCCTGACTCTGCGCTACAGCGCCACACCTCAGGCCCCATTGACGCATCGACAATAGATTTAACATTGCCTAGTGACACCATTATTATTAGGGGGGAGGTTGGTGGGACGTATGGACTAAGAGTACATTAGTCACTACAGTGAGTAACTTATAATTACTCTTACGTCCGGCCCCCTTTCCTCCATACTGCATGGGCGATTACAACTGAATGTAGCCCCAGGGTGGAGAGTAGACCCTCCTTAAGCAAATAGGTTCCGGAGAACCGCCTGTCCAAAAGCCGCATCAGATCTAGAGCCGGCATCCAAACAGTAATGCTTGCAGAAAGCCGAGGGAGTGGCCAAAGTGGCAGCCCTGCTATGACTTGCAGAGGGACACGGCGCTGGAATACGATGGCCGTTGCCTTGGCCATGTCTGCGTGGGCGTGCATGTTGGCCGGCAGCGGCTTGTGCTGGCCCTCGTACGCTTACTTTGATGGCCGAGACCATCCAGCGGGATATGGAGGCCTTGGAGGCCTGATAGCCTGGTCTTGAGCCTCCGAAAGTGACGAAAAGGGCGTCCGATTTGCGCAAGCCCTTGGTCCTGTCCAAGTAGAATTTCAGGGCACGCCTGACATCCAAGCAGTGCAGCACTCTGTGCTCCGTCCTTAGGATCCGCAAAGCACGTAGGAAGGACTATTTCCTTGTTCAAGTCGAAAGCAGACGGCACTTTGGGCAGAAATGCTGGGTGTGTCCGCAGGACTATCCTGTCCCTGTGAAAGGTAGTATATGGTGCTGAGGCGACCAGCACCTGGATTTCGCTGACTCTACGAGCCGAGGCCAACTATTAAGGCCGTCTTGATGGTGACCAGCCTGATGTCCGCGGACGCCATTGGCTCAAACAGTTTGTACGTCAGGGCGCCCAAGACTATGTTGAGGTCCCACACGGGGTGCGGCCTCTTGACAGGCGGGTAGAGTCTTGCGAGCCCCGTCAAATGTTTCTTGATAATAGGATTGGAGGAGGAGAAGAAGAAGAAGAAGAAGATACCCTCCTACGAGTTCCTGTAAACCCTGATGGCTGCGACGTAGGTACGACAGGTATCCACCCGCACACCAGAGTGGGCGAGGTGTGCCAAAAAGCAGAGCCCATCGTCCTACGTACATGACAGGGATCGATTTCCTTGGAATCCACCAGGTGGCAGAATCTGGTCCATTTACTTTTACACTGGTCCCTGGTAGCCTTGCTCCTTGCAGCCTGACTGATTTCCAGATGAGCCTGAGAGAGGCTGAGGTGCTGCAGCGTTACCAGTTCAGGTACCACGATGTGAGGGCAAGTTTCTGTGGCGTGGTGCGGATGACCCTGCCCCCCTGCTGCGCCAGAAGATGTGCTGGTCCTGTCCAGAGGTGAATCAGAGGCATCTCCGAGAGGCTGAGCAGCTCCGAAAACCATGACCTGTCCAGCCACCATGGAGTTATCAGAATGATGTTGAGTTGGCAAGACTCCTTGATCTTGCAAATCACTCTATCAGCGGTGTGGGCGGGATGACGCAAGCCTTCATGCCGTTCCACTGAAGCAAAAATGCGTCGCCCAGGGAGCCGGGGCCCTGTCCCTGCCAGGAGGCGAACTGAGGGCACTTCTTGTTGTGCCAGGTGGCAAAGAGATCCACCTGGGGATGACCCCACCTGTTGAAGATCTCCTGAATAACGAGGTCGTTAAGCTGCCACTCGTAATTGTCCGCTCCCAACCAGCTGAGCCTGTCCGCCTCCAGGTTGTATTCCACCGGGAGGTGGACTGCCGTGAGGTCGATGTCGTTTTCCAGGGCCCGCTCCTACATTTTGATTGCCAGTCTGCACAGAGGAGGGGGATCTGGTGCCTCCATGCTTGTTGACGTAGTACATGCTGGTCGAGTTGTCTGTCTGGATGAGGACAACCTTGCCCCTGAGAAGTGGTAGGAATGCTCTGAGCGCTAGCCAGATGGCGTTCAGCTCTAACCGATTGATATGGTATTCCTACTCCTGTCGAGTTCAGGAGCTGTGGACCGAGAGATCATCCAGAGTGGCTCCCCAGCCCTTGAGAGAGGGGTCTGTGGTGATGGTGGCCTGCGGGGTGGGCGGCCGAAAGAGCTTGCCTGTCCGTAGGTTGCAGTCCCTGGACCACCATGTTAGGTCCGGGGGAAGAGAGGGAGGAACGTTTAACATCTCGTATTGGGAGCACTGCTCCTGGTCCCATGAGGCCGCGAAGTGCAGCTGAATCCTCCTCATCCTCAATCTCGTGTGTGGCGCGGCTAATAGGATCACCGCCAAGAGACCCAGGAGGTGCTGCTACCACCATGCCGAGGTCACCTCTATGCTGAGAAGTGGGCGGTGGCCCTCTTGATGGCCAAGATCTTGTCCTCCGACGGAAATACCTTCTCAGGGCAAGTGTCCCAGATGAGGCCCAAGAATGACAGTCTGCGTGGGGTGCAGCTGCGACTTCTCCTTCAATCTCAAGAAGCCCAGTTTGTGCAGTGTGTTCATAAGGGCATGGGAAGAGTGGTGAACCGCTTCCAGAGATGAAGCCCTGACGAGCCAGTCGCAGAGGTATGGGTAGATGTGGAGGCCCTGCGCTCTGAAGAGGGCAGCCACCGTATTCATGAGCCTGGTAAAGACCCTGGGGGCCGAGTTGAGGCCAAAAGGAAGGACCTTGTATTGAAAATGGTAGCCCATGATCCTGAACTGTAGGAAAGAATGATGGGGCTGCCAAATCGGAACATCCGTGTATGCGTCCTTCAGATCAAGGGAGCACATCCAGTCTCCCTTGCACAATATCTCTGCTATAAAAGCTGGCGTAACCATCTTGAATTTTTGTAGGGTTAAGGAGAGGTTGAGGGTGGAAAGGTCCAGCCCAACTCTCCGGCCCGCCTGGTGGTTCTTCTGAATGGCGAGAATCCTGGAGTAAAAGCCCAAGCCTCGCTGGGAGGCTGGGACTTCCACCACTGCCTGGTTCTCTGCGAGAGACCGGATTTCCGCCAGAAGAGTTTCTGTCCCAACTTGGGGGAGTGGAGGGGAGGAAGGAGGAGAGGCTGGGATGGGTATGCGGTACCCAGTGGACACTGCAGAGAGGATCCAGGGGCCTGTGAAATTCTGGCGCCAGAAATGTGCTTGGAGAGCAAGCCTGCCGCCCCCCCCTGCCCCCGGAGAGACACATGGACCTGAAGGGGCGTGTCATGTCTTCTTTCTCTATGAGGCTGTCGCGGAGAAGGGGGGACTGGGAAAAGCCCTTACTCCCCCCGGCCCCCACCTTTTTGTTGCTTGCGCTGGTTTTGAGACGGCGAGAGGTCCGGCTGCCTGGATCTCCGTTCCTGGAAGCCGCGGAACCCTCCATACGTACGCCCCTGTCGGAGCGCTGCTGTGACTGGGTGTACGACTTGGGTGTGGTTTTTGTCAAGATGGATAAAGACTTGGCCGTTTGTGACCCGTTTTTCTTCTTGTCCAGCTACTCTTCCCTGGTGGAGGGGAGGAGGCCTCCCCGCCCCCTCGAACGGTAGATCCAATATGCGTTCCTGGACATCCGGGTTCAATTTCGTGGCCCAGAGCCAGGCCGTCCTTCTCATGTCCATGGCGATACAGATGGCACGGCCAGAGGTGTCGAAAAGGCCCACAGTGGAATCCATGAGGTTGTGCGCCACCAGCTTGGCCTCCGCCAGCCCTGCCTTAAAACATGATTGGCTCCGGGAGGAAGTCCACGATTTCCTGCCATAAACTCTGGTTAGCGGCAGCCTGCATGGCATCGGCATTGGCTTGACGAAGGTGCAGGGACGCGTTGGAATAGAGTTTCTTTCCGTGCGCCTCCAAGATCTTCTCCTTGCCTAGTAGAGCCACAAAGGAGGAGGCCGAGGACTACTGAGGCTTGGAGTATAGTGATGCCACAGCGAACACTGAGAAGTGTGGCTGAGGATGGGGCCGAGAGCATAAGTATATCCCCCTCCATCTGCTGGTACCTGGCGTCCAGGCGTCGATTGACTGGCTGGGCCGAGTGGGGCTTAAGCACACCCTTCTTGGCCAGGGAGACTATATCGGTCTGCAGAAGAATCCTTGTTTTCGCTGCGTGAGGACTTCAGTCAGAACCCCCTCTGCCGGCTGGGGTAGGCCCAGGTATTCAGCCAGCCCAGCAAGACGTTTGTGGAAGGCCCTGGCTGAGGATGGTGTGTCGTCATCATCATCATCATCTGTGTCCTGCGGCTCAGGAGGATCCTGCGGAGGTGGAGGAGTAGTTGGAGACAGAGGCTGGGGCACAGGGACCACAACCAGGGGCTGAGGAGGCGGAGGCCGGGACCAGCAGCTGCACCGGGGGCGTCAGTGGAGGCGCCGCTAGCATAGTCGGGAGGACTTCCCTGATGGCGTCCTTGAGGATAACCCCCATCGGTGTGACTTCATGAGCCCGATGAACCTCTCAAAGTACCCCTTTTCACTGGTCTGGGGGGGGGGGGGGTACTAACTGGGTATCCGGGGGCTGCTGGAGCCGCTGCATACCCTGCCCGTATGGACGCAGTGGAAAGCTGCCCTGCGCTTAAGGATAGGCTGTAGGCCACGTACCTGGTTTAGGCCAGTCCCACCTTGACACTCGATCTTCGCCGAAATCCTGGAATGGCGTTGGACGGGTCCTCTGTCTGGCGCGACCGCCATCTTGTCGAACTGCCTGCCATGTGCCTGTGTTGCTCGGCTCGCTGGGCCCAACCTCCTCCAGGACTCTTGTATGTGGTCACAAGGCCTATCCTGCTCCTCGGGCCTAGGCCCGGTAGGTGTGACACCCTCGACCCGGGGGTCGGTAGTGCTGCATTTAGGCACCCCCTCAGATGTATTGCCAGTACTGGGGTGTAGCCCCTAAGCCATATTGCCGGTACAAGGACAGAGCCCCTTGGATGACGATTCGGTACAAGAACCTTCCTGTCCCTCAACACTGCCACCGGGAGGATCCAAGGATACCTCGGCCCGAGGGCCGGTAGCTGTAGCAGACTCGGTGCACGTGCTGGTACAAGGACCTGAATGGTCATTCCTGCACGGGTGGTCCTTGGGAAGGAGTCTTTGCGGGGTGCGATGGAAAATAACGCCCCTACCTTAGGCTTGGCGTTTCATGAAGTTCTTGAGGTCCTCCAGAGGTGACTTCTGGAAGAGCTCCCTGCACCTGGCTAGTCTGTTCTTCAGCGCTTTCGATGACCGCAAGCCTGTACAAGCTTGCCAACCGTGGTCTGTGCCAAGGCAACATAGGCAGAGGGCGTGACGCTCTGAAGTTGGGAAGAGCCCGTTGCAGGATGGACACCTGCTAAACCCTGTGGAAGTCAACATGCGCTGGGGAGGAGCGTGACGCCTGAGGACCGAATACCTGATGATAAAAAACAAAAAAAAGACAAAGAAGAACTATCCATGCGTGTAATTACATGGCCGAAGCCAAACCCAGGAGCGCTGGTGAATTTGGCCCGTTCCCGTCAGCGTGGAAATGGGGACTGAGCTGTGGAGCTGGAGGACTGAGTCAGGGCAGCGCATGCTCCCTGGGCCGCACCCCCGCGCACCTCTAAATTTAAAGTGGAAGAAGATTTTTTTCTGGTGAAAAAGGTTCCGTATTCCCGTCACTTGGAAGGGACACCTTTGCAGTATGTAGGAAAGGGGACAGGACGTAAGAGTAAATAGGGTTGTGTAGTCACCTTTGCACAGTCAAATTAATGTAAAGAACACTAGATCAGAATATCAGGACAAGAAAGCTAATATTATACAAACTACACAAAAAGCAAACAGCAGATCATCTCTGTGTAGTATGCCTTATAAAGGCTTGAGAAGACCACCTCTGCTAGGTCAGGCCCCATCAGGAGGGTCCTTCTACCCCCATGAACAGGCTCCACAAAGTCTTTGCCTGCTTTTACCTTATTCTTTGCCTTCAAAGGCAGCGATCGTCGCCACTTGGCTACCCTCAACTCACGCTCAGCCATCAGAAACTCATCTGCCTTCTCCTTGGACACACCGACCTGGACATACTTGCACTCAATGAAACCTGGTTCGATGCCAGCTCAGTTACTTCCTTTGACTCACTCTTACCCGACGACTTTAAGATCACCTCAAAGTCTCAACCACACTGTGTTAGCGGTGGGGTTGCCTTAATCTTCCTCGAGTAGATTCCTTCTTCCATCCTACCCACTCAGCCCTATTCGTCCTTTGAGCCTAGTATGCAAATTGGTCATCTCTCCTTTCTCCAGCCTAACCATTGCTACCATCTGCCGGTCTCAAGGTGCTTCTTCTCTGTTCCTATCTGAGTGGGCAGACTTATTTTCCCTCCTACTCTCTACCACCTCCAACCTGCTACTCCTAGGTGACTTAAACATCCACTTAGACTCCCCATGCATAGCATCCAGCCTCTTCACTGACCTCTGCTCCTCCCTATCCATTTCCTTTCTTCCCTCTGGCCCAACCCATTCTGCCGGACACACACTAGAGAGATCGATCTCTCTCGATCTCTCTCGATCTCTCTCTCTCTCCCCCTCCCTCCCTCCCTCCCTCCCTATGGCAAAACTCACGTCCAATGAAACGAGCATCAGCTGCTGCCTTCTCGTCCACTTTCATTCCCTCTTGCCCACCCACCAACAGACTACCGCTGATTCTGCCCTCAGCAATCTCTATCTGACCATTACCAACACCCTTGACATCCTTGCCTCAGTCATGAGGATCCACCTGAAACCTGCCTCCAAGCATACCACGAGGTACGACTCTGATCTTGCAGACCAGAAATGTAAGTGCAGGGCTGCAGAACGGAAGTGGCAAACTTCAGGTTCACCCTTGACAAATTGGCCTGCCGCCTGCTCCAAAGGCACTACAAACTCCATCCGTACAAATAAAAGAGCCCACATTCAGGCACAAGTACCTGGTGCTTCCAACAACACAGATGAACTCTTCAAAATCTGCAGAGAACTTGCCAATCCGTCAGCAGTAGTTCCTCCTCCTCCTCCTCCTCCTCCTCTCCCCCCCCCCCACCATCCCAGCTCCTCCTCCTCCTCCTCTCCGGAAGCTGTCACCAGAGTAGTCAACTCCATGATGGTCTCTTCCAAACATGTTGCCACTTGCTCATCCAGAACCATCAAGGATAACATTTCCTCTCTCACCTCTGATTTTGCCGATCTCTGTAATTACTCCTTTGCACTGGTTCTTTTCCATCCTCCCTCAAGCACTCCCTTGTACGCCCCCCTCCTTACAAAACCATCAGCAGATACTTCATGTCCGGCCAACTATCGCCCCATCTCCATCACCCCCTTCTTTGGGAAACTGCTTGAGAAGTTGGCCCTCCCCCAACTCAACTCCCACACTGAACTTGTTGACTGTCTTCACGACCATCAGTCTATATTCCGAGCATCCAGATGCACAGAAAGTGCTCTTGTGAAACCCTGTGAAGAACTGCTCACATCCTTGACTCCAACTCCCCTGCTGTCCTCAACCTCCTTGATCTGGTGTCCAGTCAACTCGTCGAAAAAAAACTGGTCGACTGCAATTTGGTCGACGCAATTTGGTCGAAAACCAAATGGTCGAATTTTTTTTTTTATTTATATATTTATTTTTCGGGTTTTCGTTTAGTTAAAAAAGGGGTTTTTAGAGAAAAAAAGGGGGTTGGGGGGGACCCCCCAAAAAAAAAAAAAAAAAGGGTTAAAATAAAAAAAAACATTTCGACCATTTGGTTTTCGACCAAATTGGTTCGACCATTTGTCTGGTCGACCAATTTTTTTCGACCAAATGTCTGGCAACCCTTGATCTCTCTTCTGCATTTGACAGTGAACCACTCTATCCTCATAAAAGGCTTCCATGACACCCATGGTGTCTTGGAGCGGCCACTGGTCTGGCTTACCTCCTTCCTAACCGATCGCTCTTCCAAAGTCATACTGGGTTCCTTCTCACCTACTTCCTCCTCCACCTGTGGCATTACCCCAGGGTTCAATTATTTCCCCTTCGCTCTTTAAGATCTACCTTACTCTGCTTGCATGCCTCATTTTCCTCCTTCTTCCCCAACTTCCAGTGCTATGCGGATGACGCACAACTCTTCTTCAAACTTCCTACAGTCTTCGACTCCTCTCTCTCTTACCGCCCTCATACTCAGGACATTGTCAAGAAGTCCCACTTTCAGCTCTTCCTTCTAAAAGGAATTCTACCTTTCCTCACCTTCCCCCAGAGACTCCATGTTACCCGGGCTCTGGTTCTCTCCAGGCTGGACTATTGCAAAAGCCTCCAACGTAATCTACCCTCGTCCACTCTGCGACCCCTTCAGCTAACCCAGAATAGAGCAGTCATACTTATCCTTGGGCTCAAGCCCAGGGACCACATCTCTCATGCTCTACAAAGTTTCCACTGGCACCAGATCGCTGCGTGGATTAAATTCAAATCCCTCTGCATCATTTACAATGCTATCTGGGGCCGGGGACCTCCATCTGCAACTCTTTCTGACCAAATACTCCCCCTCTATACACCTGCGTTCCTCTGGCACCAATTCCTTGCATGTGAAGTGATTTGCTAAACAGAGAGCAGGTGGTCGTTCGCTTTCCTTAGCAGGCTCCCATCAATGGAACAGCCTCCCCCTCCTGTAACGCTCACCTGGTATCCAAGGGGACGTCACTCAGCCTGTTCTGACCTCTTATGACCTCGAACCCTTCCCTGGAGTCTACTCGACTGGAGACTGGGACTGAAACACAGGATTGGTAGAGTTTAACTCCCTATGGTCTCTGTGTGCTTGAACCCCTTCGTCCCCGGGGTCCAACCCTTCCTTTTGATCCACAGCTCACCTTGTTTTCTTGGAAAGTGTGCTCTCCGTCCCGCTTTCACGCAGCGGCGCGTTGATTGATGCAGGCTCGTTGCTGCCTAGTTACTTCACTGGCAAGAGACAGATAGGTAAGTATAATGAGTCTTTTGAACAGTTCTCTAACTTCGTTCCTTTCCTTCCTTAGATGATGGCCGGCGTCCGGGGATGGCGACGTGCTGCTGAGATGAGTAGCGCTGAAGGTGAGTGAGAGCGCGATGCGCGATGCAACACTTTCGTATTTGTATTGAACTGAGTTCTTTTTCTGTGTCTTTTAGGTGCCGCGACGTTTTCAGCGTGGATGCCGGTTGTGAAGAAGAAATGCAGTGAGTAAGCGCGGTATGCGGCGCCTCTAGATGTTTCCACGCTAACCTGGAGTGTCTTTTCCCTCTTGCAGATGGATGAGAAGTTCAGGAGACAGAGTTCCCCCAGAGCGGCTGGGATTCAGGTAAGCGTTTGAAGCTCGAACAGTCTTTAAAAATAAGCGAAGATTTGCTGAATGCTTACTAATACCTTTTTTCTGTTCTTTTCCCTAGGAAGCGGCGTGCCGGGATGGGAATGACACCGCCGAAGATGCCCGCAGAACAGAAGAAGCGATGAATGATGGGCAGAAGCGCCGCAAGGTTAGGCTGTTCCTAAAAGTGTTCTTGCAGGAGCTGAGCGCAGAAGAAAGATGCAGGCCTACTGGAGACCGATCCGAACACGGTGTCATGCTGCAGGTGCAGAAAACAGAAAGCATGTTTCTCAGCCTGGGCGTGGCTTAAATAGTCTCTGGGTATCCCAGGTGTCTCTGGGCTGAACCACACCCAAAAGACTAGACTGCACATGCAGTTCTGGGAACCGAAATATGTGGGGGCATCCATCTTGTCCCCATCAATGCACTACAAGTCCAATCCCCAATGTTATCCTATGGGAGAGAGTCTGGTGCCACAAGCGCCAAGTCTGACTCCAAGTGTGTCTTTGGAGGGATGGAGAGGCCCTTGAGGGCCATGTAGGTGATCGTGGCCTGGCTCCAGTCTGACATCTTGGAGGGCTGGGGACATGAGGGGCAGGAATCATGACACCTCCCTCTTGAGCAGGACCTCCTTAAGTTTCGGAAAAGCATCAAGACCTTGCTCTTCTCCTCTTCCTTCACTCCCCCTCTCCCCTGCTAATCACACAGTAGCTTGACTGAAGTGCAGAGCCTTTATGCATCATCGGGGGCCCGACCTCCCACTTCATAGCTCAGCTGCTGTCCATTCTCTGCACTTGTTATGGATCACCCTCCCCTGGCAGGTTGCACTTAAGCACTTCACCTGCTGCTCACCAGGAGCACCACAGCACCTATCCCATACTACTCTTCCCCTCTGCACTTGGACGTTCTGAACACTCACAAGGCATAATAGGTTTGTCTTCCCCTCCCCACTATCTTCTTTGGTTTAATTATTATTGTTGTAATTACATTTTCCATCATCCCCTGTCCCCTCCCTGTTGCCCTGTGGGTGCCTTGAAACAGTATTTGCTTCCTGTATAAGCGCCTAACAAGTGAACAATAAATAAAATTCAAAAAAAGAAAAACGTTCTCTTGCTGTGATACTTCGTTTTTGCCGGCTGTCACATGGCTTGATTGACCATATTCAGACATGTATTCTAGAAAGCCTATATTTCATTTAGTTTCATCAGTGTCTCAGGGTACAAAGTCTTGTTTATTCCTCTCTTGTGGTACTTCGTTCTTGATGCGCTCCTCCTGTCCTAGATGCAGTTTTTTTCCAAGTTGCTCCTTGAAGAATTTGCGGAGACACTTATTTAGGGCCTTGTCACCTTATGCAAAACCCTCTATGTTGGGCTTTTTGAGTGGGTATTTAGATGCTAGGATAAAATCTACAAATCATACTGGTCAACTCTCGCCTTCGCTCCATCCATTCCATGGTGTTTTTTAGGTCATCCACCTAGCTAGATATGTTTTTATTATAGGGTTTAAGTGCTTGGTGGTGTGAAAGTTGCTTTTTCTTACATTACACAACCAGAGTGATGCAACCCTTTTATTAGCACGTGGTTAAATTACATTTCAACCTATTGCCATTCTCCAAAATAAAAAAACAAAAAGAACCCAAAAATTCACAATTTACAAAAATAAGAAAATGGAGCAGAATCACAAATTGATAATGTTTCCCCTTGTTCCCCAATTTCGTTTAAAAAAAAAAGAAAAAAAAAAAGTGCAAAACTCTTTCAGGTTTGTTCCATTTCAATTCCCAGTTTGATAAAGCTCAGAAAGCCCACCACAAATCATACTTGTCAACTCTCGTCTTCGCTCCATCCATTCCATGGTGTTTTTTGGGTCACCAACCTAGCTAGATATGTTCTAAAAAAACTGGGTTCTCAGCAAGATTAATGCTTTACAAAATAAATATGAATACTGCAATGTTTCCATGTCAGGTTACAAAATCTACAGTAAGCGTCTTCCTTCTGAATTTTGCCTGGCAGGATGGATATCAAATCGGAAATGCATATCATTCCTCATCTTAACAGAAGGATACATATTCAAATAAGGAGCCACTACCCCATTAACTTATGCTCGTTATGTAAGTGTTCAAGCGAGGTAAAGCCATGCATAGTTCCGGTAGTCTGTACACAATCTTGCTGATAAAGTCGATGTTTTACTTTGGACGGGTTAAGCAATAGGGTTTCCTGCATCAGCCCCAATTTGTTGAGTAAGTTGGGGCTGGTTTCCACCAGAAGAGTTACACTGATCACACTCTTACCCAACAGGAAATAATTAAAGTCCTCTTAGAGAATCTTTAGGTGGGATTCAAGATTTTACGATACAGGGAAATGATAGGCCATTCGAATCTAACCATTAGGGACTTCAAACCCAATGCAAACCTGATCATTGATATTGGACTACAATTAGTTAGGCCCAACATCATCCTCCATATGAGTGCCTCCACCTGATCAAAGTAGCTACCCACCCATAGGTGCAGTGCCTGAAGTCCATATAACAATTTCGGCACTACTTAACACTTGTAAAATCCGATTGTAGGTTTCAAAGAAATATCCGTACAAGTTATACATGTTATGCATTTGGCCTGTTAATACAAGGGCCTTGCTCCTTACAAAGTCCTTGACATAGGCTTTATTTGGTTTATCAAGGACTAGAAACCCTAAATAGTTCATATGACAACAGATCTCCGCCCTGTAACTATCCTGGAACCAGGTATATTTCGTCAGTCTTCTAGATTTTGTCAATTTTAAGGTCTTTGTTTTTTGGAGTTTATGCCGCGGGCATTCACTCTCTTACACACTGGGAATGGAGAAATCTGTTTTTTGCAGGCCTATGGGGGTGCAGACGAATAAAATGAAATCATCAGCATACGCTATACAGATGTATTTTATTACTGCCAATCGATGAGGAGCAAAAGCCTGCCTGATCAAAAAAATCCTCATCTGATGCATATAGGTTAAAAAGACAGGGGGCTAAAATGCACCCCAGTCAAGCCTCTAGTGGTCTTGCTCTTCCTAGATAGGCCTCCCTCCATTTTCAATCGGGATGTTCAAATTATTATGCAGACCTACCAATATTTTTAACAGGGAAGAGGGATTCCCCATGAACTGAGTTTGGTCCACAGCCTCAGACGACTGACCATGTCAAATGCCTCTGACGTCTATTGAGGCTACGTAGATGGAATCATTTGTACCAGAGCAAGCAAGATACTGTATGCTTCTTACCAATAGCCCATTTAGCGCTGTGCCCTACTCCTTACGAAAGCCTATTTGATACTTTTGGAGCCTTCCCACACTCTTAGCACACGCTGTAAGGTGTGTCAAGATGATGGACACAAAGATCTTACCATCTGCGTCTATCACCATAATGGGGGGATCGTTTTTTGGGTCCGTTCTTGGGCCATGCTTATAAATAGGCACCACATAAGAGGTCTCCCAGGAGGCTGGGTAACAACCCTTAGTAAGAATGTCATCAAATAAATTATAAAGAATTTTGGCACAGCTCTCAGGATCAGATTTTAATACCAGGTTTGTTAGTCAGTTGGGCCCCCAGTGTGGGAGCGACTTTCTTAATGCAGGACGAGAGGTCATCTTGCTCAACTGCATAATAATTGGTCCCCCTTTCTGATGGTTTCACCATTGATTCAAAATTCATTATACTGTTCCCCTCCTTGCATGCAAACATTCTATGAAATATTCAACCCATTCCCCTTCCAAAATTGCATTAAGTTGCTTTAACTCTAGAGTGTTACGTACTGAATTAATGAGTGACCAGAATATACTTGTGATTTTTTAAACCAATTATTCCTTATCCAATTCCTGTATGACTGCTTCACCTTACTTATTTCTGGGGCCACCCTACCCCACTTTCCTGATTATTTTTATTTGGAGCTTCATCTGGTCCTTTCTTTCCTTAATTGTAGAATCCAAGGGATGAAGATACAATTTTAAAAAACATTTCCGGTTCCATTCGTGAACATTTTATGTCTATTACATTAGAGAGTAGTGGATGAAATTCTTCCACAGATTGTTTTTTCCTCCATTCTGCAGTGACACTTTCCATATTGTCGGTAAGGAACAAGTTACTTACCTGTAACTGTTGTTCTCCAGCATGGGTCTGGCATGGATTCACATGCTCATGAATATTCCCCGTCGTCAGGCTGGGAATCCTCGGTAAAGAAAAAAATCAGTATCAGTTTCGTTTCTGATCTGATCTGACTTTCGTAGTAGTAACCAATCACTGATCTCTGCGTCATACTGACCACAGCCAATGACTGCCCTCTACCTAAGCCCCGCCTCTGGCAGCCATCTTCAGATTTGGTAGCACGTGAAGTGGCAGTATGACCAAGTGAAGAGCCGCAGAGGGGTAGGCGGGAGGGTTCGCATGTGAATCCATGCCAGACCCATGCTGGAGAACAACAGTTACAGGTAAGTATCTTGTTCCTTCTCCAGCATGGGGTCTGGCATGGATTCACATGCTCATGAATAAAGAATACATAGCAGTACACACATGCACAACCACGGGAGGTGGCAAAGGCTCAACATTAAGCATTACATCAAATTCAACATTAAGCAATTCTTACCTCCTCACCAGGCTCACCTTAGGCGAACAGATTGCGCAGCACTGCTTGGCCGACCCTGGACTTCTCCCTGGAATCCCGATCGACACAGTAGAATTTCGTGAAGGTGTGCGTCGACCTCCATGTAGCAGCCCTGCAGATGTCCAGCAATGGCACAGAAGATAGGAACGCCGTGGTAGCTGCGATCGCTCTGGTGGAATGGGCTCTCGGACGGCCAGGCAGTGGTCGGTTTGCCAACCGATGACAGTACATGATACAGCTGGAGAGCCATCTGGAAATGGAGGCCTTTGAGAGAGCCTTCCCCTGATTGACAGGTCCAAAGTTCACAAAAAGTTGTGACGTCTTCCGAAAACACTTCGTGCGGTCCACGTAAAACTTCAGCGCTCTAGCTACATCCAGCGAGTGCAAAGTCCTTTCGGCCGGCGACGAAGGCGACGGGAAGAAAACAGGCAACACCAAGGGTTCGTTGAGGTGGAAGTCCGACGGTACCTTGGGCATGAAGGAGGGGTGCGTCCTGAGCACTACCCTCGTGTCGTGAAAAGTCAAGTACGGGGGCTTGCAGGAAAGGGCCTGGATCTCTCCCACTCTTCGTGCGGAGGTGATGGCCACAAGAAATGCTGTTTTCCACGACAAGAACTTCAACGGAGCCGAGTGCAGAGGCTCGAACGGAGGTCCCATGAGCTTGGTCAGCACCACGTTGAGCTCCCACGCCGGGGCCGGAGCCTTCACCGGCGGGAACCATCTGAACAGTCCCTTCATGAATTCTTTCACCAGACGATGAGACCACAAAGACGTCCGCCCCGCGGTTCTGGTGTATCGGGAGATCGCAGTAAGATGAATCTTGATGGACGCGTGCGCCAGTCCAGCCTTGGCCAGCGTCAGCAGGTACGGCAGTACCTGGGGAGCCGTAATCCGTAGAGGGTTAATCTTCTGTGCGTGGCACCAGGCAGAGAACCTCTTCCATTTGTGTCCATAGCATTTAAGAGTTGAGGACGCCCTGGCCTTTGCAAGAACCGCTCTGCAGTCGGCCGGTATGTCGTATCCTCCAAACTCTAACGCTGCAGGAGCCAGGCCTGCAAGTTCAGCGACTTCGGGTCGTGATGGAGGATGGCGCCTCCTTCCCTGGAGAGAAGATCCGTGTCCACTGGCAGCTTGATTGACGGGGACGCTGACAAGTCCAGAAGGTCCGGGAACCATATCTGCCTCGGCCACGCAGGTGCGACGAGGATCATCCTGCACCGTGACCTCTTGAGCTGGTTGATGAGCCGGATCAGCAATGGCAATGGAGGGAACGCGTATAGAAACAGGCCCTCCCAGGGGAACGAGAAAGCATCGCCCATGCTCCTCGGCTGGGGAAACCTGCTGGCGAACCTCCGGCACTTGGAGTTCGTCGGCGTCGCGAACAGATCGATCTGGGGTGTGCCCCACCGTCGGAAGAGGCGGTCCACTAGATCCTGTCGTAGTTCCCACTCGTGGCACGAGCGCAGCTCTCTGCTGAGCGAGTTGGCGATGGTGTTTTTTATCCCTGCCAGATGAAACGGCACCAGAAACATCCCTTGGGCGACGGCCCAATGCCACAGATCCTGCGCCTCCTTGGACAGGGCTGGGGACCTGGTTCCGCCCTGCTTCCTGATGTAGAACATGGTGGTGGTGTTGTCGGTGAAGATCCTCACCACCTTGCCCTTGAGGGACGGAAGAAAGGACCTGAGGGCCCAAAACACTGCACGGAGCTCCAGGACGTTGATATGGAGGGACTTCTCCGTCGGAAGCCAAAGGCCTCTCGCGTGCAGATTTTCAGTGTGCGCTCCCCACCCTTCCAGGGAGGCATCCGTGGTCACTGTCTCCTGGTGGCCGGGGGTCTGGAAGGCCATGCCCGCCGTCAGATGCGTGCGGGTGCCCCACCGCCGGATCGCTCGTCGGAAACTCTCGTCGAGTGTGATCCTCTCCTCGAAGCTGCCCGTCGTCTGGATCCAGCGCGCGTCCAGGAACTCCTGCAACGGGCGCATCCAGGGCCTGCACAGGCGGATGAGATAAATGCAAGAAGACATCATTTTGAGGAGGGACTTGATGGACCTCACCCTGGCCGCGTCCGCAACCAGCATCCGCTGCACCTTGCCCAAGATGGCCCTCGTCCTTTCCTCCGACGGAGAGGCCAGAAGCGACACTGTTGCGAGCTTCGCTCCCAGAAACAGTGCGTCTTGCACGGGCACCAGGTGGGACTTGGCGTAGTTTATGGAGAATCCCAGGTCTGTGAGTAGTTGGACGGTCCTTGCCATGTGCTCCACGGCGAGCTCCTTCGTCTTTGCTCGGATGAGCCAGTCGTCCAGGTAGGGGTAGACGTGGATCCCCTCTCGGCGCAGCTGCGCCGCCACCGGTGCGAGGCACTTGGTGAACACCCTGGGTGCTGACCTCAATCCGAAGGGAAGGGCTCTGAACTGGTAGTGACGCCCTTGGACCACGAACCTGAGAAACTTTCGGTGTCCCTTTAGGATGGGAATAGGATCCCTTTAGGATGGGCACCTGCCAAGTACAATCTAAGTACTGTTGGCTGTGGACTCGGACTGGTCTGCTCTGTTCCTTGGATTTTCTTCGCAGCGCCGCCTTTGTCCTGCGCTGCACCGCGCCTTCGCCCCTGGACGCCGTGTGTACGGCTTGGAGCTTCTGAACGCCTGGAGGACGTCCCACTGTGTAACACACAGTTTGCCTGGCCCTCGTTTGTGGAAAGGAGGTGACTGTCTCATATGACTTGATTTGTTCCTGCCCATTGAATTGTCTACTTTCACCTGATTTGTTCCCTGGGAAAGGGCCTTGCCTCGTCACATTATCTCCTGCTGCCCTATTGATCCAACTGTGCTTTTCTCTTTGCGTTGCCTTGGAGGTGTGGCTAACGCTCTCCCTCTGTGTTCCTCCTCCTTAGGGTTTCCTCCCAGAGGAGGCCCCGCCCCTTTGTGTTGGGTGACGCCCAGGAAGCCTCATTAAAATACAGCCTCCTCGCGCACCCGCGCCGCGCACCTGCCAAGTACAATCTAAGTACTGTTGGCTGTTCGCGGGGAGTGCGGAGGCGGCTCTCAGGCTTCCTGTAGTGTCCTGTATGATCTAGTGGCACGAGTGCTTTGACATCCTATTTTCACAGCTAAGTCCAATTTATTTGATACTTTTGTTGCAAACTTGAGTACTGTGGCCCAACAGCTGAAGTATTGGGGGGACTCACTGTTTGGGGAGGTTCTCTGTGAGGGGCGCCCCCCACATGGTGCCCATGATTTAAACAAAAGTGCAACTACTTTGACAGTATTCTAATATGTTATTTCTATGTGCTTAGAGGCCATACTTATCTTCCGGCAACTCTCCTAGAGAATTTATAGAGGACACTTCTTGAAGTGTGGGTTTGCGCCAGTATAGTACTTGGCGCATTGTTGCTTGACATTACCCTTCGCCTTGGACAAAAAGGGGTGGGCTTTTCGGTTTGGTTTTGGGGTGTGTACAGCTCCTGAGTATGAGCCCGATCTTAAGAAGTGGTTGTAAAACCGGCTCTCCTCCGCAAGACCCCGCCCCTGTGTCCATCACTAACACTCTACCCACCTCTCTTCCTTTGTCTTCGGCAGCCCCTGCTCCTTCTCTACCCATGTCTAGCCTTCTGATAGAGAGAGGGGTGGGGCTGGGTCAGGTGGGATATAATGAGACTGCCACATTGGCTGTACCAACATTGGCCATCTTTCCATCTTCGAATGGTCCGCTGCCAGCCTTGGCTGTGTCAACTTTTTCAGTCCAAGACGCCAACGACTATGTTGGTGATGAGGGCGATGGGACTACCCATGGTCCTGATTCAGATTGTTCTTCTATACAAGGCCTTCGAGGCCTTCCTTGTCTCACTGACACGTCTATTTTGGCACCTACCATTGTCAGCGAATTAAGTAAAAGAGTGCGGCTCTCTTTAGGCCCTTCGTCTCCTGCATCGTCTGCTTTCCCATTTCGTGAACAAGTGCACTTCCACATCCCCCCAGAAACTAACAGCGAAAAAGATGGCGGCCATACGACGGTTCCGTCGACCTTCCATCATAGGGTCTTGGAAGGGGGATCCGCTGCTCTCTTTGACAACATGCAGTTTGGCGACGAGATGTCGGTAGGGCCTTCTCCTGTAGGAGGTGTGGCCCCCTTTTCCCTGGCGAATGCAGAGGCAGACCTTGCAGCTCCAAAGGGAGAAGTTAGATCGGCCTCTACCCCAGAGGAATACTGCTCACATTCTCAGCTCAATGAACCCTTCAATTTTCCCGTAATTTCACGCATTCTCAATCTGCTGGATAAGGGGCATGAGCTGACACATTGCTCCTTAAGGGAGATGCAATCTTCATTATCTCTTATGAAAGATAAGATGGCCAGACTGGAAGGCTTTATCCTAGCCGAAGAACACTCTAGATCCTTCTATCTGGCCCACTTTGAAAAATTGTTGGAGAATGTCCCATATAGAGCACCTCAGCTCCCTATTTCTACTTTGACTCATACTCAAGGCTCCCAGACTGAGCCAGGAATGTGTTCTATAGTTTTTCCACAGACTCCCTATCCTCAGGTAGTGAAAGGGGTTAACCCGTTGATGATGGCGCATGCAAACCCGGAGGCCATAGACTTGGTGGAGGTTCTCAAACTCCAGCACGAACGTCTATTACAGGTGAAACAGCTTCTTTATAAGGTACCTGTAACCCAACAGCATTTGGACCTAGCAGACTCCTCAAGAGAGGGATCCAATGTTACTCAAAGTCTTGCTGTTCCTTTGGATAGTCCCTCCGCCCTGACTGACATTATCGAGGCCCCGCCCAGTCCTGTATCGACGGCAGTCGACTTATGCTCAGACTTGGAGGAAGGACCTGTGGTGCATGAAGGAAGACATTTTATCTCACGTAAAGCAAGAAAGTCCTTCCTAAGAGCCCAAAAACGTCTAAACCTTACCAAGGCTGGTCAAAAGAAAGCTAAGTCTAATATACCACCTCCGGCCTGTGCCCAAACGATATTCGAATCTAAAGCAAACTTGGGTACGGGGACCAGCCACGATGAGCTTGGCCTAACCCTCTGTGACCTTGATGAGGAAAGTAGGAAACATCTACAGGTTGCAGATTTGAAAAATGGGAATATACAGATCGCCCCTTGTGGCCCTCAAGGAACTTCCACGGTCAAGCTCCAATCACAGATACATTCCTTCTTTCCCCACATCCAACCTAGAAAGGCGAGCACGACGATGCTAGCTGAGGCTATAGTGACACCTGCTATGAGTCCAACCAGTGCTCCCTCACAGTCATTAAGGTCTTCGGCTGGTAAGGATGTAGTTCCCATTCCCTTAGCTCCCTTTGGTGCCGTAAGTGAAGATCGTGGTTGTCCTCCTCTTCCCTTAGAAGTATCTGGGGTTTCGGCGTCTCTGGGACGGCCTCCTAATGTGGAGGTTACGCACCTCACGCTTCCAGCGGTAGGCAAACCTATTTCTGACGTCTTGTCCTTCTCGCACACACCAAAGGACATGAAACTAATCCTTGGTTGGGCGAGTAATCCAGAGACAAATGGCCCTGCTCGTATAAACAGGTCATTTTTGATGAACTCATTCTTTCAAATTCCAGCTCTTAGGAACCGTTCATCTAAGGACCTAGAGTGGGTCAAATTGGCAACCCACAACAACCATAGAGCCCTGTGCAGAGTCCAATCGCAGATTATAACTAAAATGCTGTTGGACTTTGCTGAGGACTTTTATTCCATTGGTCTTACCCCATGCCTATTTCCGGATATGGACAGTGCATGGGCTTATCTTGACTGGGCACCTCCCACTTTGCCAGTAAGTTCAGTGGGGCTGGGTATAGACTCATCTGACTCTCAGGTTACCCAACTAGCACTCCAATTAGCATCGCTAACCCAAGCACTGAGTGGGCTAGCTTGGCTGGAACCCCTGATAAAAACAGCTGCAGCCATCAAAGGGCCCACTCCAGGCTCATAATTGGCCAGTCTGACTATTGCATCCTGGAATTGTTGTGGCTTGGGCAATCTGGTTGGATGGTATAAGCGGGTTGCTCCTGACCAGAAACCCGACATTCTATTTCTGCAGGAAACGATGAGCCTAACCGAGATTACTCTCGATGGGTACTCCAGTTTTTCTGTCCCAGCCAGCCGCACACTTGCAGGCCGTCCTTCCGGAGGTATCGCTGTTCTTATTAAAAATGGCCTAAAAGCAGTGGGTTCCATTCTGGATACCTCGAAATCATGCATTTTAGTGGAGCTGTCGTTTGAATCGCCAAGGTTGTGCCCCTGCTTCTAATGTCGTTGTATTGGAATCCCAAGTCTGCTTCTCTTCCTTTTCTTGTGGATGATCTTAACAGGTTGTTGGGTCATGCTTCAGTCTCCTGTCCCAACCATGAAATTGTGATTGGAGGCGATTTAAATTCATACCTCCAGTTTTCTAACACATTAGGATTTTCTACTTCCTTTTACGCCCAACAAGCTGTTCACAGAGGGTACCAATTGCTAAGTTTCTTTGAAAAATGGGGTATCTACCCAATTCATTTTGCACCTCATTCTCTACACATCTCATGGTCACGGGGCAATGCTTCATCCCTCATTGATTATGTCCTTGCATCTAAAGTGTGTTCTGGGCTGCTTGAACCAATTTTAATCTTAGACCTGGGCCTGAGCGACCACCACATGCTGTGCTCAGTTCTCCATATGGGGTGTGATGTCTAGATGCCTTCTCCTCCTGTCTCTTTAGCGGCTCCTGACAGAACCACCATCTCTGTCAACTGGAATCCTGCCGTGTGTAGGAAATTGGTGTTCTTGGTGAATAGAGATCTCATATTAACCCATGACGACATTATGTCGCTGGGGAGTATTGAAAAAATCAACGAAAGAAACATCAATATGATTCAGTCACACCTACTATCTTTAGTGAAGGACGCTTTGGGTAAAGGTAGCCCCTTGGATGCCCATCCAAATTTGAATCAGATAGCAATTCTAAAAAAGCAAAAAAATCGGGAACTGGCTATCATAAGAAAAAAGGCCCTTAGCCCTGTTATCTATCATCGTGAAAAAAACTACATTATTGGGTGCTTCAAGCACCAAATAAAGTGTTTGCTCCAGGCTGCCTACACTCTCGCGAATCAACGTATGATTAGCCTACTCTGCAAAAAAAAACTCGAGAGATATAGGCCATTTTAAGAAACCCCTCAGGTAAGGTGGATACCCGATCTGTGGCGACCATCTCGGGACCCGAATGGGAGAAGTATTTTTCTCAAAAATATGCCTTGCCTACTATCCATGTCATAATGGAGAGTAGGAATATGCACTTGCCCATGCCGCGAGTCTGTCCCTGGGACTTAAGTCATCATATGGGCAATCTCCCAATTGAGGTTTTCCAAAGCAGCCGGCCCAGATTGGCTCCCCCCTTGCGTTCTAAAAGACGATCCTCACTTCTGGGCCAGTTACCTTCTTCCTTGCTACCAGCTGATCTACAAAACTGGCAATATTCCGGAATCATGGCTGACCGCCATAATTATTCCAATACATAAAAAGGGTGTATTAAATAACCCTTTAAACTTCAGGCCGATTGCCCTTATAGACACTGCTGCGAAAATTTTTGCACGTCTAATTCTATCAGAATTGGAAGGCTACATACATGAGTTAAAAATTCTCTCCAAAGCACAGGTTGGTTTCCGTAGAGCAATGGGCACTCAACTAAATGCCTCGATCCTAGCCCATCTCCTTCGGAATGCACATACCAAGTCCAATGGCACCACCTATATGGCAGCCTTGGACCTTTCAGCTGCATTTGATAATGTACTTCGTACTCGGCTTTGGCAAAAGATGCTGGCTTATGGCATACCACCTCCACTAGTTGCATTAATTGCAGCACTACACCAGAACACATCTTACCGGGTCCGCATCAATGCGTAAGGGCTATTGACTGATAACATACCCACGTACATTGGTGTTAAACAAGGCTGCAACTTGGCAGCGGTCCTGTTCAATCTTTATCTTGCCGATATTGACGAGATCTGGCAGGGTTCTAACTCTTTTCCGGCTATATTGGGTTCTATGCGGCTCCATTGGCTAGCCTTTGCCGATGACATCATAATATTCGATAGAGTGCCGTTTGGACTCCAAAACAAACTAAAACTGTTTGGCGAATATTGCAAGCTGAACAATATGACCATCAACTCACTTAAATCACATATATTGGTCTTTACTTCTAAAAAAAAACTTCCGAGATTCAACTTTACAATAAATGGTCAGCCGATTTTGAGAAAAGAGGAGATCAACTATTTGGGCTACCACTTATCGAATGGGACGTCCGCTCACAAGTGGCGTTCAGTGTTGACTGCAAAATTTAACCCACTTCTGGCCCAAATGAGAATCATTTTTACCAAATATTGTCGTTACTCCCTCTTGCCTCTTATACAATACTACACTATGAAAATAGAGCCCATCCTGCTTTATGCAGTAGATATTTGCCTTCTGAACTTGGGGCCCCTTCTAAATATCCTACAGGGTAAACTCTGGAAGAAGATTTTGGGGCTTCCTGGTTACCTACCCAACGCCATAATTACACATGAATTGGGTCTATATCCACTAGAAGACAAATTTATTTGGAGGACGGTATCTGCATTTTCTAAAATGATTTCTCCTCCCCCAAACTCACTTTACGAGGACTTTCAGGAACTGTTAGCCGGAACGTGTCCAACTTCGATCACCATTGTGAAAGACATGATACAAGCGACTTTAATTTCCTTGAATATGACGCAGGATGACTTAATAAATACCCCTGCCAAAGTTAAAAGGCGTTTTTTCAAAAATGCCTGGGCTCGCAATTGTGATCGGATTGGAAACTACTCTTCCTTCACCATATATGCCACCTTTAGACATGCAGTTGCACCTCGGCTGCCATATATCTTGTGTTTTCCAGACAAAGTGGCAAGAAGGTACTATATGCGCTTCCGCATGGACCTTATCCAGACGGGGGCTCGTATTAGGAATTGGGATGGTTATAGGGCCTTGGCAAAATGGGAGGGATGCAGATTTTGCCTAAATACATCTGAGCCTTAAACCCTGGAACATCTTTTCATGTACTGTAACTTCTTTCTCAGGCACAGACAACGTTGCCTGGTTGCATATCTCACTTCGCTCTCTCTGTTTGAATGTCATCTTGTATGGCTGAGATGTATGCAGGGAAACTCTAATTCCATCATACTAGCAACTGTGAGACTTGTTGCAATAATAGAGGAGCAATTGTTGTCACTCAATCGGACCTTCTGGAGTGGGTAAATTTTGGATGTCTGAGATTTAGTTTTCTTTATGACCAATGGTATTTGCCAACTGTTTGTGGGAATATTTAAGTTGGTGGAGGGCTTCGATGCCATACCATCATTGCCATGTTAGGTAGGTCAGGTTAGGTTTGATATTTGGTATCGTAGATCTCCACTTGTGATTCTTGTGATTTTTGTTGATGTATTAAGAAATGTTTTAATGTTTAATGTTTTTATTATCTTTTGGCTGTGCAAGTATTGATTATTATGCTGTTTTATGATATTTTTACATGATTTATATGTGCCATGTATTATTTGTCAAGGTGTAAATTAGTTTTTGCTACCAAAACAAATAAAAAAAAAAAAAAAATAAAATAAAAAAAAATATGGAAGTAGGCATCCTCCAAATCCAACGACGACAGGAAATCGCCCTCCTCCAGTTGACCCAGGACGTGTTGGAGGGTGACCATCCGGAACTTCTGTGCCTTGATGAATTTGTTCAGTCGTCGTAGGTCCAGGATGGGACGCCATCCTCCCGTCTTCTTCTTCACGAGGAAGTATCTTGAGTAAACTCCGGAGCCCCGAAGCCTCTTTGGGACGAGCTCGATGGCGCCCTTCTTGAGCATCGCCTTTACCTCCAAGAGAAGTTGAGGGACGTGATGTTCTTTCCTGGCCACAGGGGCGACGCGCGGGCACCTCTTTAGAAACTCGAGCGCGTGACCCTGAGCTAGGACGTACAGCACCCAACGGTCGGTGGAGATGGACTCCCACATGCTGACGAAGCTCGCCAGCCGGCCTCCCACCAGGGTGCTTCGGTGGGGGCCCGACCCCACGGCCAGTTCAGTCCTGCTTCGACGAGGCTTTGCCACCTTGTCCTCCTTGGCGACGACGGCGGGGTCCGCCTGACTTGCCTCGTCCCCTGTAAGCTTCCTGTGACGACGAACGGGCTGCTTGACGGTAGGTGGAAAATCCGCTGCTGGAACCTTTGGAGGCACCCTGTTTGCCTCCACCGCTCCGAAAGGGCGGCCGCCGTTGCTGGAGAACCCCAAGAGCCCGGGCCGTCTCTGTGTCCGCCTTGATGGCTTGAAGGGAATCGTCCACTGTTTTCCCAAACAGGTTGTTTCCGTCGAACGGCATGTCCAAGACTCTGGTCTACACGTCCTGACGGAAGTCAGTAGCCTTGAGCCATCCACGCCGCCTAAGGCACACGCCGTTGCCCAACTGGCGAAATCCAGTGTCAGCGATGTCCGTCGCAATCGTAATGGCGTGGTCCGACGCCACCTCTCCTTCCTGCAAGATCTCTAGGGCTTCCGCCCTCTTGTCGTCTGGTAGGAAGTCCAGCAGGGTGGCCAGTTTGTACCGCAACTCCCTGTCGTAGCGGGCTACGATAGCCAAGGCGTTGGCCGCCTTAATCGTCGTCGCTGCCGACGAGATGATTCTGCGTCCCATCGTGTCTAATTTCTTTCCCTCGCCGTCCGGCGGGGAGGTCGACGTAGCGGCCGCGCCCCCCCCCTCCCGCTTTCTTCCTGGCTGCCGCGGAGACGACCGAGTCCAGGGTCGGCTGTGCCCGAAGGCACAAGGGGGCCGCGTCCGGGACCCGGTACTTCTTCTCGTACCGATCCCTTCTAGCCGGCGTCGTGGATGGGTTCTTGAGGAGGGCGAGGCCCTCATCCCAAATATCGTCCAGTAGAGGTACAGCGAGGACCGTCTTCCTCTTGGCCTCGCGCCGTTGATAAAGGAAACCTTCCTTCTTCTCTTCCGGGCAGAGCTGGAAAAGCTTGGATGCCCTGGCGATCATGGAGTGAAACGATCCAATCTCGTCGGGCGGGGAAGCCCGGGCGGGAGGTGACGACGGGAGATCCTCGTCGTCTGTACCCGTCGCGGCCGTGTCAGTCCCCGTATCATCCCCACGTGACGGGGAGGAGGGCTGAACAGGGCGCGATGGCTGAAAAGGAGGTGGAGGATGAATCCTTCTCTTAGGGGGAGGGCTCCCAGAAGGGCCTGGCTCCGGGTCCCCCGTCGGGAGCGGTTCCTCCGTTGGTGGTAACGGCAGTCTCGTCCTTATCTCCGAGCATAAGGACTGCATAGCCAACAAAATGGCCGCCGAGTTGTCTTGCGGCACTGGTTGAGGGGAGTTCGACGGACGGTCAGGAGCCCCGTCGGCACCCTCGACGTTCTCGTCGTCTCCTACGTCGGGGTCCCTCCCGACGGGCTGGTCTTCTTCCATGCCAACACCGTGGCTTAAGACTTCGATCAGCTCTTCCTCAGAGGTTGAGGCCGAATCCACGACGACCTCCTGCCCCCCCTTTTTCTTCTCCGTCGGAGGTTTCACGGGGGTCCTGTCGATGGGCATGAAAGAGGACTCCCTCCGCGGTGGCAGGGAGACTCTGGGCCCCGAGGTCGCCACCACTGGTGTAGCCTCCACAGGCTGAGCCAGGGCCGCCGCGACTGTCTCGATAGAGGCCTTGGCCGGATGGATTAAGGCTTTCACCACCTTAGGTGCACTCACCGCCTTCTCCTTGGGGGGAGGGTCACCGCCTCGCTCCCCCTCCGATGGGGCCTTCGAGCTCGACCGGGGTCTCTCCAGGAGCTTCGCCGGGTGCTCGGCCTTCCTCTTACCTGAGCCAGAGCGTTGGCTCGTGGTTGATGGCGCCGGGGAGGATGCGTCCTGCCTGGCGCCCGTAGAGCCCGACCTTTCGGCGCTCCCGGTGCCAGCGGACTCGCGGTGCTTGGCCTTCTGTTGGACCCCCGTCGCCGGGGCGCTCTCAAAGGTCTTAAAAGACCGCTCGGACTTCTTCTTCTTCTCGCCTGACGGGCTCTTCCCTTCCAGCCAGTTGGCGAGACGTTGATGGCGGTCCTTCATGGTCCGTTCCGACATATTGCCGCAAAACGCACAGTCCTTCTCCACGTGCGTCTTGTCCTCATGTAGGCAGTAAAGACAAAAGGAGTGTTCGTCCTCCTTAAAGACATTCTGAAGCTGGCATCCAGGGCAGATCCTGAACAGCTTTCCGGGCGTCGAGCTTCCCTTCTCCTGGGCCATGTCCGAGATGGGCCTGAGAAACTTCTGGAGTCCTCCAAAAGCGTGGCTCGACGAAATCTTCACCCTTGAGGGGCGTAGACGAATCCGACACGGGTCCCCGTTGATCGGATGAAGAAACGGTGGAGCTTGAGGCTCTTTTGACCGAAAAAGAGAATTTTTTTGAGAAAAAAACGTGAAAAAATAGCACTAACGCTCGAGAGCAATAGCACGAGGATCCCAACACTTGAACGTGCGGTAAAAATCTGAAGATGGCTGCCAGAGGCGGGGCTTAGGTAGAGGGCAGTCATTGGCTGTGGTCAGTATGACGCAGAGATCAGTGATTGGTTACTACTACGAAAGACAGATCAGAAACGAAACTGATACTGATTTTTTTCTTTACCGAGGATTCCCAGCCTGACGACGGGGAATATTCATGAGCATGTGAATCCATGCCAGACCCCATGCTGGAGAAGGTCATCCTATAATCTCCCCATGGTATTAACATTCCACCTAATCCTATTCCCACACAAGTTCACAATAAGGTTGGTGGAGCCTTCCAGAGGAACCTCTGAATATTGCTTTGAATTCAGCAATTATCCAATGGTCACTGGTTGTGGCTGTGCCCACCCTAAAGCCCTGGCCCGGGAATAAATCTAGGTGTCGACATACATGTAGGCCAGGACAGCTCTGTGTAACCTCTGGCCTAGGTGGGGCACATATTTTCATTCCCTTTAAAACTGCCATTAACTCTAAATAGCCTAAGGGAGCCGAGGGCTATAGCCCACTGTTCCCCATTTCTAATTTAAGCAGAAGATCCATAAGAGAAGACCAGTGTACCAAACTCATCATCCAGGACTGCTGAGAGGGGACTAGAGAAATTAAAGGCTCCAGCTACAAGTCAGCCCCCCCCCCACCCATCCCCATGTCACCAGTTTGCTATATATTCACAGAGTATCTCCAGAAATGTAATGAATGGCACCACCCCCTCGTTCCAATATATGTTGACCACCAAAACTGGAACATTATCAGAGTCTATTTGTAACTCCACGACTGAAGACAAAGCCCCAGTCTGCATTTCTTGGCTACTATGCCAGGTTACATACAATTCTGATTTGACACCCGTCAGTAGCCCTTTGTATTCGTTATTGCTAGTTAATCGTCAATTGTAAAGCCATCCAAGATGGGGGGGATGGGGGATAAAGGAGCCAAGTCTCTTGTAACAGGATTATGTTGAAACATTTTAAATCATCCACCACTCTTAAATTCGTTAAAAGCCTTGTGACCACTAGGTCACAAGGTCCATGAGGCCATCCTCATGTGGCTCTGCAGGCTCAGAGTGATGCAACAGAAAGTGTACTGCGTTGCTTACTATTTCTAGGGTGCTTGTCTAAAAAAAAAAAAAACACAAGATACAAAAAAGAAGAAAGGAGGTAGCAGTTGTCTGTGTGTGTTGCTAAGGTCCCAGATCTCATTTTGACAAAGCCATTTACATGTATGCGATTTCAAAGACTAGAACAAGAGCAATCAAGTCAGTGTAATGGATCAGCGACTAGGAGGTACCTTAGAAGTGGACTTTTATACCCCCTACCTCCTCCCCAAACGGCCACAAACAAGTGCCATGCCCCTAGTGAGATATGGATGTCACTTACTAGGAAAAGTGTTAAGGACATCATCAAAATAAGTAAAATGTTCAGGTGACTTTTTAACATCAGCAAAAACCGATTTACTACCATACATGAGGGGACAATAGATTGACAGCACATACGACTGGCTTCCTTGAGCAATGTTTCGTCAGGAGCCTGCAGGCATACTCATTAGATTAGGTGACTGCAGTCTACTTGATCAAAAATTAATGGATGAAATGTATTCAGAAGAAGACTGGTCAATAACAAAATCCTATATTTTGAGGGCTGGCAACTGTCAGACCTGTTCAGTCAGCTCATTTCTGATCATATTGTCCACAGATTCTATATCTACAGCTTTAATTATTTCTTTCTCAGTAGTCGACACAAGCTCAACGATTTATCAAATTTTAACAGCAAAATTACACAAGTTAACAGTTGGAAATATGACAAGGCCACACAAAAGACTGGCAGAGAATTGATTGGCTAACCTTACCGTTAAGACTGGCACTGGTAGATACAGCATTGCTCTGCCTCTGGTTATCATATGCTGGCCCAATGTTGCCAAGGTCCTAAAAGACAGAAACAATTGTTAACTTTAATTTCAATAAAATGCTGAGCAGTTTCACAATATTTCCAACAAGGTAGAATCCTACACCCAGTAGTGATGTGCATTTGATTTTAAGAGCGGACAGATTTGGCTATTTTGGTGGGCAAAATGTACTTTGAGGACAAATAAATTTTCAACAAAACAGGACTTTTTAGGGTAGGACTTGCCTTTAAAGGATATGGTGCGGCACCATTCATCAAGGTGTAGTCCATTGTCAACACTGGGTCCAAATTCGTGACTTGATAAGATGGAGCCGTCCAGCACGTATGAGTCAGGAGCCACACGTAAAATAATAACTCTTTACTCGGTTACAGGTTAAACGAAATAGGTTCAAGTTCAATGGGTACACAAGGAAGACCGATACATAAGGGGACATCCACTGGCACCCACTCTCCAGTCTCACTCCAACTGACTCATAGAACACACTGCACACAACATTCTGTCAGCGCTCAGTATCCAGGCACTCATAACATTCAAAGCTACACGGCAACAGAAGGGAAAGCACTTACAAGTCACAACACATCTCCCTCCTTTAAAGAAACTAGGCAAACCCTCAGAGAAGACATAAGAAACAATCAGACCCCAAACATGTATGCCCCTAACCCTACAACAGGAGCACTTCTGGCACTACTGGAGGGACACAAACACACAGACCCACACACAACTCCATTCCCAAACCTCGAGGAGAAAAACTCCCACCACAGCAAAACCATCAACGTCCTCATCAAAGTGGGACAAACTGCACCAACAAATGCCCCCTCCTCTTTTCTACTGAGTATAAGAAGGGCACCAACCCTCATCTGCAGTAGAGCACCCACATGTGACTGTGTCAAAATGGATCTGATCTTTATTTTGCCTTTTCTTGTTTGTGAGGTCTTTCTTGGGTTTTACTTTGCGCGCCAAACCAGGTTTAAGCCCTTTGTTAGTTTTGCCTTTGGAGGGCTTCAGTACTGACTAGCTCCAGTGTGTCTGGCAGGGCAGGAAGTGAGGAAGGGAGGTGCCCAAAACTCCCCTGTCCTTAGTCTCCAGGGAAACTTGAATGCACCCAGTCCCGATTGGCTGGCTGTCCTTTTAGGACAGCCACCCTGCTGTGAGAGTGACAGCTAGACTGTGCATGAATGGAAGAAACCTGCTTAAAAGGCGAGGCTTCTTGGACTCAGGACAGAGTCGACCACTGGGAAAAACAACCAGACGAAGAAACCGTGAACAAAGCTTGCTGCAGCCTCCTGGATCATTAAACTGCCGGTGAAGCCCTGCTCGTGTGCTGAAACTCCTTTTTCTACTCGAAGAGAGAAGCTTCCCTTGCGTTAGTGGGAAGTCGGACCAACTAACCCAGAGACAAACTTTGCTGGAAGACCTTCCCCAACTGGCTGTACTTCTTTGCTGCTGCAGGAACCGAGTGCCAGGGGTCGAGAAATCCATAATAGAGTGCAACGTCTGTAAGCCGGCCAACGGCTCCAGGAAGCTCCAGAGGATCCTCCATAAGCAGGACGACCCAAGCTCAAGTCACCTCACTAGCACCAGAGTGCAGGACTCGGCCAAGACCGGTGTCCAAGATCCGCAGTGGTGCTATTTGCAGAGCGATGAAACCACGAAGTGCTGGTGATCCGAAAAGAGCCGTAGCTGCAGCCGACCATCGAATTGCTGCTGCAGGAGTCCCTAGACGTCCTCCCTCTTGTCCCCACGACTGAGGCTCAGGAACACAGGATCTGCATCACTGCAACCAGACAGGAGCCAGCTGGACACTCTTGTTCCTTTTAACCAAAGGTAAAGTTCTGACTTTGGTGTGCTTACCTCATGGTCTGTATGTTGCTCTTCTCAGTTGAGACTTGCAGTAGCTGCTTTTGTAGAGTTGATCTCAGCTCTAACTTTTACAAGTGTAACAGCTTGTGACCCTACAGTGATTTTTCTACAAAAAACGAACTTTGTGCAAGACTTGTTATCTAAGAAGTGCCTCAGCTCTATAGACTTTGCTCCAATTGCCTTTGGCTGTCCTGGGTCTCTGCAGACTCTTCTATTCCTTTGACGCGTACTGTCCCTCATAGGTGATACATTAGTTTTAACTAATATTGCTGGGAAAGGTTTTTTTATCTAGACTTCATTGGAAGATTTAAAGTGCTCACATGCTTTGAGAACCTGTTTAACCTTTTTCCTTCCTTTCTACCAACCTCAGAATCTACCTAATTATATATAAATGCCAATACTGTCCTAGTAAGTGAAGTCACTTCAGGGTGTAGGAAGTGTGTATGAAGCATCTCCAAATAGTATCTGCTTGCTTTGTATGGATTCTAGAAAGTATTTTGAAGTGTGTTTAATTGTTGCATACATCGCCCTTTTGAAAGAATGCTTAGTTAAAACTGACCGTTAAATAATTGTCTTACTAGAAAATCCTTGAGTATAAGTGTTTTTTGGACACTTGTATTGGTGGATTTTAGTGCTACAGCTCTACAGCTCACATTGACCCCCTCAATCACACTACCAACTTGTGTAGTACAGACCTATACCAATAGGTGGGTTACTTAATATCAAGAGAATAAGGCTGGTGTAGTCTCCCACAGGGTTACTACATCAATTCTTGCCTAAAAGGGGTGGCAGCAACGTACAGTTCATGCAAAAGCACAGAATGGAAATCCACAGTATTACGCATCCTAATATGGGTATGAAACAAATTTACATTGAAAGTACTAGATGTACATCTAGAGCAATACAAACAGTGACATGGCCCCAATGGGACAGCAAACAATTGACACAACTTAACAATTCCTAGACAGTAAGAGGTTTCATTATTTTAAAACTGTTCTAAAGTTGTAAACACAAATCAATGTGACAGACAAGTAAGTGGTAGTGTGGTAGTGTGGTAAACTGGCCAGCCATAGGAGGAGTACAATTGTCAGTTTAACTCAATATTTTCTAACAGTCCAGGATCCCATCAAAATAATTTCTACGGCAGACACTTCGCCAAAGCTCATTTTGTCTTGGTTATTGGCAACTGTATGAATTAAACCAAATGTTTCAAGGCATTTAGTGTATGTTTATATGCAATACAGTAAACTTTGCCAGGATAGTGAAATACCTATCAGGATATTTAGGTCTCAGTGTCGGGATGATTGGGTTTTGAAACCTGAGAAGAAAGAAGGGGCAAGTCCCTTAACAAAACACCATAGTTTCCCCTCTTTCTCTAAATGGCTCTGCCAAAGCAATAGCCAGTTTTGAAGTTCCAGTAAATAAATCAACGCGTGTAAGGGTTGAAACTCAAAATTCCAAAGTATTGTTCAATATCAGCAAAAGATGAAACGTAAAATCAAAACTACATATCTCAGTGGGGCAGTGGGGCAGCAGCATAAATATAACAGCGGGGGGATTCCTGGCTCCAAACTAATTGTGCACATTGGTGTGCAATCCAGGACTCCCAGGAGAACAAGTTACTTTCTTACCTGGTAACGTTCTTTCGAGGGGATGTTCCGCCGACTATTCCACATCTATGACAGTAATCACCATAGCTGTGCTGCTTTGGAAAAAATGTCTGCGTCAATGACATCGATGCCCCCCTTCGAGGACCTCCTCCGACGGCTGAAGTCACCGGATGTTATATATAGGACGCACGACGCCTCTAGCCTCAGTTGTAGTTTTTTCCCAGAACGTGTGGTATCAATCTTCTGCCAGTAGGACTACAGAAAGCCTTGCGGAAACGTAAGCTGCAATCGCATAAGAAATTGTGTAGAGGGGAGGGAGCGATGTGGAATACGTCGGAGGAACATCCCATCGGAAGAACGTTACCAGGTAAGAAAGTAACTTGTTCTTCGAAGGGATTGTGTCCTCCAAGCCATTCCACATCTATGACAGACTCCCAAAGCAGTACCAACGTATGGAGGTGGGAAAAGAATTTAGAATTTTAGAATGCCCAATCAAATTGCAGAATAGAGGACCGCCTTACCAAAGGCTAAATCTTGCCCATGGATAGAATCCAGCGAGTAGTGTCTTACAAAAGTATGGACAGAGGCGCATGTGGCTGCTTCACAGATATTACGAATGGGAACACTCCTCTGCAGAGCAGTGGAGGCAGTCACACCCCTAGTAGAATGGTCCTGTAAGCCTACCGGAGGGTCCTTACCCGCCAGACAGTAGCATTCAGAGATTGTCAAGATGATCCAACGGTACAAGGTCTGCTTAGAAACTGCTTGACCTAAATGCCTTCCAGCGTATCCAACAAAGAGCCGATCGTCCACTCTGACCCGGGACATCCGTGAGATGTAGAAACTTAAAGCTCTCCTAGGATCCAACCTATGGAGCCTCTCCTCTTCCTTACCAGGATGCGGAGGAGGATAAAACGCTGGAAGAATTACCTTCTAGCTCAAATGAAATTCCGACGCAACCTTCGGAAGAAAAGAAGGTCAGCTGGTCAGATAGCACAGCGAGTAGAGCGCTCGCTTTGACATCCGTGCAGAGCCTGCTGACGCAGGTTCGAAACCCGGCAGGGCCAAACTCAGCCTATCATCCTTCCGAGGTAAATAAATGAGCACCACACACTGTGGGAAATAAGCAGCGCTCAGATACCTGAGGGTTCGTAGCGCTATATAAATGCCCAAACAAAACAAACAAAAGAGGACGAACCCTAAGGACAACCCTGTCCTTATGGAACACCTTGAAAGGTGGCTTGGCAGAAAGTGCCTGTAGCTCACTCACTCTGCGAGAGGAAGTAACCACAACAAAAAATACAGTCTTAAAGGACAACAGTCTCAATGGAAAGAAAAGAATGTAAGGGCTCAAACAGAGCTCCCATTAGGAACTCTAGAACTAAGTTCAAATCCCATCCCGGCACCTGGAAAGGCGACGATGGATACACATTAGTTAGCCCTTTTAGAAATTGAGAAATCAAAGGAATCTTAAAATAAGAACACTCCTCAGACGAGCGCTTAAATATGGACAGCGCTGCCAGGTAACCCTTAATGGTACTCACTTGCAGGCCCTTGTGGGCTAACGAAAGCAAAAAAGACAGAACCACAGGAATGGCACATGAAAAAGGATCCACATTCTTTACCCTGCACCAGTCGCAGAACTTTCTCCAATGGCAACGGTACAGGGACTTTGTTGCAGGCCTTCTGGCCGAAAGCAACACCTCCAACACGTCTTCAGGGAGGACCCAATCCTTATACCTCTACCTTTCAGATACCAAGCATGAAGGCTGAGAGACTTGACCTCTGGATGGAGAACCCGACCCTCCTCCCGTGAGAGCAGATCGTCTCGGAAGGAAAGACGGCGTGGAGGGCAGATGGACATGTCGAGAATGTCCGGGTACCACGCTCTCCTGGCCCATGCCGGAGCAATGAGGATCATTCGGGAACCGAACCTCCGTAAACTTCACAACACTTGCGGAATGACGGGGACTGGAGGAAACGCATACAGCAGTCGGAAGAACGCGTCCCCTAAGGCTCCTCTTGGAGGAAATTCCCACGAACAGAATCTCTTGCACTTCCGGTTGACACTGGTGGCGAAGAGATCCACTTGTGGGGTCCCCCAAAGGGCAAAGATCTCCAAGAGAACTTTCTGAGCCAACTCGCACTCGTGAGAGACCATGCTCTGCCTGCTCAGAGCGTCCGTCGCCTCATTTTTCGTCTCCGGCCAGATGAACTGCCGAGATCGAAATTTCCTGCTGGATGGCCCACAACCAGAGCTGCATCGCCTCTCTGCACAGTGGGAGAGACCCTGCCCCCCGCCCCCCCCTTTTTGTTGAGGTAGTGCATGGCCACTGTATTGTCCGTGAGAATCAGGATATTCTTCCCCCGCACAGACGGCAGAAAAGCCTTCAGGGCTAGCCTGACGGCCTTCAGCTCCAACAGACTGATATGGAGTCTGGACTCCGACAGAGACCAATGGCCGCTGACTGTCAACTCGTTGGCATGAGCTCCTCATCCCATGAGGGATGCGTCTGTCACAATCGTTACCTCCTGCCATGGTAGCCAAGATGGAGCCCCCTTCATCAGATTGCCTTTGATGGCCCACCACAGAAGATCCTGGGCGACCGAGGGCGGGACCTGAACGGGATCCGACATCCTGCCGGAGGACTACGACCACTGCATCTTGAGAGCCCACTGCAGAGATCACATCCGCAACCTGGCCTCTGGCACGCGTAGAATGCAGAATGCCATGAGGCCGAGCAACCTCTAGAACTCAAATGCTGGGAGACGCTGGGCATGTTGAAACTTGTCCACCATCTGCAGAATGTGATGAGCCCTCACCTGGGGAGGCGAACACTGCCCCAAGGATGTGTCGAGCACTGCTCCGATGTACTGGAGCCGCTGGGTAGGTGTCAAATGGGACTTCAAGTTGAGGGAGAAGCACATCTTGTGAAGGGAGTGGCAGGTGACTGACAGATGATCCAGGGCTTGCTCGGGAGAGTGTTCCCTGATCAACCAATCGTCCAGGTAGGGGTAGACGTGAACCCCCCTTTCCTGAGATACGCTGCCAGCATCACCATTAGCTTGGTGAAGACCCTCGGGCGGAGGTCAATCCAAACGGCAGGCCCACAAACTGAAAATGCGAGTCACCAACCACGAACCTCAGGTACTCCCTGTGTTTGAGATGAATCAGCACATGAAAGTAAGCACCGTTGAGGTCGAGAGACACCAACCAGTCCTGAAGTTGAAGGGCCTGGAGGACTTGAGGGAGAGTAACCATCTTGAACTTGTCCTTCCTGAGGAGCTTGTTCAAACCACCCAAGTCCATGATGGGTCTCAATCCCCCGTCTTTTTTCAGGATCAAAAAATATGGGGAATACCATCCCTTTTTCCTCTGCACTACAGGCACCAGCTCTATGGCACCTTTCTCCAGCAGGGATTTGATTTCCTGCGCAAGGAGCGGATCCAGACTCTTCAAAGAGAGCTTCCCCGGTGGATTGTCGTGAGGCCTCTGCCGGAAAGGAAGACAGTAGCCGTGGGCTATGATCTACAGAAGGAACACGTTACTTACCTGTAACTGTTGTTCTCCAGCATGGGTCTGGCATGGATTCACATGCTCATGAATATTCCCCGTCGTCAGGCCGGGAATCCTCGGTAAAGAAAAAATCATTATCAGTTTCGTTTCTGACCTGTCTTTTTCAGTAGAAGCCATCTTCAGATTTGGTAGCACGCAAAGTGGCAGTATGACCAAGTGAAGAGCCACAGAGGGGTAGGAGGGAGGGTTCGCATGTGAATCCATGCCAGACCCATGCTGGAGAACAACAGTTACAGGTAAGTAACTTGTTCCTTCTCCAGCATGGGGGTCTGGCATGGATTCACATGCTCATGAATATAAGAATACATAGCAGTACACACATGCACAACCAGCAGGAGGTGGCAAAGGCACAACATTAAGCATTACATCAAAAACTCAACATTAAGCAATTCTTACCTCCTCACCAGGCTCACCTTAGGCGAACAGGTTGCGCAGCACCGCTTGGCCGACCCTGGACTCCTCCCTGGAATCTCAGTCGACGCAGTACAATCTCGTGAAGGTGTGCATCAACCTCCACGTAGCAGCCCTGCAGATATCCAGCAGGGGCACACCAGACAAGAACGCAGTGGTAGCAGCGATAGCTCTGGTCGAATGGGCTCTCGGACGGCCAGGCAACGGCCGGTTTGCCAACCGATGACAGTGCATGATGCAGCCAGAGAGCCATCTGGAAATGGAAGCCTTCGAGAGAGCCTTCCCTTGGTTCACAGGTCCAAAGTTCACAAATAGCTGTGATGTCCTCCGAAAACTCTTTATGCGGTCCACGTAGAACTTCAGCGCTCTAGCCACATCCAGCGAGTGCAAAGTCCTCTCGGCCGGTGACAAAGGTGACGGGAAGAAAACAGGTAACACCAAGGGCTCGTTGAGGTGGAAGTCCGACAGCACCTTGGGCATAAAAGAGGGGAGCGTCCTCAGAATCACCCTTGTGTCGTGAAAAGTCAAGTATGGAGGCTTGCAGGATAGGGCCTGGATCTCTCCTACTCGTCGTGCGGAGGTGATGGCCACAAGAAACGCAGTCTTCCACGACAGGAACTTCAACGGTGCTGAATGCAGGGGCTCGATTGGCGCCCCCATGAGCCTGGTCAGCACCACGTTGAGCTCCCACGCCGGGGCAGGAGCCTTCACCGGCGGGAACGATCGGAACAGTCCCTTCATAAATTCCTTCACCAGGCGATGG
Organism: Ambystoma mexicanum; assembly: GCF_040938575.1. Taxonomy (NCBI): domain Eukaryota; kingdom Metazoa; phylum Chordata; class Amphibia; order Caudata; family Ambystomatidae; genus Ambystoma; species Ambystoma mexicanum. The sequence continues at coordinate 340,748,522 of NC_090932.1, forward strand.
GACCACAAGGACACCCGTCCTGTGGTTCTGGTGTATCGGGAGATCACAGCCAGATGTATGATGGAGGCGTGAGCCAGTTCAGCCTTGGCCAGCGACAGTAGGTACGGCAGCACTTGAGGGGCCGTAATCCGTAGAGGGTTAATCTTCTGTGCACGGCACCAGACAGAGAACCTCTTCCACTTATGTCCGTAGCACTTGAGAGTTGAGGACGCCCTGGCCTTTGCAAGGACCTCTCTGCAGTCAGCCGGAATATCGTACCATCCAAACTCTAGTGCTGCAGGAGCCAGGCCTGCAAGTTCAGCGACTCCGGGTCGTGATGAAGTATGGCGCCTCCTTCTCTGGAGAGAAGATCCACATCCGTCGGCAGCTTGACTGGTGGGGACGCTGACAAGTCCAGAAGGTCCGGGAACCAGATCTGCCTCGGCCACGCCGGTGCGACGAGGATCATCCTGCACCGGGACCTCTTGAGCTGGTTGACGAGTCGGAGCAGCAACGGCAACGGAGGGAACGCATATAGGAACAGGCCGTGCCAGGGGAACGAGAAAGCATTGCCCATGCTCCTCGCCTGGGGAAACCTGCTGGCGAACCTCTGGCCTGGGGATCTGGTTCCTCCCTGCTTCCGGATGTAGAGCATTGTGGTGGTGTTATCGGTGAAGATTCTCACCACCTTGCCCTTGAGGGACGGGAGAAAGGACCTGAGGGCCCAGAACACTGCACAGAGCTCCAGGATGTTGATGTGGAGCATCTTCTCTGGGATCCAAAGGCCTCTCGCGTGAAGTTCTCCGGTGTGCACTCCTCACCCTGCCAGGGAGGCATCTGTCGTCTCCGTTATCTGGTGGGATGGGGTCTGAAAGTCTGTGCCCGCCGTCAGATGAGCGTGGGTGCCCCACCACCGGATCGCTCGTCGGAAGGTCTTGTTGAGCGGGATCCTGTCCTCGAAGCTGCCCGTCGCTTGAATCTAGCGGGCGTCGAGGAACTCTTGCAGAGGGCGCATCTGAAGCCTGCACAGGCGCACGAGATATATGCAGGAGGACATCATCACGAGGAGGGACTTGATGGACCTCACCCTGGCCATGTCTGTGACCAGCAGACGCTGCACCTTGCCCAGGATGGCCTTCTTCTTTTCCTCCGACGGCGAGGCCAGACGCGCCACTGTGTCGAGCTTGGCTCCCAGAAACAGTGCGACTTGCGACGGGACCAGGTAGGATTTGGGAAAGTTGATGGAGAATCCCAGGTCCGTGAGCAGCTGGACGGTCTTCGCTGTGTGATCTACAGTGAACTCCCTTGTCCTTGCTCGGATGAGCCAGTCGTCCAGGTGGGGTAGACGTGGATCCCCTGCAAGCGCAGCCGCGCCGCCACCGGTGCGAGGCACTTGGTGAACACCCTGGGTGCCAACTTCAATCCGAACGGGAAGGCCTTGAAATGGTTGTGCCGTCCTTGGACCACGAACCTGAGGAACTTTCGGTGTCCTTTTAGAATGGGGATGTGGAAGTACGCATCCTCCAAATCCAACGACGACAGGAAATCACCCTCCTCCAGCTGTCCCAGCACGTGCTGGAGGGTGACCATCCGGAACTTCTGTGCCTTGATGTACTTGTTCAGTCATCGCAGGTCCAGGATTGGGCACCATCCTCCTGTCTTCTTTTTCACGAGTAAGTACCTTGAGTATACTCCGGAGCCCCAGAGCCTCTTCAGGACGAGCTCGATGGCACCTTTTTTGAGCATCGCCCTTACCTCCAATAGCAGTTGAGGGACATGATTTTCCTTCCTGGCTACGGGTGGAATGCAGGGGCACTTTTTTTTTTAGAAATTCAAGGGCGTGCCCCTGGGCCAGGACGTCCAGCACCCAACAGTCGGTGGAGATGGACTCCCACACGCTGACGAACTTCACCAGCCGGCCTCCCACCGGGGTGCTTCGGTGGGGGCCCGACACCGCTGTCGGTTCAATCTTGCTTGGAGAACGCCTTGCCGCCTTGGCCTCCCTTGCGACGACAGCGGGGTCCACCCGACTTGCCTCGTCCTCTATAGGCTGCCTGCGACGAGGAGAGGGCTGCTTGGCAGTACGTAGAGGAGCCACCGCCGAATCCCTTGGAGGCACCCTGCTTACCTCCTGTGCTCCGAAAGGACGGCCTTCGTTGCCGGAGAACGCCTAGGGCCTTAGCTGTCTCCGTGTCCGCCTTGATGGCTTGGAGGGACTCGTCCACTGTTTTCCCAAACAGATTGTTTCCGTCGAACGGCATGTCCAAAACCTTGGCTTGTACGTCGTGGTGGAAATCCGTCACCTTGAGCCACCCTCGTTGTCTAAGGAAAACGCTGTTGCCTAGCTGGCGGAAACCGGTGTCGGCAATGTCCGTTGCCACCGTAATGGCATGGTCCGACCCCACTTCGCCTTCTTGCAAGATCTCCAGGGTCTCGGCCCTCTTGTCATCCAGTAGGAAGTCCAACAGGGGGGCGATCTTGTACCGTATCTCCCTGTCGTAGCGGGCCACGATCGCGAGGGCATTGGCCGCCTTAATCGTTGCCGCAGACGAGATAACTCGTCGTCCCATTGCGTCCAGCTTCTTTCCTTCGCCGTCCGGCGGGGAAGTTGATGTTGAGGCCGATGCCCCCCCCCCGCTTTCTTCTTGGCCGCCGCTGAGACGACCGAGCCAGGGGTCCGTTGTGCCCTATGGCACAAAGGGGCCGCGTCGGGGACCCTGTACTACTTCTCGTACCGATCCCTCTTGAGACTGGTTCTTGAGAAGGGTGAGACCCTCGTCCCAGATGTCATCCAGCAGAGGCACGGCGAGGACTGCCTTCCTCTTGGCCTCACGCCATTAGTAAAAGAAACCTTCCTTCTCCTCGGGGCAGAGCTGAAAGAGCTCAGATGCCCTGGCGATCATTGCATGGAAAGGTCCGATCTCATCGGGCAGGGAGGCCCGGGCTGGAGACGATGGGAGCTCCGTCCCGTCATCACCGCCGTCATCGTCGTCGGTACCCGTCGTGGCTGTGTCCGTTACCGTGTCATCCCCAGGGACGGGGGACATGGGTAAAGGCTGAGCAGGCCGCGAGGGCTGAAAAGGTGGGGCTGGATGGATCTGTCTTCTCTTGTTCGGGGGGCTTCCCGCCGGGCCTGGCTCTGGCTCCTCCGTCGAGCCTCGTCCCGAATCCTCCGTCAGTGGTAAGGGCAATCTCGTCCTTATCTCCGAACATAAGGATTGTATCGCCAACAAAATGGCCGCCGAGTTATCCTGCGACTCCGGAAGCAACGGGTGACTAGGACCCTCACCGGTGCTGCCGTCACTCTCGTCGTCACCTTCGTCGGGATCCCTCCCGTGGGGACTGGCCTCTTCGACACCCTCGTCGAGGCCCTCTAAGACTTCTACCAGCTCCTCCTTGGATGCTGTGTCTGTGTCCACAATGGCCACCGGCCCCCCGCCTCTTTTTCCGCCGGGGTCTTCACGGGGGTCTTTTCGATGGGTCTGAAAGAGGCTTCCCTCCGTGGAGGCAGGGAGACTCTGGGCCCCGAGGTCGCCTCCACTGGTGTAGCCTTCCAAAGGCTGCGCCAGGGCCACCGCAACTTCCTCGATAGAGGTCTTGGCTGGGTGAATCAAGGCCTTTACCACCTTCTGTGGGTCTGTGGCCTTCACCTTGGGGGGAGGGTCACCGCCTCGCTCCCCCTCGGCCGGATCCTTCGAGCTTGACCGGGGCCTCTCCAGAAGCTTCACCGGGTTCCCGGCCTTCCTCTTCCCTGAGCCAGAGCGTTGGCTCGTGGTTGATTGCGCTGGAGAGGGTGCGCCTGCCTGGCAGCCGAGGAGTCCGACCGTTCGGCACTCCCGGTGCCCGCGGACTCGTGGTGCTTTGCCTTCTGTTGGACCCCCGTTGCCGGGGCGCCCTCACAGGACTTAGAAGACCGCTCGGACTTCTTCTCACCTGACGGGCTCTTTCCTTCCAGCCAGTTGGAGAGACGAAGGTGTCGGTCCGTGATGGTCCGTTCCGACATGTTCCTGCAAAACGCACAGTCCTTCTCCACGTGCGTTTTGTCCTCATGAAGGCAGTAGAGACATTTCGAGTGCTCGTCCTCCTTGAACACATTCTGCAGCTGGCATCCAGGGCAAACCCTGAACAGCTTTCCGGGCGTCGAGCTTCCTTTCTCCTGGGCCATGTTCGGGTAGGCCGCAGAAACTTCTGGAATCCTCCAAGAAGCGCAACGCGATGAAATCTTCACCCTTGAGGGGCATAGAAAAATCTGACACGGATCCCCGTTAATCGGATGTAAAGACGGTGGAGCATGAGGCTCTATTTGACAGAAAAATGAGAAATTCTCTTTGAAAAAGCGCAAAAACGCAGCTAAAGCTCGAGAGCTAAACATGAGGACTCCCAACACTTGAGCGTGCAGAAGAAATCTGAAGATGGCTGCCAGAGGCGGGGCTTAGGGAGAGGGCAGTCATTGGTTGGGGCCAGTATGACTCAGAAACCAGTGATTGGTTACTACTGAGAAAGACAGATCAGAAACGAAACCGATACTGATTTTTTCTTTAGCGAGGATTCCCGGCCTGACGACGGGGAATATTCATGAGCATGTGAATCCATGCCAGACCCCATGCTGGAGAACCCACACATCTGAAGTAATGGCACGCCATTCTACAAAATGCTGTGCTAGCCTTCCCCCCAACCGGTGAACCATGGGACATGGCCTCTTGACTGAGCTGAAGCAGCTGCGGCAGTGCCTGAGGGCAAAGAGGCAACTGCCGAGCGGCTTTGGCACCTTAAGTACCTTGTTTTCCACCTCTGGTACTCCTACGTTGGCCCCTTTGACTGGCAGCTCCCCTCGATCTACCAAAGGACGAGTAGTATCGAAAGGTCCCCTAGAACGAAAAGGTGGAGGTTGGCGAACTGCAGCGCTCAATAACTTCGCTGCAGCTTTGGAGGTCTGCAACCTCTCAAGGCTCTGGTCAGCATTGCTGCCAAAAAGATGGTCACCATCAAAGGGCATGTTGAGAAGACGGGACTGCACATCAGGAGCAAACCCAGACTTCCGCAACCACGCAAACCTGCAAATCACGGTGCTTGTCGCCATTGACCGGCTGACACAGTATGCCACGTGAAGACCCGACTGAACGGATTCACACATGGCATCATTGCCGTCCTGCAGGAGGGCAAGAAAACCATCCCGTTCCTCCCCTTCGGGAATATGGTCAGCCACCAAAGATACACAATTCCACAGAGTGGGAGTGAAACTTGCCAGGGCACAAACTGTGTAGGCTGCCTTTAAAGCCATACCCCAGATGAAAACACTTTCTTCGCCCAACCGTCAAAGCGCTTGTCGTCTCTATCCAGAGGGATGGTAGGGTACGCAGCCTGCTTTGCTGGGGCCATAGCCGCCTGCACCAACAAACTCTCCGGAGTGGGGTGCGTAGACAAGTAGCAGGGGTCGCCACTGGCTGGACAGTATTTTTTCGATAGCGACTTATTCACTCCCGGGAGACTCTCCGGAACAGTCCAAGCCGCCGTCACCCTTCTTTGTAAGGCCATATGAAAAGGCAGCACCGGGTCAGTGGGTGGACCTTGGTCCAAAATATCTGTCAGGACATCCTGCAGAAAATCCACAGGTGGAGCAGAGGGTGACGGAGGGTACTCCGTCACCCTCGGCATGAGACGCCTGTAGGACGACTTGGCGTGTGTACCAGGCTCAGGCCTGGCAAACTCAACCTCCGGAGAGGTGTCCAGACCACTGGCGTCATGTAAGGATTGACGCAGGTCTTCCATTTGGCTATGACCTGATAACAGGTCATCAGGAACCTCAGGAGGAACAAAGCCCTCCACATATGACCCTTCATCCACCTCTGAGATGTAATCCAAAGGCTGGAAGAAATCCCTGGATGAGGGTACAGAAAAAGGCTCAAACACAGGCCTCACTGATTTACTCAGGGCCTTCCTCTGAGTTTCCACTGTCCTCTGGAGCACCTCTGACAAAGCCTCCTCAAAAGGCACCGAGGGCGTTGACGGAATTGGCTGTTACGCTCACCTGACTCCCACAGAGGCGCAGGCCTGGTTTGGAGTGCTGTTGCCTCTTCTATGGTGAGGCGCAGGACTCTGAAGATGGACAGGACCGGACCCTCAAATCTGGCTCGTCTGACTCGCAGAAATATCCTTCTGTGTGTGAAAAGGGAGTATTAACCATCTGCGGGATAATGTGTAAGCCTCCCACTCCCTTCTCACCCTCCAACAAACCCTTCTGCGATTCCCTGTGAAGTCTCACCTTAGGGTCTGAAAGGACAAGCTCCCCATCCTGCTTCTGATGCAGGTGCGCATTGTAATCTAGTTACTTCACTGGATCATGGATTGTAGAGAGTTCAAGTTTGCTTGACCTTCCCGGTAAAGTACTGTGAGAATTCTGTTTATAAGTATGAGCCCGAAATAATAATTGTCCGTTGTCTCCATTTCAGGTGCAGAACAAAGATTCCGAGATGAGCAATGGAACCGACGAAGGAAACTCAGGTGAGTTGTTTGATGAGGTTCCTTTAGTGTCCTTGCATTAATGCACTAATGCTTGTGTCTTTTTTCCCCATAGGGGCCGGGGTTCGGAAATGCCAGAGATATGGCACTGACCCGAAGTGAAAGGTGCAGTTCCAGTAGATATCAGGTAAGTCTTTAATGAGCGTTCAGGTAATGTCTTAGAATTCGCTCACTAACGCTGATGTCTCTTTTTCCCCTTAGGGGCCGGGGTCCGGAAATGCCAGGATGCGGCACTGACCCGATATGAAGTGGGAATGACCCAACAGGTAAGTCTTATGATGGCAAATTAAGGTTTTCTTATTCTCTTCTCTAGCCCACCTTTGTTCTTGTCTTTTTCTCCCTAGGCGCTGAAATGTGGTTGCGGATCCAGATGGTCGCTGATGAACATGGAGGCGCCTAGTAAAAGTGAGTGGAATGCGGCGCTGCAGCGATCGATGCGATGTGCTTTTAAAATGAATGTCTTCCTTTTCAGGATCGTCGGCGAAATGTCTCCGGAATGCGGCTTTAGCAGGTAAGGACTCTTCGTTCTCCTATTCTCTTCTCCCTTTGCAGGTGTTCCAGGATGCTGGCAGGCGTAGCAGAAGTCAGGATGCAGGAGCAGACACGGTGAGCGTCCAGCTGCTAGATGCAGAACAACGCGAAGCGTGAGTTGCTGCTTGGGCGTGGCTTAAATAGCCTTCAAAGTAGTTCCAGGTATGTATCCTTCCTCTCAGGTATGTATTCTTCCTCCGGCCACACCCGTGTGGTTAAGTAGTCCCCAAAGAGAAAGTAGTCCCATTCAGACCTCTAGATGGCCCGGATGTTGCAGCATGGTCTGCATCAGGTAAGTTTACACCAAGCACCTTAAAACACAAGGTCATCTTTTATGAGCCTGGCGCCTATGGCGCCAGGACTGTTGTCCAATATGAGCCTGGCGCCAAAGGTGCCAGGACTGAGTCCAAAGGCCCCCTACTTGGGGCTGCTGAGACTTCCCTCGGGGACATGTCTGCTTGTGCGGTAGCTGGGCCTGGTCTGGCTCCTTGGAGGTAGGCATCATGACATTGGCGTTGAGCGAGGCGCCGACGACTTCGACAACGGCTTCGAGGCCGGAGCCCCGAGCGTGTCCTTCAACGGCCTCGGCGCCGATGACGGTGACTATTTCCTCGGAGACGGAGCCTCGAGAGAGTCCCTCAACGGACATGGCGCCGATGCCGCCTTCGAAGGCCTCACAAGCTCCAACGGTCTCGAGGGCGTTGAGGATCAGGACCTGGAGCAGGCATGGCTAGAGCGATCTACCTTGTCCGATTGTGTCCTAGACAGCTCCCGAAGATCGCGCCGACTGCCCGAACCCAAAGGCGTGTGAGCGGTGGCCCTAGCGCGTTCCTTGCTGGCTTCTCTCGAAGGCGCGGACGGAACGGAGCCCTGTGATTTGAAAATTGCCATCATCTCCTTACAAAATGAGTCCCATTCTGCTGGGGATGAATGCTTGTCCCGCCTCGGAGAAGGACGCTAAGGCGACCGGTGACGGCGCTTCTGCGAGTGACTAGAAGAGGCAGAGGAATGGCGGGAACCACTCCGAGACATAAACCCCTAGACTTACGCTGACGCGGAATGTCGCCCCTCGAATTGTCGGTCAAAAGCCCAGCAGATTACGACTTATGGGATTTGGAAACGCTACCCACAGATAACTTCTTCTGCTCCTGCAAGACCTTCGACTTCAAAGATTGGCATTCATCGCAATCATCGGTAGCGTGGATCTCGCCGAGGCACCACAGGCAGACTTTGTGCAGGTCCTTAAGCGACATCTTGGAACTGCAGTCCTGGCCCTTCTTGAAACCCGACCACGGGGTAGAAGACGAAGACATATTTCACAAACAACCAAGTCGAAGAACTGATTCAACAGGAGAAGAACCAAGGCGCGCCGAGATTCCGAAGCGAACACGTTCGCAGAAAAAACGGAACTGAGGCTAGAGGCGCCGTGCGTCCTATATATAACATCCGGTGACGTCGGCCGTCGGAGGAGGTCCTCGAAGGGGCGTATCGACGCAGAAAATTTTTCTGAAGCAGCACAGCTGTGGCGATTACTGTTATAGATGTGGAATACGTCGGAGGACACAATCCCTTCGAATTGTATTTATTTATTCATAGAAATTACAGGGAAAGCAATGCATGTTGGCACAAAAATGCTTACAATATTTTTAACATTAGCAGAGGGCCAGTGTCCTTAACAATGGGTGAGAGGATGTGGATATAAGACCAGATGATGCAGGGGAGGTAGAAACATGAACCAGGGATGAAGACAGTAGAGCATGATATAGGAACGGGACAGTGGAGCAAGTGCTATGTTTAGAATGATGGGGTGAGGGATAAGTGCCATTGGGTTGTCAAGGGGGTGAGGAGAACTGGGAGATGTGGTGGCGTAGAATGCTATATAAGTGGTTCTTCAGAAAGGAAGAGAGCTGGGAGGTTGGATTTAAATAGTGAGAGTAGTGCGGATAGGCAGAGGTAGATTATTCCATAGTAAGGGAGTGAGGAGTGGGAGAGAGAGGAAGTGCAAGTGGGTCAAGAGGTGGCCAGGAGGCGAGTCAAGGATCATAGGGAGTGAGGGGGAAGAGTAGCACGTGAGATGGACCGATAGGTAGGGTGAGGCAAGTCCGTCTGTATTTTTGAAGATGATGAGAATGAGTGTGAACTCTGCCCTGTCTCAGATAACCAGCCTATCTAACGGGCTGGGAGGTGAAGGTGAACCAGGTATGGTTGAACAATTTATCTTAAAAAAGAAATGTGCATCATCTCCAGGTACCAACTGCCCACATACGTTTGCGCCATAAAAAGAGTAACATAGGAAAGTCTGGCTTTAAATAGCTCAGTACATTTCATAAGGACTTGCATACCAAATTTATAATAAAACTTCAGAAAACTCCTATCCTAGCAAGTTCCGGACTTTCAGTTTGTGTGCCATCCACAACCCATTCTGTGAAAAAGTGATACCTAGGTAGGTATAGTGTTTTAAAGCCTCCATGCTGAGACCATGTATGTATCATTTGAATGGCCATGGTTTCCTTCCAAATTATAAGACTTCAGTTTTCACTAAATTCAGCTCAAGCTTTAAAGATTTAAAATAAGCCTTTGCTGCAGAGAGACAGACAGCAGGCATGGAACATCCAGCAATGAAAGCCTTCAGGAAGCAGCAGAAGAGGCGAGCAAGGCATAGGCAAGAGACTTCACAGCAGGACAGGGCACAGAGGGGACAGCAGGTCGGTGCAGCGTCAGTTGTCAATCTCGCTAGTGGAGCTCCCAGGTAAGTTTCAAACAGATCTGAGAATTATACTGCAGGGTTCGAAATTGAGATTCGATAAGCAGGAACTAAAACCAACTGTTGGGTGTCGGGTATCGCCCTGTAGGCAGGAGTTACTGCAGAGGAAACAGAAGCGACGAGAAATGCTTCTATAACCTTTTGTGCATTTTGTATAAACCATTGTTTTTAAATGTATATTAGATTCTAATTCATCATTAACATTCTCTAATACTCAAAGTTCATGTCACACTTACATGTCTGGAAGGCACTATTTGGCCCTAGAAGCCAAAAGTAGCTCCTGGTAGCTGTGGTTTCAAGCTAACCAGGCTCTACTATGCTAGAAGCAGGCGCTGAATGGCTCCTAGCTCCCTTCAATTTCAAACCCTGTAGTGTCTCCCCAAAATCTACAGTTTCCCAGGAACTGGCTAAGCCAGCTCATCAACCCACAGAGTGAACCAGTGAAGTTTTGGTGGCCAGCCATTTCAGGACTGACAAGCCAAACATTCAACACATTCTGACATATCCATACATCTGTGGACTAGAAAATCTGGGAAACCCCAAACCAGTTCAGCCCAAACAGGAATCCACCCAGAGAGGTAAACGGGGATTCTAAAAGAGCCTACCCAAGCATAACATCTGTTTTCCCAATGCCTCATGGCACAAGCAGGCAAATAAGTCATAAAACAAAAGGTACGGGGTCTAGGACTTCTGCAAATGCTGTAGTACTCAAATGGCAAAGTTATTTAAACATTTGTTTTTATTGTGATCTAGTTTTTTTAAACTTTTCATACCCTGTTACCATACATTCCAGTTTAAAAACCAAAAATAAAAAAAAACCAGCCACAGAATATTACACAGGTGTTTATCAGCAGTCTTCCCACTCCCATCATGATAAAATGTCGAATATATTTGCAATTGTCCTCCAAAAAATAGTTTTGAAAAAAATACAGGCAAGGTTATTTCCGCTGAAATTCTTCCCATAACTAATCCGCAGACAAATTCCCCCCCAAACCCACTGAAGAAAGTGCATCTGCCCTTAGCTCACAAAGCGATGCAAATTCACACAGGAGAGGCTTTACGGATTCCAGTCTTCCTTCACCACAGACTGCATTCCCTACTTACTCTTGGGACCGAATACCAGGCCCCCAGAATTTCCCATGTTCTTACAGTACTACATGTCAATTTGAGGTTATCCCACACCAGGTTATTACCCAAAAATTGTTGAATGTAAGTGGGGATACAGATCCTTCCCTGAAAGTAGACAAACTCTGCAGTATGATTTTTAGTACTGAGGATGACTAGTAACTGTTCTTGACCATAACCAAATAGGATGGCTTTCACAGTTTTCTTAAAGCGCTGAAGAGATACCCTGAATATGTTCCCTAGAGCTAGTGTTAACCATTTGTTTGCCATATGACACACTTTAACAAGATTACTACACGGCATCAGAGTGGCTCTTGACTTCTACACCTTAAGAATTAAACTTTGCAGAGAGCCTTCTGGAGAGTTAACCAGCTTCCAGAAAAAGTTAAACAGAGGTGTATTTTGCATTGGATGGACATAATATTATATGCTATGCATAAAGGAAGGCATAGTAGACTCTTCAGCAAAGCTCTTTCAAGTTTACACGTCTCTTCAGCCCTTACTAGCGCACATGATTCAGCACCATAAAGTAGGAGAGATGCAAATTTGGCTTGATACAACTGAAACAATGATCCGGAAGAGAACTCCCCCACCCCCCCCCCTTCTCTGCCCCCGCCCCTCTGTGCGAAGGAGCGGATGCCACCCAAGATCGCACTGGTCCTCAGTCTAACATAATCCAAATGGAAACTGCTGTTTAGCCTACAATCAAGAGTATACTCAAGCATTTATATGAGGGAACTATTTACAGTTTGATTCCTGCCATCTCCCAACAAATCCTTTCTTAACCCTCTTTCTCATGGGATTAAAAACCTCATGGGATTAAAAACCATTATTTTGGATTTAGAGACGTTTATACTAAGGGAATTGTCAACATATTCTTTTTGTTTATTCAAAGAGGATTGTAGACCAAAAGGGGTGAAGTCCAGGATAGCAAGGTCATCTGCATAACCCAACAACTGCAACGACATGGTGCCTAATCTAGGAGAAATAGCAACAGGATTTTTTTAGGGCTGACCTCCAGATCACAAAGATAAAGATTGAACAAGCACAGGTATGTTACCGAGTGTCTCCGTTGGCGAGATTTAGTGCAGGCAGCCATGTCTAAGAACAGCATAGAATTTTGGAGGATCACAAATGGTGGGGATGTGCCCGCCAGAGATACAAATGGTCTGACTCGGGTTGGGCTAAATATATTCAGCAGGTGCTTGGAGGTACATATATTGATCATACTGGGTGGAGGATGTCCCTGAATAATTGGGTCTAGGTTTTGAGCCCCGACTACATGTGTGGGATAATTGGATCCAGTAAGTTCTCCAGGGCCCCGGGACCCGATAGGCTATGCAGGACAATTATTAGGTCTGACCCGACAGTCTGGTTTTACGCTTTGCATCAGATTTTTTGTAGTATTGAGGCTTTGCAGAAAATCCCTGTCTCATAGCAGGATAGCATAATTGTTCCAGTTTTGAAAAAGGGCAGGCATGACGATCCAAAAAACTATTGCTTGCTTGCCATGCTGGATGTCTCGGCTAAAATATTTGCCTGGATATTACTTAACGCGGTTGAGGATTGGGCACAATCTCTTAAAATTATTCCCTACAATCAGACAGGTTTTAGGAAGAAATCTAGTGCCATCATAAATATCCTTGACCTATCTACAACCATCCAACAAGCGTGGATGGTTAGGAAACTCCTGGTTTACATGGCTTATATTGATCTAAGTGCTGCGTTTGATACTGCGGACCGTAACAAGCTGTGGGGAAAACTACTGAAACTGAACATCCCGACCGGACAGCTCATCAGGATGATAATTTTGTTGTACTCTCAGATCAGGGTTAAGATTAGATTGGACCAACAGAGGGGCTGGGGGGGGAAGAGACTACTGCCTGGATACACACTCATTTGGCTAATAAGGTCAAAAGGTACACAACTGGTATAGCCAAATGTGCATTACACAGCTGTCATCGGTCTACTTTCATGTTCTAGGTGATAGAAATCAACAAAATGTGGTACTTTAAGGAACCACCTCCTCTGCAAGCCACATGCACTACTGAGCCAACACAAAAGAGAAGTCTCCCATGCCACATTAATTTAGTTAGCTACAGTGTCAGACAATTCCATTATTTATTTCAAAGTATTTTTTAAAATGCATAACTAGCTAATATACCCGGCATTGCCCGGGCGTTCATTCCCTCATAGGTACAGGCGACTGTGCAAATTTGGTGCAGATTGACGAAACCGTGTGGAATTGAATAAGGAACAATGCTTTTCCAAGCCACACATTTTGAACTTTGCTGAAATCCAGTGAAAGGGGTGGGGTGTCCAGATATCATGCAGCCAGTAATGTCCGCAGGTTCCAAACCGGTGACTGTGCAGAATTTGGTGCACATTGGTGAAATGGTGTGGAATTATATTGGGAACATACACAAAACTATATATATATATATTGGTTTGAACTGTTGCTTACGCAGTCTTTGAGAGGCAGTCCCCCGTTCTTCAGAGATTCCTCGGGAAAGCAATGTTACAAATGTCTTCTCTTTATTAAATAATATTGCGCAACACATGGTTAGTAATAAAAAGTACACTCAAATTGTGGCTCTCCCACAGTGTACGGCCCACACAACAAATTGACGTGTTTCACGGTATCCTTACCGCTTGATCACAACAGGTGATCCGCATACTCGTTCAGTTTAGACCACAGAACGTGGACTAGTACGTGTGCATTTTCTGTAAGGCACAGTGTCAGCCATCTTGTAGGCGATCAACCTCGGTATTAGACTCAATTTCTCTCCGTTTTTTGCACGTGCTATATCTCCAACTAGACATGCACTAACTCTCATATGTCAGTATTCCCATCATGCAGATTGTATAATGTTATTCAGAATCGGGTATCAATATTCATGCTGTTCGTAGGACGTACTATCATGTATGCGACAACAAAAAAACGGTTGTAGCATTAAAGAGCCATAACACATATGACATCATGCAATTCCATTGTACATAATGCGGATATTAAAGTGCATAGTGCCTGCAACCAGTTTAAAGTGTCTAGTGCATCTTGAAATTCCATTTAGTTTGTACACTATATTTCTTGCGGATTCACTATCAACAATACATTGTACTTGCTATTGCGTGACAATTCCATTCCAAACAATACATATTACCCATCATTTTATCCAGTGATGTACATATGGGCATATCCAGATCCTCTCGGTATCCCAGTCTCCAGTAAATGTGTATGGCATAAAGTGCATAGTGCTAGCAGCTAATCTAAAATGCATAGTGCGTCTAGATATTCCTATCTTTGGATATATCCATATTGTAAGGTGCATAGTGCTTTGATGAGATAAAAATTGCTCAAACCATTTTTTTTTATAAATTCATTTATTTATAAGATTTTAAACAATCAAAATATACTTCACCAAAAGTTCAACAGATCATAAAACTATGGAAACAAAAGCAAACCAAAGTATAAATAAGCAATGGAACATTTCAGATGAATCAAAACAAATCTTGTATATGTTCCAAAAGAAAACACCTAACCACAAACTAACATATCAAAAACATAACAAAACATTAAAAAAAACAAACAAAAAAACACCACACAGACTACACAAAACAAACAAAACAGGAGAATCCTCAAGTAATGCACACATAAGTCATCAGATAGTCGGATCCAATACGAGCATCTAATCCCCAGATAGACAGTCACCATATAAATCAACAAACGGTTTCCAAAGTGCTTGATACTTAACTTCCCTTCCTTGCCTCACAAACATCAACCGCTCAAAGTTAGACAATACCAACAAATCATCAATCCAATTTTCCACTCTGGGCTTTTTCCTCATCTTCCACACCAACAGAATTTGCTTCACTGCAATCACAAGCGCTTTATCTATCCATTGTCCATATCGTCGAGCAACCGCACAACGCCCCTCACCCGACAAAAGCAAAACCTGCATAGGCTTCCTGGGAAAACTTATAGACAGGATCGCCTCCAGTTTATCTAACACACCTACCCAAAATTCCAACACCCGAGAACAAAACCACAACAAATGAAGCAACATTCCCTTCTCTTTCCCACACCACCCAGCACAAAAGACAATCCTAACTTATACATACGCAACAGAGTCGAATGTAGACGTCCCAACACTTTCAAATGAATCAATCTCAACCGGAGATCCAACCTACTCCTAAATCCTACACCCCACATAGATCCCCACTCCTTATCCGTAATATCACAACCCAACTCCTGTTTCCACCTCTCCAATGCACTCCCGTCAGCATCAACATCCTTAGAACAGACCGGCATCAACCTAATAAGTGCATAACATTCGCGGTGATGACACAAGAATCTGACCACCCGTCGATACCACCTCCAATGGTCCTGCCAACATTGCCAGTCGCTCACACAATCGAGCTTTCAACTGCACAAACCTATTCAATTCCCCCCGTGCCAAACAAAACGTCTGCTGCACCTCCTCGAATGACAATATACAACCATCATGCACAACATCCCCGATACATAAAATCCCTTTCGAGACCCAACTTCTCCAGCAAAAGGATTTATTATCAAATTGCAAGCTCGGATTAAGACAAATAGATGCTCCCTGGTGCAAGTACAAGTTCCCCTGGAAGAGACTCAACCACCACACCAAAATCTCTTTTGTCACCATACTAGTCGGAAGAGTACTACCTCTCCCAGGCAGACGTTCCATTGAGGTAACAGCATGCAACGGAAAACCATTCAATTTATACCTTTCAATTAGTACCCATAAGGGCTCTGGCCCATTCCCTACTGAAAAATAATATGCTGCTTTTTTCAAAAGAAACCCTTTATAGTAGCGCTCCAAATCTGGATATCCAAAACCCCTGTTTTTTGTACTACGCACTTAAATAAACCTTGGAATCTTAGGTCTCTTATTATCACCCCACAGAAAGGTATGAAAAATACGATCTATAGTAGCCAGTATCCTTTTCGAAAATTTCAAAGGCAAAGACTGCATAACAAAGTACCTTTGGCAAAAAAGTCATCTTAATATTGTTGACTTTAGCCCAAATCCCCATCGGCAAATGACCCCATCTCCTAATATCCTTACTCAAAGTAGCCACCAACTTTCCCACATTGAATTCCACCATCTTTTTGACATCCTTAGTCAGATAACGCCTACAAGTATCAGCAATGGGAAAAATCTCAGTTTTATCCCAATTAATTTTATGTCCCGACAACTTACTCATCCTATCGAAAATATTTTTCAGAACTACACTACCTCGCTCAGGCTCTGCAAGAACCACCACCATGTCATCTGCATAAGAAAGGACCTTAACTTCCACATCACCAAATGTCAGGCCCCCAATGCCACGTACCCTACGGATATAAGCCAACAATGGCTCCAAAGCAAGGTTGAACAAGTAGGGAGATAACGGGCAACCCTGCCTCGTCCCTCTAGACAATCCAAAAGCTTCAGATAAAACTCCATTTACCCAGATCCTAGCCTTGGCACCACTCTGAAGACAACTGATTATCCCCAGAAGCCCATCCTCAAAACCCATCTGCTTCATTGCAAAATGCAAAAATCTCCAACTCACCCTATCATATGCTTTCTCCGCATCCATAAAAATCAACGCCGCATCCGACAAATCACCCTGCTTCAAACTCATATCAATCAAAGTTCTAATATTGTCATATCCAAACCTGCCTCGCAAAAACCCTACTTGGGATGCATGAATCAATTTCCCAATACACTTTTCCAATCTGTTAGCCATGACCTTAGCAAATAGCTTCACATCCACATTCAGCAATGAAATGGGACGATAATTGCTACAATTCTTCCCATCCTTTCCCTCCTTTGGTAACAAGGTAATCATTGCTTCACACATCGACTGACACAGATTGCCGTCATGTATAAACATATTAAACAACCGACATAAAGTAGGCGCCAAGTAAGTTCCAAATTTCCTGTAAAATTCCGCAGGAATACCATCCATACCCGGTGATTTACCTATTCCTAGCTGCTTAACAGCCAAAAAAATCTCATCTACCTCAACATCCATTTCTAATTCCCTGCTTTCTGTTAGGCAGAAACCTGTGCAGTTCCCTTAGGGACCACTGCAAAAGATTTAAGACTACAGGTGTTGGCAGTAAACCCACTTGGTATCAGTCTGTACCACCCAGATTTACCTGGTAGCTGTGGCTGAGCAGTCAGACTTCCCTCAAGAAGAGTTAGGCAGTATGCAAAGTATACTCAATAGGCACTCAGATACAATAATACAAGCAAACACTGACCAGAGCTTTGGTATCAAAGTATATAATTATTTATTTAAAAACACACAGTTTAAACACTCCATCACTCTTATTGTAAAATATTCTAAACACAGTTACTATTATGATATATACACCCCTTTTTCCCTATTAGAAAATCACAGTAAAACACCACTTATTTTCATACAGAAGTGAGCGCTTAACTAGATTGCACTCTAATAAGTTTGTGAAAAAGGGGGGGGAATGGGGGGGATAGAATATGAAAAGGTACACCACTCCACGATTCTAGAACACTGTTAGCAAGGCAGAGAGCAAAAAGTCACTGGTGAGCCAAAGTCCAACGGCTGGGCCCACTCTTCGAGAGAGCAGAGCACAAATGCACCCAAGATCACACAGTTACACTAGGCTTAGAAAGTCTTGCAGAGGGTTCAGAAAAGCATTTAGAGAGGCTTAGAAAAGTTTAGCCAAGGTGTCCCGGGCTAACCCAGGTTCGAAAGCCAGGGGCTAAATCTACCCCGTACAGTCGGTAGCAAGGGAAGCCAGGCGGGACACGGTACCTCAAGTAGGAAGGATCCTCCAGCGGTGGCAGTTGTTCCTGGTAGTGGGTGCAAGTTGTGTCAGGGGAAGAGAAGATCTGGACTTGGAGGAAAGATGAAGGTCGTTGCACTACCAGGGCAGAATCCTGCCGCAGAGTTTTCCGGTTAAAAGTGGTACCTTTGTCTCGCGGTCGTGGAAAAACGTGGTATCCCGGTTGCCGGGGTGCTTGGCACGGGCAAGGCGGCCACGAGATACGTCGGGAAAGCGAAAAGACTGTGAAACTGGTTATCCCCACCAGTTAAAGGAAGAAGACTCTCCGGCGGGAGATCTCCTCTCTCGTTGGGAAAAAGTGGCGAGACGGTCCAGCAGGGCTCCACCAGTAGTGGTGTCGTGGCAGGTCGGCTCAGCTTCTCCCTCATAGGATTCTTAGGTCCTGTGGCGACTTCTGAAGTTCCAGTCCCCAAAGCCCTGCTTTTATGCAGCAAACCCCCATTCACTCAGCCTAGCTGTCACTCAAACATGCTAAGTGGTGAGACGACCGGCTCACCACTTGGGCCAATCAGGACGGAGTGCGACTTGAGTTGCTTAGAGCAACTCAGTCCAGGGTGCCTAAATTCCCCTCCACCCCTCCTAAGTACTCCAGACATAGTGGCACCACTTTCGAGGGCTTCTGTGGAGAAGCCCGCCAAAAAGTGGAACAAAGGGCTCGACTTGGGTTGGAGTCACAGAAGAGAACACAAACGCCATTTTAGAATCAAGTTTTGGCAAAAAATACCAACCGGAGAATTAATATTAATTAAATAAACCGGCGGTATGTTCGAGGCTACCGTAAATAATTAAATAAAGATAGTAGCCTAAAACAATGGGAAATCCCATAGGAAAATATTCGCGGTTGAATATAAAAAGTAGTATCCACTGCCACCAGCCAAAACTCGATCAGGGGGGACGGAGACGTGCCCCCCTCGACTAACAGACCCTGGGGCAATCGAATCGCCCCAGCCAGTACGTCCACAATATGATGGTTGGTACTGGTTCTGTTCAGAATTTAAGACTAGTAAAGTCAATGGTGACTTTACATGCCCTGGGAGACAGTAGTCAGTCCCAGGGTATGGAGTCTATACTGGGGAGTCACTATGACACCGCTGTGTTACTGCACTGAGGGTGCTGTGTAACACATCACAAAAACACATGAAACCCTATGGAGTAAAATATCCCATAGCCCATTAAACACTTCTAGATCCAAAGAAAACACACTCAAATCATGTCCAAGAGTGAGGGTAAGAGAGTCTCACTCTTGGCAGGAGAAAGAAATAAACCCCAAAAATCCAGCAAAGCTGCTGGGGGGTTAGGAAATTCAGCCTAAACAGACAATTCTCCCTAACACTTTCTTACATTGACAACTTAGGAAGGTCCAAATTCACACAAAAATCCTCCAACTCCACCTGAGACGGGAACACATCCTCAGAATACAATTTCTCATAAAAGCCCCTAAAACTTTTACAAATATCAGCATTTCTCATTACCACATCACCATGCTCATCAATAAGACTTTGAACGAAAGGATTTTCCGTTATACCCTTCAACCTACTAGCAAGCAGCCTCCCACTCCTATCTCCGCATTCCCAGAATTTTCTGTTTCGTATAGAAAATATCCAGATCAGTCAATAGGTCATACTTACTAGCTAACAACTTCCGAGCATGTAAGATCCTTTCTTTATCCTCAAACATACCTGATTGCGCATATACTTGTAAATCAGACAGCCTATTTTCCATATATTTCAAATCACTCAAATGTTTAATCTTTAAGTGGGCAATTTTATTTATAAATTCCCTTCTTAAAACAGCCTTAAAACCATCCCACACCATTCTTAAGTCTGTCGATCCTTCATTCTCTTCAAAATACTTCTCCATGAATGTCTGGATGTGTTCACAAACCTCCCTATCATCCAAGACCCCTACTTTAAGATGCCACCTAACAAACATGGGGACCTCACGATCCATAGCCACCTGCAAGTCCATAAGAGCATGGTCTGAGATCTCCCTTTCCCTAATGTTCACTGCAATTGTTTTATCCAACAATGCATCAGACACCAAAATATAATATATCCTAGAATATGTATCGTGGACCGGAGAATAAAATGTATATCCCTTCGAGGAAGAATCAACTTCCCTCCATACATCCACTAAACCAAACTCCTGCAAGAAAAAAATCAAATTCCTTACAAACACCAAGATTAGTGTACCTACACTGACCTGTTCGATCAATTCTATAATCTCTAACGCAATTGAAATCCCCCCCCCCAAAATAACCGTCTCTCCATGCATATCATTGAGTAAGCGTGAGGTGTCTTCAAAGAAGCACTTGCTCGGTGAGTACGGCCCATATATACACCCCAATGTGATCTTCTTACTACAATACCAGATATCAATAAAAACCAAATCTCCATCCATCACCACTTTATCAACACTGAACTGCAAACCTTTCCTAAACAGGATACTGACCCCTCTTGATTTAGATAAATAAATAGAAAACTGCCTACGAAATCTTGATTTAAGTAAAAGATGAACATCCTCACCTACCAGATGAGTCTCCTGCAAGAAAACAACGTCAGCTCGAGCCTCCACAGTCTCGCCATAACCTTCCTACGCTTACGTGGACAATACAAACCCTTGACATTCCAAGTCAACACTGACAGTGTATCCATCACCCTACAGTAATCTATTCAAAAAAATAAACAATCCGAAACAGTATCGCCATCGATTTAACATCAAGTCAGCACTGAATCAAACAATTATACATATACCTAAGCACCAACAACCCAATCAACCATGATATCCAATCGAGGATCCCCAGTAACAAGTAATTCACAAAGACAAAGCAAGACAAACACAGAAACACTAACCAATACATTTTTTTTTAAATAAAACCCTACAAGTGTCTGGATGTCTCCTCCAGACTTCACACGAGTGCCTCCCTCTCCCGCATATAGCACATTCCAACCCATCACCCTCCAAGATCCTAGCCCGTAAAATCAGTATTATAACAGAAAATCATCTCTTCAAACAAAATTTCAATTCTAACCAACATCAAGAAAATACCAAATAATCCCCCAACACCCTCCCAACAAAATGCATCAACAGAGAGGTACAAGTACTCCATCCAACATGCAGCATCAAAAAGGTACAAACTAACCCCATTACCTACGACCAGAGCAACGAAATATCCCATCTACACTAACTTGTAAATGTCAAAGCCAACAACAAAACAGACGTCTATACCCCAGTACATGTCATAGTAATGCAACCATTTTTAGACAAGCCTACTGCCATGATAACTAAGTCAGAAATATATTTTGAATCTAAAATGGAGACCGGATTGTGTAATATATCAAGAGAAAAGAAAAAAGATCTGGATGGAAACAGTAATGTTTGGCGAAAACATTACCATTGACAGTAAAGTGCAAATTTCATCCAATATTAAAATCATTAGTGCCTGGCAGAAACATGTGATTTTGAGAATGAAATGTAAATTGATTCGAGAGTTAAACTGTAGACATCTAAAACATCCCAATAGTACATTACAGAGTCCTCCCTGCGATTATCTCTGAATTAGTTTGCATATAAATTCCGCATTTAGTCTAAAATACCTTATGCTTTCTGAGCATCCGGTCACATGTCTCATCATACAAAACCAAAAATCACCCTGAGTGTTAAGTCAAGAAAAAAAAAGCAACAGAGGTCCTGAAAATCCCGACAAAGGCATCATCCTGTATCCCATACATATAGAAGTGGAAATAAAGCCTGAAGGAAACCCCTAAAAAAACCTGAGGAAAAATGCTCCAGTGAGGGCAGACAAGTAGAATGGCATGCCTGCCCTAAGCACCTTTTGCAATGGATGTAGTGAAGGCATTTTTAGATCGATAACTTATATCAAATGCTAAGTCAAACAGTCTAAATTTACAAATTTACAAGGGCAGAGACATATTTCTAAGGCAATGGATACACATTCTAAGAATACAAGATGGAAAGTGGACATTCAAATTTGTTTGGATTACGGTCACAAAAAAAGTCTACATCTCATCAATGTTGTGACCATTTGGATATTTGCTTTCAAAATCCAAAATGCAAAAGGTCTCCTTTTGGCAGAGTTTCTTCTCCCTATCACTTCCTCTTGGGTCTTTATCAATCTTATGGATGCCAAAAAAGTGGAAACTCTCCATGTTGCTTTGATGATGGTCATCGTAATCGTATTTCTGATGCTCGTATCTGCTTAGTGTCACATGCTGTGCATAGGCCGACATCTAGTGGAAGCTGCAGAGTATTACAGTTGTTGTTTTCGAAACTCGAAAAGGGACATCAACAGGGCGTGCCAGTAATACTATCCCTAGTGTGACGTCCACTGTACCCATGATCCCTCACACGTCGAGGTCCCTCAGGTTGTTATATTTCTGACATGAGGTGTAGCGCGAGTACAGTTTTATCCAAGCAGGTACATATCAGACATGCTCATAAGCATCCATGCACCTTGTAATGCTCACCTGACTCCCACAGAGGTGCTGGTCTAGTCTGGGTTGCTGTGGCCTCTTCGAGCGTGATGCGCAGAACTCGGAACACCGACTGAACAGGACCCGCAAATCTTGCTTGTCTGGCCCGTAGGAATATCCTTCTGCAGATGAGAAAGGGGATTAACAGTTTGCAGAATAGTGTGCTTACTCCCCCCTCCCCCCCCCTTCGTTCTTCTCTAACTTCCTCCGAAATCCCCGGTTGAAGCTCACCTTATGGTTTGAAAGGATGAACTCTCCATCCTGCGCTTCTGGTGCAGGGGCGCGTGTTTGTCCAGTTACTTCACTGGTTTTCAGAATGGCGCTGGCAAAATCCACTTGACTTTTCCGGGCGGAACGCCGTAAGTATGAAGATTACAAAAGTTCAAGTGTAGAGCCTCCTTTTCTGTTGCCTTCCTAACCTGTGATCTGTCCTTTATTTCAGGTGCAGAATGAAGGCGATGCGTTGAGGGATTGAATTGCCGATGGTAAACTCAGGTGAGTTAGCGATGGGGGCGATCCCTCTTTTTGTCTTTATATTCCTCCAGTAATGTCTTTTGTCCTTTCCCCATAGGGGCTGGGGTGCGGTACCTGCCAACGAAGCGGCGCCGACCCGAAATGAGGAATGGTCCACCAACAGAAGACCGGTAAGTGTTAGGGCGGAAAATTAGGCTTTCCTCATATGTTCCTTCTGCTCACCTTTTGTCTCTTCTTCTCTCCCCTAGGCGCAGAGATGTGGCGACTGGTGCAGACAGTCGCGGTGGAGCCAGAAGAACTCCCGAGGACAGGTGAGTGAAGCGCGGCGCTGCAGCGAGCAACGCGATGCTTTTAAATGAAAGTCTTTTCTCAGGAACGCTGGCGTGAAGGTTCCGGATGCAGGTAAGAAGTTTGATAAAATTCTTGGTTTTCACCTTTCTCTTCTCTTCTTTCCTTACAGGTGTTCCAGAATCGAGGCGGGCGTGGCTGGAGACCAGATGCAGGAGCAGACACGGTGAGCGTTCAGCTGCTTGGATGCAGAACAACGCAAAGCGTGAGCTACTGTCTGGGCGTGGCTTAAATAGCCCCAAAAGTAGTTCCAGGTAAGTATCCTTCCCTGGCCACGCCCAAGTGGCAAAATAGTCCCAATGAAAAAATAGTCCCTTTCAGGTCTCAGGGAGGCCTGAATCTTGCAGCATGGTCTGCATCAGGTAAGTGCACAAAACACCTTCCTTTATGAGCCTGGCGCCTATGGCGCCAGGACTGATGTCCAAACATGAGCCTGGCGCCAAAGAGCCCCTATAAGGGGCCGCTGGGCTTTTACCCGGGGGCATGATGCCTGCTCCCGGGGGTGCTGGGCCTGGCCTGGTGCTTCGGGGTAGGCATCATGACACACCTTCTCTCAGAGGGGTGGAAGGGTGGGTCGCATGTGAATCTAAGCAGATACAAGCATCAGAAATACGATTACGGTGAGTAATGTATCCCTTCTGAGGCTTGTGGAATCTGCTTAGATCACATGCTGCGCATAGATTAGCGAGCAGTGTTAGAAGAAGGAGGTGGGATGTGAGAAGGGTCAAGAGCAAATAAATGTCTTAGAACCGCTTGTCCCACTTGAGTATCTGTCTTGGAATGGGTGTCAATGCAATAGTGCTGAGTAAAGGAGTGAATAGAGCTCCAAGTAGCTGCTTTGCAAATGGTGTCAAGGGGTACATTTGCAATGAAAGCCAGAGTGGCCCCAATGCCTCTTGTAGAGTGGGCTCTTGGCGTGAAAGGCAAAGTTTTTCAGAAAGGGAGTAACACAGCTGGATACAGTTAACAATCCACTTGGAGATGGCACCTTTGGAGACGTGATCTCCCTCTTTGCCTGTAGCTACGGAGACAAACAGTTGGTCTGTTTTCCTTAGCGGTCTGGTTTTGTTTACATAGTATAGGACCGCCCTACGCACATCTAGAGTGTGTAGTTTCACCTCAGCCGAGCTTTGTGGGTCTTGGAAGAAAGCCGGAAGCTCGATGGACTGGTTCACGTGGAATTTTGAAATAAACTTAGGTGAGAACCTAGGATGTGTACGTAAAACCAGTTCATCTTTATGAATTGTAAAGAAAGGATCCTGCACTGACAGCCTGAATTTCACTGACCCTTCTTATCGATGTAATTGCTACTGAGAAGGCTGTTTTATAAGTCAAGTGTTTGAGACTGCTTTTATGCATGGGCTCGAATGGGGGGCCCATGAGTTTAGCTAGCACCATGTTAAGGTCCCATCCTGGTGGTGGGTTTGAAATTGGAGGGTGAAGTCTCTTTACTCCTTCCATGAAGGCTTTAACCACTGGTACTTTCCACCACTACACCTTGGTATGGGAGGTGGTGTATGCTGACAGAGCTGCCAGGTGTACCTTTAGTGAGTTAAAAATCAACCCTGCGTCCAGCAGGTGGAGCATGTATGTGACAATTGTGGAAGAAGTGCAATCAACAGGGTTGATTTGCTTATTCTGGCACCAGATAACACATCTTCTCCATTTGTCAAAGTAGCAGTGCCTCGTGTTTGGCTTCTTAGACTCTCTTAGGATGTCCATACATCTCTGCGGCAAATTGAGATGTCCAAACTCTGACCTCAGGAGCCATGCTGCCAGGTTCATTGAGTTGGGTTGAGGATGCACTTTCTCACCCTGGTGCTGGGACAGTAGGTTGTACCAGCCCGGGAGTTTGATGGGTTCGTACAACGCTAGTCTGCGTAAGTGTGGGAACCACGGTTGTCTCGCCCACATGGGAGCAACCTGGACGAGCGTCATCGATTCTCTGTTCATCTTGTTGGCCACCTTCCTGATGAGGTGTTGGTGGAAAAGCGTACGCAAACATCCCTGACCAGTTCATCCACAGGCTGTTCCCCTGGGAGTCTGGTTGGGGGAATCTGGATGCGAATCCTGGGCACGGTCTGTTTTCGCTTGTGGCGAAAAGGTCTATAGTGGGAAACCCCACTGAGAGAAGACATCTCCTACGATTTCTCTGCGTAGACACCATTCGTGTTCCTCTGGGAGGGGATCTCTGCTCAAAGCTTCCGCCAGAGAATTGAGATCCCCTGGAACATGTAGAGATGAATGACAGGAAGATGTTCCGTCTGAGTGCCCATATCCAAATTTTCTGGGCAAGCTTGGACAGAATTGGCGAACGAGTCCCTCCTTGCTTGTTCAGGTAAAACATGGCTGTAGTGCTGTCTGTCCGGATCTGCACTGACAGGTTCAACAGGTAGGGCTCGAAAGCTTGAAGCGTTCTGAATACTGCCAGAAGCTCTAGCAAGTTGATATGATTCTTGGCCACTGAGTGAGACCAGAGATCCTCAGCTGTGTGGTGGAGATGGTGAGCTCCTCACCCTGACGGGCATGCGTCCGTTGTGACTACCGCCTGTATCTTGGGATCGTAAAAGGGTTTCCCCTTGGATAGATTTTCTCTTGTCCACCAGTGAAGACTTTGTACAAGTGTTGGCGAAACGACCACTAGATCGTCCCACTGACCACTTCCCTGAGACCACTGTTTCACAAACCATTCTTGCATGGGACGCATGCGCAGGCACGCGTGGGTGACCAGGTAAATACAGGACGCCATCATGCCCTGCAAACGCATTGCTTTGCGTACCGTTATCTGGCGACCGGCCTGATATTGCGGAATTTGCAGCAGTATATTCCGAATTCTTTCCTCTGATGGAAAGGCCAACCCCTCGTGTGTGTTTAGGACAGCACCTAGGAACTGTTTGGAGGTGCTTGGCACCAGACTTGACTTTCTCGTTTATGGAGAAAACCAATTCGAAGAGGAGGTCGATCGTTCTTTGATGTTTGATCTGCAAATTACTGGAGTTTCCCCCGTGATGAGCCAGTCGTCAGATAAGGGTACACTGGGATTGCCTTCCTGTGTAGGTGTGCCGCCGCCACCGCCAGTACCTTGGTGAATACCCTTGGAGCCGAGGCTATCCCGAAGGGCATTACCTTGAACTGGTAGTGCCGACTGTCCACCTTGAAGCGCAAGTATCTTTTGTGCGCTGGGAACATGGAAACATGAAAATAAGCATCTTTGATGTCCAATGTTGCCATGTAATCCCCCTTTTTTAGGAGGGGGATTACCTCTTGGAGAGTAGTCATGGGAAATTTTTGGGGCTTGACATACTTGTTTGCAGGCCTTAAATCCAATACTGGGCGCATTGTCAAATCTTTTTTTGACTCAAGGAAGTAAGTTGAATAAATACCCTTGTTTACCTGGTGTCCCGGGACGAGTTCTATCGCGTCCTTTGCTAGAAGATTGGCGATCTCTTCGAGGAGGATCTTCTGGTGGTCTAATGAGTGTACTTTTTGACGTGGCGGGTGGTTTCGGGGACGCTCTAACAGTTCTTTGCAGTATCCTGCAGACACTGTGGACAGCACCCATCTGTCTGATGTGATCCCTTCCCAAGCTTGGGTGAAGTTGGTAACGCGTCCCCCTACTGGGGGTGTGTGAGAAGGGACCCTGAACGGAACGTCACTGTTTTGGTGGAAGCGTGCCGGCGCCTCTACTGGGGCTGCCTCTATCCTTACCACGTCCTCTCTTATTACCCCTGCTATAACTCTGGGTAGACTGCTGGTTGTTGTTCCATGGTGTACCCTGCCCCTCGGAATAGTTTGTTCCTCTCTGGGAATTTTGTCATTCCCTCTTTGATTTGGGGGTTTGTTGGTTAATTGGCCTAGGGATTTGAGAGTCCCGTACTCATCCTTGGCATTTTTCAGGGCGTCCTCTACCGCCTTCCCAAACAGTAGATCTGTCGCCACCGGTTTGTCTATTAATGATGCTTGTGTTTCGGGTTTGAACCCAGATTGGCGTAACCAAGCATGTCTTTTGATAACAGTGCTTTCTGCTATCAATCTGCCAGCGTTATCCACGGCATCAAAGGTTGCTTTTAAGATGCAACCGGACACGGCTCTTCCCTCTGACGCAACCCGTGCCAATTGGCCTTTTAAGGGTTCTAGGGCGGAGTCTATGGTGCCGCGACTTCCTCCCACTGGTGGCAGTTGTAACTCGCCAGTAGGGTGGTGGAGTTGGCGATCCTTGCCTGGTAGGCGTAAGTGGAGGCTACTTTCCTACCCAAGCCATAAATCTTCTTGCTCTCCTTGTCGGGAGGCGCTTCGGACGATGACAGGGGTGTTCCCGCCCCCTTTTGTGTGTTTGTAACTACCAAGGAGTCCGGTTTCAGTTGCCCCCTTATGTACAGCGGGTCTGATTGGGCTGCCCTGAAAGGTTTCTCTATCCTGGGGTTTACGGCCCTGGTGAGGTTGGGATTTACAAGGGAAGGGTCTATCCTCCTTTGTATCGATTTAAGGATAGGGATGGCCTGGGCAACAGGTCTCCTTTCTCCCACTAATTCTTCGGCAAAGTCCCTCTCTTCCTGTACTCCCTGGGTGTCAATGTGGAAGTGTTCTGCCGCTCTGGACAGAACTTCATTCAGGAGAGGTTGGTTGTCGACTGGGGAGTCGGTAACCGGGGGATCTTTGTCTACTGGGGAATCTACCCTGTAGGTGTCTGGGTCGTCCTCTTCCTCCTCTTGGTCCTCATCATCCCCATAGTAGCACGTCCCAGATTAGTCTCCCAACATGCCCAAATCAGGATCCTCAATAAAGGGTGGATCCTCATTATATTGAGAGTAGGGCTGTATACAGAAAGGGTCCGAAGACTGTGTTGGTGCTTCAACCCGGGACTTCTTACTTGGGGGTTTCGGGTCCCTAGAACCTGAGGGTGAAGCCCCGTCAGGGGTATATGAGAGGAGGTGTTCAGGATTCTTGGCATAGAAGTCTGCAAAAGACTACATCCTAGACATAACTCTTTCTATGTCGTCACTAGACCATTACGGTGGCGTAATTAACTCCATGGTCCCTTAGCGCCATGGATTTTAACACCTGCTAAAAGCAGGTGTTAAGTCCGCCATGGCGCTAAGGGACCTCATACTCAGGCGGTAAGGGTCGGCGCTGTTTACGCTGCCGTAAAACCCTTACCGCCTGAGTTGTAATGAGGCCCATAGACTGTAATGCAAATGAACGTGCTTAAATAGCTAGAGGTGCAAACACAAGTAAGGTACAAACAATTGCAATTATTACAGTCTGATGACTGCAATTATCCAGTCTACAATGAAAAAGTGCAATGTGCCTGATGAGTCTCGTTAGCCAATTTTGCAGATTGAAGCTGCGTCACTATAGCTTACATAAATAGGTCTTTTGTTTAACAAATTTTATTATTTTTCCAAAACCATAATACAATACCAAAAACAATGTTCACATCAATGAATCATTTCACAACACAAACAAAACCCAATATCTCCAAACCCAACCCACCCTCCACATATCAAAAAATATTACACGACAATTGAAAACATTCTAAAATATAAAGAGAGGAGAAGAAAGAAAACAATATATAAATTTAAAAAAGGGGGGGTTCTTTTAACAACCTTTAACTCATCCTTTCAATACCCTATAATAATTCCCAAAAATACAAAGCCTTTTTGTAATCCTCAAATCAATACCATACGATAATATAATAATTCCAAGAAATACATCTCTCTTGCAGTCCTCAAATCAAACCCCTTCTTATGACATATTCAAATCCAAAAAAGGCCCCCAGGTCTTCTTATGTAGGCTTCCCATTACTAGTCGGCGTGCACTACTGAGGGCAACACTTGCAAATTGAGATGAATTGGCAGAGGACAAAAAAAAAAAAAAAAAGAATCCTACTCTACCACACAGCAAAACCAGACAGATAAAAAACTTAGAGTCTGGATATTTGTTTTTAAGGCAAATCTAGCATGTATATAAAGTGTTAAGTGTGAACCACAGTGGTAAAAGGTACACTAGAGAGCTTAACCTTCACTGCCCTACCAGGTTTATCAATATTATATTGAAGTGAACTCTAGGGTAACCCGGTTGCCAAGGTATGGACCGAATCCCCTCATACCATGAGCACAGGAACAGAGTCATTTTAACAAGGATGCTAGAAATAAAATGTGAATCTTAGGACACCAATCCCTCAGCTGCATCTGTAGATGGGAAAAGGCATGCAAACAGGTCCCACCAGCTTTATTAGTGAAAACTTTCCAGTAGTCCGATCTGTAAGAGCTTGAACCACCATTCCTTGGCATAAAAGGACCCAAGGACAGAGGTTCAGATAAAAAGCCTTAAGTGCCAGATTCATACAGAGTAGGTGATCCTGTAAAGACTGCAGCCAGTAAATGTGATGTGTTGACACCAGGCCAGCCACACTAAGAAGAGTCACTGGGTACTATGATCCAAGAAGAACAATGTAAAAAAAGCAGTAGACAGGGGGCGTGGCTTGGAGCACCATCGATGTGGCTGCTCCCTTGAGGCCTCCCGTGAGAGCCCGCCGTAATCATAAAAATATGCGGCTTCCCGACCTACTGCCGGGGCCATGGTAACATCCCAAAGGCCAAATTTAAGAGCTCAACACGCTCTCTGGACCCAGCAATCGCGGCGAAGCGCCATGGCACAGAACAGTGCCGAATTTCAAGATGGCGGGCGCGGCTTTGGCGGGGGACCGGAGGTGATGCAGAGGATCCCCATGACCCGCTAAAGCCCCGTGGGGCTCATTGAGTGCGTCGCCTGCCCTCAGCAGACGAGGCCCGGGGCTCCCCTGAGACGAGTGGCTGGACTCCGATCCCTGGACCGAGGGGGTGGAGCGCTGGCATCGTCCCCGCGTGGCACGGCTCCCCGGAGGCTTCTGGCACAACAGCTCGTGGCGGAGCCTGTGCGGCTCCCCAGTTCAAGTGGGGCCCATGCAGCGCTATCCGCGCCGGCGCGCGCTCAGCGCAGGACTTGGCTCCCTCCCTGCGGGACACTCCACACCAACAGCGGCAACAGAAGCAGCGCGGGCAGCGCATGCTCAGGTAGGGCCCGCGGGGGGGGGGGGCTTGAATTGGGGAAGCATCACCTCAGAAAACCACCGTCCCCCAGACCTTCTCCTTACCGGTCAGCACCAGGAAGCGCAGGCGGATCACGCGGCCTGACCTCCTGGCTCCTGGGGTGCCCCGGCCCACGCCGCAAACCAGCCAGGTAGTCACCTCTAGCTCTCTCCTCCAAAGGATCAAACAGAGGAACTGCCTCTTCCCCTTCCTCAGCAGCGCTACTTCCAGTGCCAGGGGGAGCTCCCTCGGATGAGCTGGGAGGGCCCTACCCTGATCCTCACCTCCACCATAGCAGGACTCTGCAGTCGCCCCGCACTAACTGCACCCCCGGCACGTGGCATGCTCTCCTGATTCCTGGGGCGCCCCGGCCCACACTGCAAGCCAGCTAGCTAGCTGGCTTCAGCCAGTGCCGCTTCCCCAAACGAAGAAGTGGCGGAACTGCCTCTTCCCCCTCAGCAGAACTGTGGGAGCCGCGCTCTACTTACCAGTGCCAGAGGGAGCTCCTTCGGATTAGCAGCGTGGGCCCTACCCTAACCTCCACCTTCATGGTAGCAGGACTCGGCAATCATCCCGCACTAACGTCAGGCTCGCACCGTGCCTAAAATACAGCGCTTCCCCAGGCTTCCTACTTCCTGGGGCGCCCCAGCCCACTTCCCCACTTAGATTCTGCCTCCCACTCCCAGAAGACTCATGCCAGCAGTCCCAGGAACCATCTCGCTCGAGCTCCAAACGGCACCCTTGAGGTGGAACGCAAAGCTGCTCTCCTGACTTGCCAGCGGCCTCGCATCCTGTCACTATGTCCAAACAAACTAAAGCAAGCAAAAACTGAGACATAGTCACCATGTTTACAGCCCCAGACAAAGGGGAATTTTTTTTTTGTTTTAAATAATAATATATCGGACCTCGCCAGGCCCACTGCGCAGGGCCACCAAGAAGAAGGCGATCCCCCAGCAGCCAGAGGGGACCTACTGGCATTCATGGCGGATATTAAGGCCGAATTCCGGTCCTGCATGACAGAACTCTCCACCAAATTGGAGCAAACCAGCTACAGAGTAACGGAGGTGGAACAGAGGCTGGGGGGGGAGGTCGAGGACCGCGCCCAGGACCAGGCAACCACGCTGGGCGAGATCCAACGAGCAGTGAGGGCCCTTCAAGACAAGTACGAAATCCTGGAGTTCAAGCAAGAAGATTTGGAAAATAGGGCCCGCCGCAACAACCTGCGGATCCGCGGTATTCCATCATCAGTCCCGGACAAAAAGCTAGCGGAATATGTGGGGGACCATTTCCGAGCCCTTCTCCCAGACATGGACAAATCCCCATTACTACTAGACCACACCCATAGGCTGCGCCCACGCCGGGGGGGTTGATTCGGGCCTCCCGCCTGATGTCATCACTAGAGTCCATTTCTTCTCCACAAAAGAGGCCATCACAGCTATCAGTCGCTCTCAAGACGAGAGCTCATTTCAGGGCTCGCCTCTTCAGATTTGTCAAGATCTCTCGCTTCTAACCCTCCAGAGGAGAAAAGCACTCCGACCCCTAGCCATCTTCCTTCAAAAGGGTCAGGCCCAATATAGATGGCTCTTTCCAACAGCCCTGCAATTGTCATTTAATGGCACCCTGCAGAGAATTAGCCACCTGGAAGATGCCAGCAAGATCATAAATTCATCATCACCCAAAGAGGCCACCTCTGCGAGCTCAGAGGCTGCCGGGAACCCGGAGCCCACCCTCTCTCCGCGGCCTAGACAGTCCTCATGGTCGAGAGCTTCTCGAAACAGTAAGAGGAGATAATCTTTAACTAGGCCACATCACATGAACCATGGCCGCATCATCGGACTGGGCGCCCAGCTTTCCCTTCCATCAATTTGCTACCCCCGATTTAGCCGATGCGTACTTCTGCCCAACACGGCGGGCCTCACTCACGGCCCATGCCCATTCCAAGGTTCGTTCCACCTCTATGTCCTTGGAAACCCAAGTCATCCTACTGTCTCAATTGGCCCCGTTGGCCAGGGGTCTGGTCGCACTCGCAATGTAGACCACCGCGCCAGTTAAAAAGTTGGCCTCCCGCTGGGGGCCGGTGTTAAAACCCCAAGAGCAGGTCAGCACGCATCCAATCCGCTCCTATGATGGAAACTAATGGGGGCTCTTCCAACTGCCCCCCCCCCGGATCAGGGGGTGTCTGAGGCGTTAGCCCGTGAGCATCAGACATTACGGTGCCTTTTGCTAAACGTCAACGGGCTGAACGCCCCCTCCAAGCGCAAGTCGATCTTACAGAAACTGCAAGATGAAGAAGCTGGGGTAGCGATGCTTCAAGAGACTCATCTCCTTCCGGCAGACTTTGGTCACCTACAATCCCATATATACCCACGTCAGTTCCTCGCCTCGGGAGACTCCAAGAAAGGGGGCACAGCGATCCTGTTTAGGAAAGACCTAAACCCCCAGATATTGGACACAATAACCTGCCTAGAAGGCCGCTTTGTGGCAGTTAAATGCCTTTTACTGGCAGACCTCTATACCTTTGTATCAGTATACGCCCCCAATTCGGGGCAGGCAAGCTTCTATGACTCACTGGGTACCTCCCTCTCGGGCTTCATAGAAGGCCAGACAATAATAGGGGGAGACTTCAATTGAGTCCCGATCCCACCAAAGACAAATCCCAGCGCCCCCCCCCCCCCCACCCCTGGTGATTTCAGGCAAGCCCTTAGCCTCCTGCGCCTCTTCAGATCCCTGGAAGTAGTGGACACATGGAGGATGCTCCACCCCACCGAGAAAGATTACTCCTTTTTCTCCCATGTTCATCGAACTTTCTCAAGAATTGACCTAACTTCGCCCCAAACCCTCGCCTTTGCCAATGAGGTGTCCATCGGCCCTAGGATCCTATCGGCTCATGCTCCAATAATAATGGAACTCCGAATCCAGGACCCCAAAGCCAACACCACGCTGATGGTCGCTCTACGACCCGATCCCCAATGACATGCTAATTAGAGACAAGAACGCAACCACTATTGAGAATTTCTTCGAGGAGAAGCCGGTCATAGACACCTCCCCTGCTAACAACTGGGACGCGATGAAAGCAGTGATTAGGGGAGCCCTGATAGCCCAAGGGGTGGCATTCCACCGGAACCAGAAACAAACCCGGCAAGCCCTGGAAGAGGAACTGCAAACAGCAGAAGTCGTCCAAAACAAGAAAGGGTGGTCCCCCAGGTCTCAACGAGCCATCCGCACGGCCAGGAAGAAGCTAGAGGCCCATTACGCGTAGCATACCGTGCAGCTATTGGCCAAGACCAAGCAATTCTATTACGCCAAGAACAACAAAACTAAAATGAGACGCACCAATACCATAACAGGGCTCAGAGACTCAGAAGGGGTGACTCACTACACTGAGACAAAGCAACCACTGGTGGTGGACCACCTTACCCACGTAATGACGGCACCCCCACAAGACCGGTCCAAACAAGAGTAATACCTGTGGGGGGCAGCCTTTCCATGCCTACCCGACGCAACGAGAGAGAGGCTGGAGGCACCAATTACGGACGAGGAGGCCAACGAAGCCATCAAAGCTCTCAAATCGCGGGCCCTGGGCCCTGACGGGTTCTCCTCGAGATTCTATCAAATATTCAAACACCAGTTGATCCCCCATCTGGTGACACTGTTCAACTCATTCAAGGAGACAGGCTCGGTGACCCCTTCAATGCAGGAGTCCACAACTATCCTCCTTCCTAAGCCAGGGAAGGACCCGAGGGACCCAGCCTCGTATAGACCAATCGCCCTACTAAACATAGACGCCAACCTCTACTCCAAGATCCTGGCCAACCAGTTGTCACACATTCTCCCAGATATAATCCACCCCAAACAAACGGGCTTCATTCTGAACAGAGCCGCGGGAGACAATATTCGGAGAACCCTGAACCTGGTAGACATTACCCATCAAAACTCGCAGGGCCTCGCCCTGATGGCCCTAGATGCCACCAAAGCATTCAACAGGGTAGACTGGTCATTCATGGAGTGCGCCCTAGAGGCCTTCGGCTTCGGTCCAGCATTCCAGGCTATGGTTCTGGCCAACTACAAAGCCCCTAAAACCCTCCTGAGGATCAATGGTGCCCTCTCAACCCCGATCTCCATGACCTGCGGGACAAGACAGGGCTGCCCGCTGTCTCCCCTTCTCTTCGCACTAACAATGGAACCCTTCGCCCAGAGGATCAGGTGGAACAAGCTCATCAAGGGCCCTCAGGTTGGCCCATCCCAACACAAAATTGCCTTATACGCCGACGACGTTTTGCTGAAGCTTTCAGAAGGTAGCACCTCAGCGAGACACGCCTTGGCGGAAATAAAGAACTACGGGGAGGTCACCGGCTTCACTGTTAACTTCTCCAAATCAGTGGCCTTGGGCGTCTGCCTCCAGCAGGAGGAACGGGAGGCACTAACCAGGCTGTGCCCGATCAGGTGGCAGGAAAAGTCCATTTCCTATCTGGGCGTTCACATTTCGGCAAACCCAAAAGACACATCAGGCAAACTTCCCCAGACTATTCTGTGAACTGGAAGGGGACCTGAAGCGCTGGACCACACAGGAAATCTCACTAATGGGACAAATCACGGCCGACAAAATGAACTTGCTCCCGAGATTCCTATATGCCTGCTCCTCCCTCGCAGTAGCTATCCCAACACCAGCCCTTCAGGATCTATGGAGGAAAATGCTAAAGTTCATATGGAGGGGCAAGAAGGCCAGAGTCCCCCACAAGACACTGGTTGGCAGCGCCAGACTGGGGGGACTGGGGGTCCCCTATCTCCGGGCATATAGGGCGGCAGCGCAGCTGGCACACATCTACGCCTGGCAGATAAGCACATACCGCCCCAGATGGGTGGAGTTGGAGCAGGTGGGGAAAACTATGGGGCATCCTGATCGCGGAAAAGGTAACCGTGGCGAGGGCGGGAGTCCTGCACCACTTCCAGAACATCTGGGCCCCAGTGCTGGACTATGACCAGCGATTCCCGACCTTGAAACCGATGAACACCCGATGGGCTCTGAAGGATCCGGAGTCCACTTGAGAGGCAGGGGCAGCGGGCTGAGCTACAGAGCGGGAGAACTGGGGGAGGGGGACGCAGGACTGGAAAGGGGAAGTGGGGGGTGAGGAGAGGGGGGGGTGGAGTATGAACTTAAGGGAACTATTAAAAACCTGCAAAGTTGTTGTGCAATGCTACTTGTAACCTGTCCTGCCTTGGTTTAAAATAAACATGTTTTAAAAAACAAAAAAACAGTAGACAAGGCAAAGTCTCTGAAGATTTCTTCAAGCTGACAGGTGAGCATCAGTTGGGTTTCTTTGGGTAAAGAGCACAAAGGGTTGTCCACCCCAATATAGGCCTTGGAGGGGCTGCAAGTAACAGCTTAACTGCAACCCTCTGAAGCACAGGAACAACAAAGCAGGTGCTAGGTAAGTATTAGGGGCTGACCAGTACTTTGTGAGCGAAGAAGCTGATGCAGCAGGATGGTCCCCAAGGAGAGGCGACAGCAGACCCCGATTCAAGATTCCTGGCCTTGGCACCTGAAGAAATGAACTTGTAATGGATTTGGTTGTTGCTCTTGATCAGTTGAATGCCCAGCAGAAGATCTTCACAGTGCTGGCTCGTTGGTACATTCTTCAAGGCCTGTTGAAGGACAGTTGTTGTGCAGTAGACTTTGCTCCGGTTCTTGGTCCTGTTCTCTGCTGAGGGGACTTTCAGGAGTGGGATCCAGCCTCTGAAGTTCCAGGTGGTTTGGAGGCATCATGAAGTAGACGGACAACTAAATGGAGTTTGGGATCGGGTGGCTTGGGAAGCCATGGAGTAGGACGTGCTTCCTGAGCAGCTCCGGAGGATCCGACAGATGATCCGTGAAAACTACCTTTAAAAACGCGCCACTGGTTCCAGGATTGACCTCACATGCATGGGAACGTGTATTCTGCTCACTGTATAAAGACCGAGAGAATCGTAAGTGGGATTCTGGAGGAATTGCTCGGCGAACGACGGCGGCTGCTCGGTCCATTGTCAAATAAGATGGCCGACAACAAAGGAAACGAAATTAGAGCACCCGAAGAGGACGAATAGAGGCGGCGGCCGCAGGGAAATAATGATGATGGCGAAGTGGAGACGGAGCGAAACCCCTGTGGCGGTGAGCCCTTTGTCGCGATGGCTTGGGTGCTGACCCGGAAGGCAGGAGCCCGAGGGCAGCGGAGGTGCGAACAGATAGGCCGCACCACGATAGGCACGAGAAGCGCTCTCTCGGCATTGATGAGCAGCAAGCTGCGGCGAGAGGCGGCGGATTGTGCGTCTGCTTGAAGATCACTACAACAGCCGATAGGGGTGGAAAAGACAGTCGGGGAAGCACGCGGACGCTGAATCGCGATAGAGAGGCCCAACAAAGGCCGGAAAATGTCGGCGCGAGGGGTCGTGGGCAAGAATAAGAATAAACAACCCACAATGGATATATTTGCCAAAACACAACTTTCTCCTGTGGCCATCGCACCCAAAGGAACGATGGTACCAGCGGAGGGCACCACAGCGGCTGATAATCATCAGATTCTAGAGGCCATCACGGAGCTGAAAGACTCTTGGGGGGTTGCGATGTTGGACCTGCGCACTTCCCTGGAGGCTAAAATTGAAGCAGTGGGCATGGAAGTCTCCCTGCTGAGACAAGATGTCAGGGGGCTGGCGGAACGAACAAGCAGCCTCGAAGGTGCGGTGAAAACTAACACGGACACCAGTACTAACAATGCAAAGGAGATCCATGTCCTTAAACAACGGGTGGCTAACTTGGAGTCTCAAGCAGAAGAAGCGGAAGGGAGAGCGAGGAGAAACAATATCCGCGTGGTGGGTTTGCCGGAGGGTGAAGAGGGCCAGGACCCAACAGACTACATTGAGAATCTACTCCTACAAGGAATTGGGGCTGGCACACTCTCGCAGGGATTTGCAGTGAAGCGCGCACACAGAGCCCTTATGAGGAAGCCGAGACCAGGGGCCCCTCCACGGGCGATAATCACCAAAATATTGAACTACAAAGACCGCGAGAAAATACTGGAGTACTTCCAAAAAGGTGGAGCAATCGAAAGGGCCTCGAGCACCATCACGGCGTACCCGGATTATACTATGTTGGTCCAGAGGCAACGGTACAGCTATGTGACCATCAAAAGGAGGCAGCAGGGATAAAATATATGCTTCTGTACCCTGCGAAATTGAAGGTGGTGCACAAGAGCAAAATGTATTTTTTTGACACTCCGGAAGAAGCAACGACGTGGCTAGATCTGCAGGGCTGCCCGGAACAAGACACGGAAGAGACCCAAGATGGACGCGATAAGTGACTGGGATACGGTGTGCATACTGTTAAGGCAGTGTGTGAGCATCCCAGGGGCGCCTAGACGAAGGCTAAAGAATAATCGGCGCGGCTGTAGGAGGCTGATATTTTGATAAAATACTGCTGATTGTAATGGACTTGAAGGACTGGAATATAGTGGCGTGTACATATATTTAAATTGTATAGCAATTTGTAGTTAATCCGATGTGCTATAGGAGCGGCAGGGCGAAAGCACCCTACCCCCCGAATTATAGTTGTAGTAGTAATAGGTTGGCCACTAGGGCGGCCTCACCCTGCGGAGCTTCGAGTACAGGCGAGAGCCAGAAAGAGCTAGATGCGGGGGAGCCTGAGATCCAGGGATGGAGCTGGGCAACAGTTGGGGGTGTGATGTTGGGGAAGGGAAGCGGGAAGTTTGGTGTGTTTTTGGTTAAAGGGAATTTAGAATGAGATGCAAGCCTTTACAGATTGGATTGGAATTCAAAGTCAAACTGCACCTGGGGGAGTGGGAATGGGACTATAACAGGCCATGGGGGACCTTAAAATACTTACATGGAATGTGTGGGGGCTCAATAGCTACTTAAAAAGGAACAGGGTTATGTTGTACCTGTGCAGGCAGAAAATAGATATTGCATTGCTGCAGGAAACCCACCTTACACGAGAGAGGAGGGACACGATCGCAGGGAAGTGGAAAGGGGTGCTGGTTGGCTCATCGTACTCTGCCTATGCAAGAGGAGTGCTTATATGGGTGGCGCCACATGTCCCTTCTCAGCGATTGCAAGTGGTGGCTCAGACAGACGGGAGGATGGTTATGCTGAGGGGACTGGTGGAGAACAGGGAGATAAGCATTGTTAACACGTATGCCCCGAACCAGAACACAGCGGCGTACATTAGGACATTGAGTGCGAACCTGAGCGCATGTGTAGGAAGCGCGGTGATCTGGGGAGGGGACTTCAACTGCGTATTGAACCGAGGGTGGACAGATCGGATGGGAAGTTGGATAGACCGGCCCCTGCAGCTAGGGCGCTACAAACATTGCTGGATGACTTTGGGTTGGAAGATGCATGGAGAGTGTGGCACCCCCAGGGAAGGTAATAGTCACATTATTCTGCTCCACAGCAGTTATCAACGAGGCTGGATTATGTCTTCGCATCACCTGAAATGATAGCGGAGATTGTACACAGAGTATAGGGCCAGGGTCCTCTCGGACCACTCGCCCCTGATTCTCGCATGGCAATACTGCCCTCAAGAGAGTGAGCATCCCGACATTGTGCCTACGAGCGGAGGCGTTGCCGGACCCCTTTTTTAGAGAGGATTTGAGGGAGGAGATCTTAAATTATTTTGAAACGAATACTGGGACCGTGGACTCTGCGGGAACACTATGGGAGACCGTCAAAGTTGTCATGAGGGGTGTGGCCATAGCGAAATCCAAGGGCCTACAAGGTGGGGTTTTGGCTGAACTGCGGGAGACGGAAGAAAAATTAGAAGAGGCCTTAAAGGCCGGAGACGATACAGCAGAG
The DNA here is from genome assembly GCF_040938575.1 of Ambystoma mexicanum. NCBI lineage: Eukaryota > Metazoa > Chordata > Amphibia > Caudata > Ambystomatidae > Ambystoma > Ambystoma mexicanum. The sequence continues at coordinate 340,787,513 of NC_090932.1, forward strand.
AAGCTAGAATTGATACTTAGGCTACAGCAAAAATGTGCGGAATATTGGGAGAGATTGTGTAACCTTAATTATAAAAAATACATAGAGAGACAGCATGCGGGAGGTGATAAACCGGGGAGACTTTTGGCGTGGTTATATAAGAGTGAGACCCCCAGAGCCACAATCAGAACTATAGAGAGAGAAGACGGTAGCGTAGAGGACACCCAGGAAGGAGTTAATCAAGCGTTTGTGGATTATTATAAAGTATTATACGGAGATGATGGGGAAAGTAGTCGCGCTATGATGGAAGAAACGCTTGAGGATATGGGGTTGCCCAAGATAAGCGAGGAGGAGAGAGAGGAATTGGACACCCTGATCACCTTGGAAGAATTGGGGGAGGTGGTGAGGCAGCTGCCTACTAGTAAAACCCCAGGGACAGATGGGCTCCCAAGTGAATTTTACAAAGTATACATAGAAGAGGTCCTCCCCCCGCTGCTAGGGATGATAAACGAAGCGTTTGAAATGGGACGCTTACCGGAGTCACTGAGAGGGGCTGTCATAATACCTCTCCCCAAACCTAATAAACCTGTGCACAGCTGTGGTTCCTTTAGACCCTTGTCAATGCTTAATCAAGACGGCAAGATACTAACTGCTGTCCTAGCGAATAGACTGAAGAGGGTCATTAGCAAATAAATACATCCGGATCAAACGGGCTACGTCTCCCATAGAAACATTACCAATAATCACAGGCGACTCCAGAGAATCATTGAGTTTGGCAGAGAAAATGATGAGGAAATGGCAATTGTTTCCTTGGTTGCGATCAAGGCCTTCGACTCCGTCAAGTGGCTATGGTGTTGGCGGCCCTGAAGCACTACGGGTTAGGGCCTAGATATGTAAGGTGGGCGTAAATTTTATATAGCGAACCGCTGGCTAGAGTTAAGACAGGATCTGTGATATCGGAGAGGTGGCAGCTCAGCAAGGGTACTAGACAGGGATGCCCGTGGTTTCCTATGCTCTACATACTGGCCCTGGAACCTCTAGCAATATATCTGAGGCAGCAATATGACATCATAGGCATCGAGGTGAAAGGGGAGCGGCATTTGATCTTCCTATATGGAGATGACATGCTGCTGTACGTGAGATTCCCAGAAGAAAACCTCCAGTACATTCTGGAAGTTCTCGGGAGATACGCTGTGCTGTCCGGCATAGCGGTGAACCCCCAGAAGTATAGCTTGTTCCCATTAAGGGGGTACATGGGGATTCCAGCGGAGCGGTTACCTGTATTGCAGATTCCGTGGACTGTTAGCACATTTCGGTACCTGGGGATAGACATATATCACACCGTGGAGGAAGAGCATAGGTGTAATACAGAAATAGCCATCAAGAAAATCGAGAAGTGCATGCAGCTTTGGGCAAAGCTGCCTTTGGCGATGGGGCGGGGAGCAATGCTAAAGATGGTGGTCCTGCCAAGGCTCCTACACTACTTCGGGAACATACCGTACCCGATTCCTAAGAAGTTCTTCACCAAATTGAATAGCATGTGTAGGGACTTTTTGTGGCATGGCACGCAAAACAGAGTGGCGTTATGGAAGCTTCAGAACTTCCATGACAAAGGAGGAATAAAGCTGCCCAACTATGAGGCGTACTATGTGGCAAGCCAGTTGCAGTATGTTGCCAAATGGCTCTCTGATGAAGAGACATCTGAACTTAGGCTGTTTGGGCGTGATTGTGCACCTTTTTATTTGAAAAAGATGATATGGGTACCCAGGGCGGAAATGGTGGGGCGCCCTAAAATGATGCTACTGGGGTGGAAGGTGTGGCGCAGGGCATGCCAAATGATGAAAGACCCGTCCCCATGCTCACCGCAAATACCATTGGTTGTATTGATGGGGACAGACGCTCAGCTACGAATGATACTCAGGAACCACTGGGAACCGGCTGGGGTGGTCACAATAGGTGATATTTGGCAGGAGGGCTCAAGTATTACTTTTGAGGGGCTGAGGGAAGAAACTGGGTTGCACGAGGGCCAGTACATTACGTATCAGAGTGGTACAGAGGATTAAGAGAACATGGCCTGCAACTGTTGGAGGAAGAATTAGACGCCACCATAGACGTGATATATGACATAGCGTAGGGGGGCCACAAGATTTCCAGACTGTATGAAATGTTGATATCTAAAGTGGGGATGGAGGTCACGCAGTTGAGACTTGACTGGGAAATGGAGGTCCGGGCCCCAATGGGAGACGGGATGTGGGAACAGGCGCAAGGGTATCATAAAGAAGGGGTCTAGAAACGCGAGGCTGAAACAGATTCAGCTGTACATAACACACAGGGCCTATATGACGCCTTGGAGGATATCGAGGTTTGAAAATGCAGGGCGGCAAGCATGCCCCAAGTGTGATGAGGAGAACGCGGGCATGGTGCATATGCTCTGGTCATGCCCGATCATAGAGCGATTCTGGAGGGGAGTGAAAGAAACTGGAAGAAAAGGGGTCAAGATAGTATTGGATACAGTGTGGGCCTGTCTGCTGGGGGGGAGGGGGTGTTCCCCAGACCACAGAAGCTCAGGCATGTAAGTAAGCTGAGGGATCTGGCTTATGTGCTCGCAAAAAGAAGGATTGCCATGGGATGGAAGTCATGCCATGTGCCGAAGATCGAGGTGTGGTGGAAAGACTTGCAAAAATGGGCGGAAGCCGAAACCATGGCATGGCAAGAAGCCAGTAGCACGGGGGGGGGGAGGAGGAGAATGGGTCCCTGATGGCCTGGAAATCACTGATAGCCGAACTGTTTGGATCATTAGCTGACCCGGCTGAGCCAGTAGAGGAGGGGACCGAACCACAGGATGCGGAAACTGAAGGTTTAATGCAATAGACTCGCAAAGGGGGGTGGGTTAGAGGGAGTAGTGGTTAGAAGTTAAGAAAGTGTAATGAAACTGTTGGAGCATGCACTGTTTGTTTGGTTTGTATTGTTTGTAAAATTCAATAAAATCTTTAAAAAAAAAATAATAAGAGTTTGGGATGTAAACTTATATGAACTCAAAATGAGGGTTGGAAAAAGGCACAACTTGTCCTATGCGAAGGTGGGATTTCCCTACCTAAATAAAACTAATGATAGTCTGTGTTAGCAAGTCCATAGCAAATGTCTGTGTCCAAAACCTGTACTTGCCCTCACATCCAATTGTGTACAATGTGTATGGATGTCCGCATCAAATAAGAAGTGTTCAAATAAAAGTTCAGAGTTTCTTCCAGCTCTTTGCTGGAAAAGGGGTTTCTCTTCCCCAAGGTTAGAATATTTCATGTTACAAAAGAGGGGTTTCTCTTCCCCAAGCTTTCAATGTCTCAGTGTTTCAAAATAACAATCCTTTGGGATACTTGCCAGCTCTGCTGGTTTGGTTACCTTTCACCAATTTATAAAGTTCAGTTCCTCAATTTCAGTTCACAAAAGCAATGCTCCAAACTAACACAATCCCTTAATTCAATCACAAGCTTGTGGGAGACTTAGGTGGCTTTTCCTTGGGTGGGTTTTCTCGGTCTAGGCGCAGTTGTTGGACTATACGATCCACCCAATACAGGTCACGCAACCAACACACCTTACTTGTGTCTACTTCATAGGTATCTTGCCACAGTTTCAGCTTCACAGTGAGGCTGGATTTATTCTCATTTCACCATTCACTTGTTTAGTAGCTTTGCTTGCAAAGACCAACATAGGCTTGCTTCCCAGTACACTCTCCTGCTAGGAAACACATTCACTGCTTCAATTCTCTTGACCAAGCGTCTGGCGCCCTTTGCCAGGTTTCATCGTACTTTACTCTTGCATACAGGTTTTCCTTTTCACAACCACTCATTTCTTTCAGTAATATTTAATATCTACTTGACTCTTGGCAATGCTTGCTTGACTCTTGACAATGTTCATCATAACCATTCAATTCCTTCAGTAATACTTAATGAGATCTGCTTGGCTTTTGGCAATGTTCCTTTAAAAGTTCTCAGTCACCTTTTCTCTGACCTTTCATATATTCACGTTTTCTTAGCTTCTGTTGTGCAATCGACACGCCCCAGGGTCTCTCTGCCTTCAGGGCAAACTCACCAGTTTACAGTTGCGTGTCCGTCGGCTTCAGTACCACGCTGGAAAACTTACTTCGGTTCTCGCTGCTTTGCGCCACCTTTCCAGAGCCTCTGGTTCCCTTCCAAAGGACTTCGTCCCACTGCCCTCCTTGGAGCACTGGCAAACACTGTCCTTGCGGTGCTGCAGCTTCTAACACCACAGGAACTTCTCGCTGCTCCCAGCATCTCTGCAGCGTTCCTCAACGTCGGTTCCACTTCACCCGGCTTGCTTGCGAGTCTCATCCTGGCTTCTCTCCGGTTCCTGCTCCTCTGCTTCTGCAGCTTCTCCGGGTCTATGCGTCTCTTCCTGTGTCCTGCCGTGTTCCCAAGGAGAAAAAGTTATCCTCTTCTTGCCATCGTCTTTTCATTTTAAAGTTCTTAGTATCAAATTAGGTTTTAGAAAGACTAGACTGCTCCTTGTCAAACAAATAGTCTTTCATAAGTGTTTGATGCCTCTTCTTCGTCCTAGTACCAAAGTGATGTTCGTGTGTGTAAGAGTCAATAAAGAGGACGTACGGCTCTGGTTTGTTGCTTCCTCGTCCCGGTACCTGACTGGTGTTTACTGGGAGATGATTTATTGAAAAGAAGGGGAAGGGACTGGTAGTAACCTACAAAGGAATGGGGGACATTGGACTCATTAGAAAAGGGAAATGGGGATTACAGTGTCTGACCCAAGGGTGCCTCATCCCCACTGCCCAAGTCTCCTCCACCCAGGTGATCCTCCCTCGCATATATAACCCCAGGGTTAGGATCTGATAGCAATGGCCTTTCCGTGGCCACCTGGTAGAAGGATATATTGGGGAAAGAAGTGAGGACGCCCTTAGATTCCACACAGATGATGCCTGCAAAATTTCAGACGAAACCATGCTTCACTGCAAAATGGCACAGGGCATTGGTGATTTGTGGGCTGTCGAGGTCACAGCTCTTCCAGGGAAGGCACGAAATGTAGTTTGTCTTGGGACTGGTTAGGCCCATCAGTCCAAGGGACGAAGCCGTCCGCTTCGGGCCCTATCTATTGTACAGGCGTTGAGGTCGGGACTGTAGCAGTCACTCAGGTGGCTCTGCCGGTCACTGGAAGTGGCTGAGGATGTTCTTTTGATCTTCAGTTCCAGTGGTCGACTACGTTTCTGCTCCAGCACCCTCGTCTTTTATGCAGGAAAATTGGCTGAGCACACCAATCATGAGACATTCATTCAAACTTGGGGTGTGGCTGTCCAATGGGGACAGCCAGCCTCCCAGCACAAACTGGCTCTAGGCAGGTAGACTGCAGGACACAGACCTGGGGACTACTTGTCCTTTCAGGCACTCCAAGAGCCTTGGCGGGCTTTCCAAGGGACACCCATCAGAGACAAAAGACCCATCAAAACATTCCCCACCCAGGCAGGAAGAAGGCGGCTCAAGTAAGAACAAGTCATCAAGAACAGGGCTTAGAAAAGTACAGCCACGATTTTAGGCAAATACGATTTTAGGCAAATGGTGACCCCTGTTGTCCCTTACCACAGCTGCCAAGGCAGCCTGAGACTAAAGTACACAAAAAGTTGTGCAAAAAGGTACACAGCCACCAGCATGTCAGATGAACTTGTAACCGAAACTAAAAGTTACTGGAAAAGGGAAACAATGTTTCCCCTTAGCACTCCAGTTAAGGTGGGATGTGCTTATCTAGAAAAATAAAATATGGTGGGACAAAAAGTGTCCACCTGGTCTGGTTACATGTGTTAACACAGGTAAAATAAAAAGGGAAGCCCAAGGAGCTCCGCAGCAAGACAGCACACCAAGTGCTGTGTGCCACAATAATAAAATGTAGATGCCAGAAAAGACTAGGTGGAAAGGCTAAAGAGACAGAAAAAGTTTTCCCAATGTCTGAGTAAAAGAATGAGTGAGTGTGGAAAACGGTTCCCACTCACCTCAGGAGAATCAGTCCAAAAATTGAATAGTCTAACAAAAAATGCTGGAGGACTCACAAAGTGTGGAGAATTTCACTCAAGAAGGAAGTATGTTTGCACTATCACCACATTAGAGATGGCTGAATTTTACTTTAAATAACAATCTTGCGATAATAGATGAATTAGTTCCAGTGAGTAGCACAATGATACTGCATTGGTCTCCACTGCAGCTGGCTAAAGGCACCACCTTAACAATGGACCAAAAGGTTAATCTGCACCAGGTGCCCATAATCACAATGTGCCCCCTTAATGGGAATGAATTTCATAACTTTGTTTATTTTATTTTTTGAATTTGTAAAGCGCACTACAGCCCAAAGGCATCGAGGCGCTGTTGCATTACATTGTCTTGGTTACAAGTAAGAAGGCTTGGTTGCATTTATATGACAATGCATTACTTACCGTAAAAGCATTTCTGATGGTTGTATCTGCTTAGATTCACATGCTGTGCATAGGTCCGACATCCAGTGGTCACTGCGGAGTATTGCATTTTGTTTTTCGTAGTCGAAAAAGGGGACGTCGACAAGGCGTGTCTAACACTATCCCTATAGTGACGTGCGTTGTACCCACAATCCCTCACGCGTCGAGGTCCCTCTGTTTGTATTTTTCTGCCCTGAGGGAGCCTTCTAGACGTGAGTGAGTACAGAAAAGAGAGAAATATAGAAAAGGATGTCTATGTTCCTTCCATCCGAGCGGGGAGGAAGGGTGGGCACATGTGAATCTAAGCAGATACAACCATCAGAAATGCTTTTACGGTAAGTAATGCATTGTCTTCTGATGTTTGTTAATCTGCTTAGAATCACATGCTGTGCATAGACTAGCGAGCAGTACCCGGAGTTGGCGGTGGGTTATGAGAAGGAACAGTAGAGAAAAGATGTCTTAATACTGCCTGTCCCACCTGGGAGTCAGATCTAGAATGTGCATCTAGACAGTAGTGTTTTGTAAAGGTGTTCACAGAACTCCAGGTAGCCGCTTTGCAGATGGACTCAAGGGGAACATTTGCAATGAACGCTATGGAAGCCCCAGTGCCTCGAGTGGAATGTGCTCTTGGCTTGAAGGGTAGTTCTCTCTTAGCAAGAGTGTAACAGAGAGTGATGCATTGCACAATCCATCTAGATATAGTGGACTTTGAAACTGCATCTCCTTCTCTTCCTGCTGCCACAGAGACAAAGAACTGATTAGTCTTTCTCAGTGGTCTGGTTCTTTCCATGTAGAACATGACAGCTCTGCGTACATCTAGTGTATGCAGACTTTTTTTCTCCCAAGCTGGAAGGGTTTTGAAAGAACGTTGGTAGTTCTATTGACTGGTTTACATGAAATTTCGAGATGAATTTTGGTGCAAACCTTGGGTGTGTGCGTAGAACCACCTTATCCTTGTGAACTATTACGAAGGGGTCTAGTACAGAAAGAGCCTGTAGTTCACTTACTCTCCTAATGGAGGTGATAGCTATTAGGAAAGCAGTCTTAAGAGTGAGGTCTTTAAGAGTTTCCTTGTGCATGGGTTCGAAAGGAGGGCCCATGAGTCTAGAAAGTACCACATTTAAGTCCCATCCGCGAGCTGGGTTAGCTATCGGAGGGTGTATTCTCTTTACCCCCTCCATGAAGCCTTGATAACTGGTATCTTCCACCACGACACTTTAAGTTGGGAAGTGGTGTATGCAGAAAGTGCCGCCAGGTGGACTTTAATGGAATTGAACACTAGACCTGAATCCAGTAAATTGGTCAAGTACAGAACAATGTTAGTGGGAGAGCAGTCAAGCGGGTTGATGCTCTTACCTCTACACCAGATGACAAATCTTTTCCACTTGCTAGAATAGCAGTGGCGAGTATTAGGTTTTCTGGCTTCCCTGAGGATGTCCATACATCTCTGCGGGAGTTGTAAATGTCCAAATTCTATGATCTCAGGAGCCAGGCTGCTAAGTTCATGGTCTGAGGGCATGGATGCAGTGTCCTGCCCTTGTCCTGTGACAGCATGTTGTACGGGCAGGGAAGTTTCACTGGGGGAGATAGGGACATCTCCATCAAGTGAGCGAACCATGGCTGCCGGGCCCACATTGGGGCCACTAGTATCATGGTAACCTGCTCCTGGTGCATCTTGTGCACCACTTTGTTGAGAAGGGGAGTCGGGGGGAAAGGCGTAAACAAATTTCCCTGACCATTGAATCGACAGACCGTTCCCCTTGGACTGGTTCTGGGGGTACCTGGAGGCGTAACTTTGGCATTGTGAGTTCTCCAGGGTTGCAAACAGGTCTATTTCCGGGAATCCCCATTGCGTGAAGATGTCGAAGACGATGTCTTCGTGCAATTGCCATTCGTACTCTTCGGGCAGGGGGAAGTCTCTGCTGAGTTTGTCTGCTAGCAGATTGAGTTCCCCTGGTACATGTTGTGATAGTAGGAACATGTTGTGTTTGAGAGCCCACTTCCATATATTCTGGGACAGCTTGGACAGTCCTGGAGACTGAGTGCCCCCTTGCTTGTTGAGGTAGTACATGGCTGTGGTGCTGTCTGTGAGGACCATCACTGTCTTTCCTTGTAAGTGTTCCTGAAAGGCTTTCAGTACTTTGAACACCGCTAGTAGTTCCAGCAGGTTTATATGCTTGGATGCTAAGCTCGGAGTTCACACTCCGTGAGCAGTCTGATGGGATAGGTGAGCCCCCCATCCTGTAAGGGATGCGTCTGTGGTTAGAGTGGCTTCCACTGCGGGTGTGGCAAAAGTTTTCCCTAATAACAGGTTTTCTTTTGTCCACCACCGTAGCGAGAGAACCAAGGCCTGCGAGACCACCACTAGATCGTCCCATTGTCCGCTGGCCTGACACCACTGGCTGTAGAGCCACTCTTGCATTGGGCGCATGCGCAGGCGCGCTTGAGGTACCAAATAAATACATGACGCCATCATCCCTAGCAAGCGCATTGCTTTGCGTACCGTCACCTCTCGACCTGCCACATAATGGGGGATCTGAAACAGCATGTCTTGGACCCTCTCGTTGGAGGGGAAGACGAGGCCGTCCTTTGTTCGAATTAGAGCCCCTAGGAATTGTTTGATTTGGCTGGGGTCTAAGCTGGACTTCTTTTCGTTGATGGAGAAGCCCAGTTGGGACAAAAGGTCTACGGTCTTTTGGGTATTGGAGAAGCATGTTTCGTAAGAATCCCCTGTTATGAGCCAGTCGTCGAGGTAAGGGTATACTGGGATGGATAACCTGCGCAGGTGGGCCGCTGCCACTGCCAGTACTTTCGTGAATACCCTTGGTGCAGATGCTATCCCGAAGGGTAGTACTCTGAACTGGTAGTGTTTGTTCTCTATCTTGAACCTGAGGTATTTTCTGTGCGCTGGCAACATTAAAATATGAAAGTATGCATCTTTCATGTCCAGTGTTGTCATGTAATCCCCCTGTGATAACAGTGGGATTACTTCCTGCAAGGTCACCATACGAAACTTTTGGGGTTTGACAAACTTGTTCGCTGGGCGCAGATCTAATACAGGGCGCATGGTTGAGTCCTTTTTGGGTACAAGGAAGTACACTGAATAAATACCTTCTGTTACCTGAGATAGGGGGACAGCCTCTATAGCTTCTTTTTTCAGTAGCTCTTCTACTTCTTGAAGAAGAATAGTGAGGTGTTCCGGTGTCATGCGTCGGTTCCGTGGGGGTCTGTACTTCGGGGAACCGTTGAATTCGATGCAGTATCCGTGGGCTAAGGTGGATAATACCCAGCGGTCTGACGATATTCCCTCCCATGCTGAAAGGAACGATGTTAGCCGGCCCACGACCGGTGATGCATGGGAGGGGACCCGAATCTTCGGGTCATTTGTTGGTATTGGGTGTGGAACCTTTGGGGCTGGAGCCGCGACTTCTTCCTTTGCCACAGCGTTGGCCTCTTTGACTGAACTGGGTGTTGCTACCCTGGTTAGTGGGCCAGTTGGTAGCAGAGCAAAATTGCTGTTGGTTTTGCTGCTGGCGTTGGCCACAAAAGGAGCGTCTATTGCCATAGCTGCGTCTGTTAGGGGGCCTAGAAATTTGGTCAAGAGTCTTGATGGTATCAAACTCTTTCTTCGCATGTTCTAGGGCCTCATCAACTGCTTTCCCAAACAGATGTGTTTGTTCTATGGGCTTATTTATCAGGGAAGCCTGGGTTTCCGGCTTAAATCCCGAATTGCGCAGCCAGACATGGCGTTTGAGAAGTATTCCCTGAACCAGGGAACGGCCAGCCGTCTCTGCGGCATCTAAGGAGTTCTTTACGATGCCCTGGTTTACAAGAGTTCCCTCTAGAATTATAGCCAACAGGCGTGAACGCAGGGGTTCTGGTGCGTCCTCTGCTTCGCTGCGCAGCTTGCCCCACTGTGCATCTGCGTAGCTAGCTAGTAGGGAATTGTTATTTGCAATTCTAGTTGAGAAGGCGGCGGAGGTCGTGATTCTCTTCCCAAGTGCATAGAGCTTCTTGCCCTCTTTGTCAGGTGGTGCCTCACTAGTGGATAGTGGTACCCCCGCTCCTTTTCTTGTATTAGTAACTACGAGGGAGTCCGGAATAGAATGTCCTCTGATGTACAAAGGGTCAGAGGACGAAGGGCTGAAGAGCTTTTCTATCCGAGAGTTGACCCCTCTGACTAAGGCCGGATTGGAAAAGGAAGGAGTTATTCTTCTCTTTATAGAAGCCAGGAGCGGAATAGACTGACTAGCAGGGGCTTTTTCTTTAATAACTTTCTCTACAAAGTCTATGTCAGGAAGAGTCTCCCCTGTGTCTATTTCAAAATGCGCTGCTGCCTTGCGCAATAGTGCATTAAGTGAAGGTTGGTCATCTATGGGAGAGGTGTTTCCAATAGGTGAATCCTTAAGGGTGAAAGACATCAGGGTCTGAGTGCACTGATGGGGATTGCCAAGGCTGTACTGATGGGGATTGCCAGGGCTGCGAGGTAGCTGTATCTTCTTCAAAAGCTCCTGCACTAGTGTAAGGATCTTCTTCAAACCCCTCTTCCTCATGTTCTTCCTCTCCACCCAAACACTCCTCATCTTCCTGGAGGTATTGCTCCTCCTCAGTGAGGTCATATGCGTCTGTAGAAGGGGGAAACAGCCTAGGAATCTTGACCCTAGGGTCATCCTGGGGCCATTCCCTTGGTCTTTTGGGTGTGGGTGTGGGTGGGTTTTGGCTTCCCAAAAACCTTTCCATTTTCTCCATACAAGAATGGAGTCTTTCAAGGGTCTCATGGGGGACCCCTGAATAGTCTAGAGGGGGGAAATCAGTGTCTTCACCTTCAAAACGCTTGGAACGCTCCCACAACGTCGAAGAAAGGTTTCCTTCGCCCTCTGAAAAGCCCTCCGGTAGTTCAGAAGTGCCCTTAGATGAAGGGGGCAGTTCCTGGCTACTCTTGCGCTTTTTCGGCGTTTCCATAGCTCTTTGTGCGGTATTCGACATTTGTTTCGTCGTCCGCTTACGTTTGTCTTCGGAAACAATTCTCGCCAGGCTCTCGACAACGAGTTTGTCAGTAGAGGGCTCTGGTGTCGACGTTGCCTGCGTTACGCGTTGTTCCTCGACGGCCGCTCTATGGAGCGTTACGTCGGATGATTTTGAGGTAGCGCCCGTGTTTGATGAAAGCCCAATCGCTGGTCGCGGCTGCGTTTGCGGGTGGGGCTTGAGACCCTTACGGTCTGAGGTAGACGCCGGAGTGCCCTGCGTCCCCTTCGGCGCTGATGGATCCTTCGTCTTCGACGAAGAAGAGCCGTGGGTTGTGTGCTTAGGCCTATGGGGTCTATGTGCGTCCTTGTCGCCGGGGTGTTCATCCCCATAAGCAGGGCGTGAGCCGAGCCCGTCGGGGCCGGGGACGGACGTCGAGGAGCGCGAGCGCTCCTTCTGGGGGTTAATGACTTCCGTAACGGACGTCGAGTTATCACCCTCCTCGTCACTTTCTGTAACAGCGGCGGCGGGTGAGGATACTGACTTCGACATAGCGTAGTCAGCCCACCTCTTAACTTTTCGTTCTTTAAGAGTTCTTGGTTTCAAGAGCTTACAGGCCGCGCAGCTGTCGTCCTTATGATCGAGGGGCAAGCAACGATTACAGAGCTTGTGTTTGTCCTTCCAAGTGTATTTGCCCCTACAGTGTGGGCAAAACTTAAAAGGTATCCTCTCCATAGCTGAGGCAATAATAACTGGTGATAACAACCCCAAGGGAAAGATAGGGGAGAAAGAAAGACATTCTCAAAGAGAAGATAAAAGTTCGAACCCCCACTCTCCCTACTGTATGTTGGCCGGCGAGGCCAGGCCACGTGTTCGGCAGCGCCGAAGGATCTCCTCCGTCTCTTCCCCTCTGTCGAAAACTTGCTCGGCGGAGAAAAGCTTCACAGCTAACGTCGAGGGGAGGGATCTTTAACAATATAATAAGTATAATTAAGGACCGAGGTCCGTAGTAAGTATTTGCAATGTCTCTCTAGGAGCTCCGCGTAAGGTGACCAGAAGCTGGGCGGAAAAAAACAATCTGAGGGACCTCGACGCGTGAGGGATTGTGGGTACAACGCACGTCACTATAGGGATAGTGTTACAGACACGACTTGTCGACGTCCCCTTTTTCGACTACGAAAAACAAAATGCAATACTCCGCAGTGACCACTGGATGTCGGACCTATGCACAGCATGTGATTCTAAGCAGATTAACAAACATCAGAAATTTTGATTTTCAGGTGCACTTTGTTTTGTGTGCATCAAGTCTGGGCTCTGCATTCCAAGGCAGAGATGCCTGAAAGGTTTAACACGTTCTTCGTATGAGAGATACAATGCACTACACAAGAACATTGCTTAACCTCGCATACCTGAAAAGGGAAAATAGAATTATTTGCACATTGCATGTGCAGGGCCATCTTAAGAACTTTTGGGGCCTGGCCACCTTTGGGGCCCAACTCCACCGGATCAAGGGAATTAAGGGATCCAGACAATCTGGTTGCGCCCCCTTCAACGCATTCATAACACAAAGCTTGTTATATTGTCTTGCAGCATTCAAAATAAGCATCGGTACTCTCATTCAGTCCCCTTTCCCTCTTTCCTGTTCTTGCTGTAATTAAAATGCCAAACACGTAGCATTTCAAGGGGAACATTAGCAGTCCACGACAAGGGTACTTGTGTTCTAGCAGAGGTACAGGACACTTCTTTAATAGCAGCCACGAGGAAGGTATACTGGCCATAGTATAAATGCAGGACACAGATCATATGAAAAAGGTACATACAATCCAGAATAGACTGACGACTCAGATGAGCTACCTCACAGAATGCAAAAGTGCTCAATGAGTCCAGCTGGAAGCAAGGAGGAAAGCTACACATAACATAGCATAGATAGCGGATGCAGATAAGCTACAAGGTACATGTTAGTATCCGGACAGATGGAGATAAGGGGGCATGGGTTTCAAATAGTGTTGCCATTAGACAGCAAAGAAACAAGTGGTTGTGGTGTGAAATGTATCAATGTTCACTGTTGTATCGTACTTGGTGTGAATGCAGGTGCTTGGGAATGCATGAGAGAATGTTTGGTTGTGTGTAGGAATGCCTGTCGTGAAGGTTCCAGTGGGACCCAGTGGTTCATGTCTACCATCTTAAGTGTAACAAGAATAAAGCTTACTTGTGGAACCTACCTAAGATGACAAAGGAGCTATAATCATTACATTGGCGATGAGTCTCATGGAAAGGAAAAGAACCTTTGTGGAAAAGAGAACATAGAAGTGACCAGCCTGCTGTGGGGGTGCAGACAAGAAGGAAAGGAACCACTTCCCCCACACAATTAAGTCCCATCACCCAGGGACACAAGAGATTGTTGATACAAAAGATAAGGGTAGACTTTCCAGTTACAGAGGGATACCTATGGGCCAAGATAACGGGGAACTGCAGTACAGCATACCCAAGGAGAAGATAAAGGGGGAGCTGCTGCCCAGGTTACCAAAGGAGAAGAAAAAGGGGGTCCCTATGTGAGTCACAGGGCTGAATGAGGAGTATGCTGCCCATTAGTAACGTAGGGGACAGGAGGAACTCCATCCCTCAGGCAGGCCCAGGGACAAGAGAAGGCTGCCCAGGGACAAGAGAGGGATTTCCCATTGTGTGGGATGCACAGTGCGATGGTTACAGTGAATTGCGAGGAGGCAGGGGGTTCCTATGCCCCAGAGATATCAAGATAGGAAGGATAGGAATGGTGATACTGACAGTTCCTAGGGCTGTCCCAGAGCCAGCACTATTATTAGCTGGGCAGAACTGGAGGCTGGGTACGGGATTAGGTTAAACAGCGCAAAGAGCAACTAAATGTCTTGCAGGTGGTCCCAGTGCGAATTGAGGACCGGAGATCCGCATATCCTTTTTTTGTCTGTGTGAGCGTTTACAACCTTCGCATCCTGGAGCACAGATGGCTCACCTTGGAGAGAGCTACATGAGTGACGGTTGGTGCAGTGGAGACCTGCAGCAGTCGAGGTTCGCCAGCCAAGTGGTGACGTCACCTGGCTGGTGAGGGAGTCAGCGTTTACTGTTGTGATGCTGCATCGACCTTTAAGAGGGCACGTATCAATGTTCCATGAGCAATGTGAAGCGTTGTTTCAGAGATTCGAGTAAGGGACCGCTCGGCGTGGGACCCAGGAAGGAGTTGTAGGGGCTAGAGACTGCAGTCTATTGTTGTGGCTGCGAAAGGTACTGCGAGCGGACGCATACATTGTAAAGCATGTGAGGGACAGATTCTTAGCAAGCTGTGCGCTGGATCACAGCGACAGATCCTTAGCAAGTCTTGCAGCGGATTACAGTGAAGGGAAGTAGCCGTGCGCTGTGAACCTAGAGGAATGATACTCCCGACACGTGGTAAACAATTTAAAAAAGGAAATCGTTCTGGCTTCAACCGGGAATGCAGACTGTGTCGAAGGCCAGAGAAAGAACCTATTGGAGTGGGTTTTGTCACACAACGGATCAAGCCGTTACCTCTGGATGGAACGTTATAGAACCAGAGATGCGCTATGCAGAGGCGCATTGATATTTATTTTTGGGTTATGTTATGCTGGCATGGTGTTTTTGGGCATAGCAAAGTAGCACTCGCGGTTTGCTGAAAGAAGGTCAGAAGTGTGCTGACACATTACCAGTCTTCTTTCTGATGTGTTGTTGAGCACCACAAGTAGGCTATGAAAAAGTAAGAAGTAGATAATGTTGTATTATGACGAGAAAGCTAGTGCAATGATAGGGCAAGCAGTGAGTGGGACTGAAGTGAGAGTGAGCAGTGTGAGTGAGTTTGTTAAACATAAGTTCTAGCTTAGTAGTTGCTGCCCGCGACATTGACTTGTAGGTGCTGGCATAGCATGGACGTAGGTTGCGGGGCAACATGGACTTTCAGTTTACATGTTCCACAGTGTCTGCTGTATGATACAAATGTAAGCAGGTGCAGTGGTAATGGATAGATTTGATGTGAAAATACCCATAGGGACTAACGTGTGTCGAGAATTTGCAGGTTAGAGCTACGGACATATAGGATGCTTTTCTTATCTTGTTGAAAGTATGGTATATACAAATATAAAAATATGCTGTTTGGAAGTATGACTGTTTAGGGCGGTCTAGGTCAATAGTCATGTCCATTGGGGACTGTAGGGCATTGTCAAAATGTTGATGCCATACATACGTTTATTCATTGTGCAACCATAGTGGAGTATGATAAGGGTATTTGTATAAGTATGGTTTGTAGCGACACCATGCCAACACAATTGTGTGTATAGAAGCGGATATGTATTTCTCCTCCGGTGTGAGGTTTGGTCAGTGGATAGTGTGTGAGCATGCAGGGGGATAAAGCGAAGTGAGGAATGGATCAGGTGTTCATGTTTTTAAGAGAAATAGAGCATGGGTAGATTGGGGGGGAGGCGGGGGGCGCCTTCCGCAAGAATGAGTGGCTGCTGTTGGAAGCACAGCCAGTATGTTAGGTGGGCGGGGGGGCGAGGGAGATTCCTTTCCTTTCAATTGTTTAGAGTGTGGGTAGAAAGACAGGGGCACCTTCCGTAAGAATGAGTGGCTGCTGTTGGAGGCACAGCCAGTATGTTGGGGGGACGCCCTTTATCTTTCTTCTGAGTTGCATCTCTCATAAAACAGATTCCTTGTATGAGTGTTTCCCCTGTATATTTCCATGTGTGTGAGTGAGAGGAGGGAGATGTGTTGTATTGTGCTTGGTGTGAATGCAGGTGCTTGGGAATGCATGAGAGAATGCTGGTGTGCCTGAGAGAATCTTGGGCTTTGAGTGTAGGAATGCCTGTCGTGAAGGTTCCAGTAGGTGTCAGTTGGAGGGGCCCAGCCTGGCTGATGGCACCCAGTGGGCCATGCTTATCTTAAGTATAACTGGAATAAAGCTTAATTGAGGACCCTAACCAAGATGACTTAGGAGCATTGATTATTACACTCACTATTATATGATAGGATATTTTTTGTATTGCGCTCATACACTAGTGTTTCAGAGCACGACAACGCACGGGAGGGGAACAAGAGAGGACAAAACAACGATCTTACTAGGCCCAGTGACATTGAGAACGGGCAAGTGCAGGGAATAGGAAAGTAGGAAAGTGCAAGGGAGAGGGGAAGAGGTGGAAAGTGCTGAGCAAGGGATAAGAACAACAAGTGGTAGTGCAGCCAGCAGGGTGGCAAGTGCAAGGTTTAAGGCGCAGAGAAGGGGCATCTGATGTGTAGGCCTGTAGGGTTACAGATACAGACCCAAGTGCAAGGCTTGGCAAGAGGTAGTGACGGTGTGTGGATGGGTGGGCGGGCACCTGGGCCCAGTAACCAGGTGCACAGTGCCGAAGCAGATAGATCAGTAGGGGAGAGGAAGAGAGAAGGCAGAAGCAAAAAGGAAGGTCTTAAGGTGCTTCCGGGACCGGAGATGGTTCTCCTCAAGTTTCAGAGTGGCCGGGAGGCCGTTCCAGACGGAGGCCCCAGCCGAGGAAAAAGATCTCCCCCAACTCGTTGCTTGCAGAAGCGACTGACCCCGAGGGAGGTGGAGGTATAGGAGCGAAGTGCTCGAGTCGGTAGGTATCTACTGAGGGAGAGTTGAAGGTATTTTGGCCCCAGTCCCCAGAAAGCCTTGTGGACAATGCAAAGGGTCTTGGATTTAATCCTTGCACCCACAGGGAGCCAATGAAGAGATTTCAGGGCTGGAGAGATACAATCCCAGGGCTTGAGACAAGTCTCGCAGTCCTGTGCTGGATGAGTTGCAGAGGGCGGAGACTAGAAACAGGCAGATTTAGAAAGAGGCTGTTACAATAGTGCAGCCTAAAGAGATCCAGAGTTCTAGAGACCGTAAGCTTCTGGGGGAAGGAGAGGAAAGGAAGACTACCTCTGAGGAGGTGCAGTTGGTAGTTTGACTTCTTAGAGATATCAGAGATGTGTGGATAAAAGGAAAGTGTGGAGTCAAAGATGGCCCTTAGGTTCTTAGCCTCACAGGTGGAAGCAGGAAGAGGGCCAAGGGAGGCCAGCCAAAGAGTGACAGGAAAGGAGGGTGCAGGTGTGCCGATGAGGAGAATCTCGGTCTTACTGGCATTAAGGCAGGGGAAAGTCTGAAAACGAGCTGAGTGTCATCTGCATAGCACTAAACGTTATAGCAGAGAGCAGCAATGCGGTGGGCAAGGGGTGCCAGGTATTAACACACACGTAGAGAGTGAGATAGAGGAAAGGAAGTACCCAAGTTGTACCTAGGAGGGTCAATCAGAGAGGAAAGAGGTCGGCCAGGCCAGGCCCTGATCAATGATACCCAGGATATCAGAGACGGTTGAGCAGGATGGCATGGTTGACCGTGTCAAAGGCAGAAGAGAGATGGAGTAAGCCCACTTTGTGCCTACTGACCCTCCTCTTCATGGTAAACTTGAGTGCCTCGCTACGGATGGCTACGACATCTGCTGATAGTCCCGCCCGCCCCCCTGTAACACGAATTTTGAACACCTCGATCCTGTTGGATCCACATCCCTAGCCCTGGGCAAAATGTGGAAATAGGCTGGTACCTCGCGCCCGTTTCATGGAGACCTTCCACTCTGGAATTTTCTTACCAGATTCTCCCCGAGTGGATGCCGATTCTCCCCGAGTGGATGCCGCAACAATACGCAGCAGGACAGGGACCGGACTGACTGCTATCGAGACACGTCCCAACAGGGCATCTTTATTGAATGGGCCGGCCTGCCGGTATCCCTACGGGGTTGCATTGGGCTCTGAAAAATAGACTCTCAGACTTCCCCTCAATTCTCCAGGGTGATCCAATACTGTCAGAAATCCTAAATACTATGACCCTTAAGGGGAAGGCCTCTAGACTATACACCGCTCTTCAGGGTAGGGTGGCCTCTCCACTTACCAGGCTTAGAGACTCCTGGGGTAAAGACTCAGGAGTCGAGATATCGGACCAGCGCTGGGATTATATGTGCGCCCGCACCTACGAAAAGTCATTAAATTCACGGTTCAAATTGATCTAGTTGGAGATACTCCATAGGTTTCATTACACCCCGATCAGATTGCACCACATGTCACGGGACCACCCACATGCCCAAGATGCACATCTGACAATGCAGATTACATACACATGCTGTGGTCATGCCCGCACCTTACCCAGTTATGGACAGAAGTTTGTACATCCCTTTCAGAAATGGTGGACTGCACTATCACCCCTTCTCCATTGACATGTCTCTTTCACGAACACTCCAGGATGAGCCAGGACTCCAAGAGACTGGCAAGCCAATCTGTGCTCCTCACGACCCGCTGTATCCTATTTTGGCTATGGCTTAGGTCCCCCCACACACCCAATGGCTCTGGGCGGTCACCTGGGCTTCCGACACCAAAGAGTGAAGGATACAGCTACAACCAATGGTGTCTAGACCAAGAAACATCTGGGCCCCTCTCCACTCATATCTCTTCCTTATCCACTGACAAGACGAGGCCGACGATCTAGCTGCTTCGATTCCCAGCATTGCTTAATCTATATGCATTGTTGTCCTTGTGTTACCTGTATATCTAAACAGTTTTTTTTTTACCTTTACTGGCGTCCTACTGTTTTCAACCAATCTACAATCCAATATGTACACTATGTATACTCACCGACCATTTGTATACGCTTGTTTTCTTTGTTGCACTGTCAAGCTTAATAAATAACGTTTTTTTTAAAAAAAAGAAGAGCGATGGAGTAGGATGAGGACAGAAGGGATGTTAAGAGTCAAGGTTGGAGTACAGGTTTTCACGGCGTGTTCAGGAGAGCAGTTTCCGTGTTTCTGGCAGCCCTAAAGGCAGACTGATGGTCATGGAGACAACCAACAGAGTCAGTGAGAATATTCAGCTGGCAGATGGCCAGCTTTTCCAGGAGTTTGCCCAGGAGAAAAGTGATTGAGATCGGGCAATAGTTAGCCAAGCATGAGGGGTTGGCAGTGGTATTCTTGAGAATAGAGTGCACAAGAGTGCTTCAGAGCGGAGGAGAAAGCTCCAGAGGCGAAGGAGAGGTTGCAGAAGTCGGCCAGAGCAGGAGCAAGGGTGTCAATGTGGTCTTTGATGGTTTTAGACTAACAGGGAAGAGCCTGTTTTGACGAGACTTTCACAGATCGGACTTGGTCTAGAAACCTCAACAGGGGAGAACAGAGGAAAGAAAAAGAAAGAGGGAGGGGGGCGGCTGCAGGATGGCCAGAGTTAGCAGATAGAAAAGGGGGAAGAGGAGGAGAGGACGAGAGGGTGGACAGGATGCCCTGGGTTTTAGAGATGAAATGAGAGGCAAGGGATGTGAAAAGGGCCTGGGAGGCGAAAGGGGAGGTAGATACTGCAGCTGGGTTGGCCAGCTCCTTACAGATTCTAAAGAGTTCGGCCCAGTTGTTAGATGCCGCTGAGAGGTGGGTTTGGATGTGGGCTCTTAGTGCGGACAGAGAGCTGGTATTGCCTTTGGAGCAGGCGGCAGGTCAGTTAGTCAGAGGATTTACACAAAGCACGCCCTTTTCTCTCAGCCACCCTACACTTGCGTTTAAGGGTAGCTAGGTCAGAGTCATACCAAGAGTTGCACTTGGCTTTGGGCTTCAAACGGATCCTCATGACGGGAGCAAGAACATCCAGAGTATCAGGGATGAAGATTAGAGCATGTAAAGGGCGATGTCAGGATGTGAGTCAGCTAGAGGAGGAGGGGGGGGGGGGGAAGAGAGTGGCGACGAAACCCTCAACTGACACACATTTCATGGGTCAGATGACCGAGAAGGTAGGTGGCAGGTTTGGAGTTGTCTTGGCCCAGGGGGCATAGAGGGAGAGATGTGAGGAAAGGAGGGAGTGATCACACCAGGAATGTGGCGTGGTCATAGGGATGGAGAGGGGGAGGTCAGAGGAGATAAACATCCAGCGTGTGCCCTGCAGAATTAGTCTGGCCAGAGGGGAGAATAGAAAGGGAGGGAGAATCGCAGAGGTAACGAAAGAGTCCAGAGGAGGGACAGGCAGCATCCAGATGGATATTGAGGTCACCAAGAAGGAGGAGTTGAGTGGTTGGGGCAAGGTGGGAGGAGGAGAGGTCGGCCCACTCAGGGAGGAAGGAGGTGATCTGACCAGGTGGCCGAAAGATAGCCACAGTAAGAGTGGCCAGGAGAGAGAGAGAAAGCCTGCAGACAAGGCATTCGAAAGAGGAGTAGGTCTGCATAGGAATGACAGAGGCAGGAATCTACTCTGGGAAGATCAGGGCTACACCCCCTCTGGACCGTGTGGATCTGGGTGCTTCAGTAACGTACCAACGCCACAGCAAGAAAACCATTGCTGTGCGCTACTGTACTAGTAAACTGCTGGTTGCCGTGGCAACAGACCACGTGGGTTAAGCGGCTATTTTGGGATGGGACGGGGCACATTCTCTTTTATTATGCAACCTTCATGAGGACTATCACACGTATGTATAATTCTTATGTGCAATATTGATTTGTGCTGTCATATGTATTACTGACATGAACTGGGGATTCTTACAATGATGAATACCATCACAATATGTTGGCTCAAATTGCTTTTACAACACAAATATGGAATACATATGAACTTGATACAAGATAAAAATCTATTCTGAACAAATTGCTGTGCACACTCACCGACTTTTCAGTCTTATAATTCACATCCGTGTTAATTCTTGAGTGGACGCACGCCAAATATATCTTATGAAGAAATCAATCATCTAACTGAAAATAGAGCTACTACACTCAGCTTTTCAGCCGAGGAAGCAGATGCTATCCTAGGTCTTATTAAAGAGACAACCAAATCAAGCGCATCAAAGGATCCGCAAAGCAAAATAAATACTAGAATATACAATTCGTAAAGCAATCAATAGGAAGCTCCATGCAATAACATTGGGTAGATATTATGAAGCCCAGAGGATTCCGAGAGGATTTAGGGTACCCTTACAACCAACTCTCAGCAAGGAAAGTAAAGACTTTGTGACCAAATGGGAACAGATACTCAACAAATGCTCCCTTGATTTAATTCTACTGACCATCCAAGAAGTGTCCAACAACATAGTTAACTAGACAAGGAAATTGAAACACCAAGTAAAGAGATCACTGATTTGACCAATGCAACCTCAGTCACCGAGATTTTGTCAGACATCAATACCAAATTGGAGGGATATAAAACCGATCTAGAAGCCGAAAGGTCAGAAAATTCAAATGAGACACACGATTATTTAAACAAGGAAGTCTATACATGGGCTGATAAGTATCAGTTCCAAGGACCCAGTCCCAATAAGACATCTACTGACAATAGCAGCTCCGAAACTGACACAGTAGAACCGAGCGATAACGCAACAAATGGTCAAACAGCAAGCACCTCAGGTACGGCACTAAGAAAAACCACGACCGACTCCATGTCTTTTTTAGACCACAACCGAAAAGGACGAGGAGGGGGGGCAAGAAAAAAAAAAAAGGGAATGTTAACCCGATTCCAAATGCAGCAGAATTAGTAATAAACCTATCCAAAAGAAGACTGTCAAGTCACGACATTAGAACATTAGAAAAGGGCTTGAAGTACATAGCTACATACAGAACCAGTAGGTGTAACACTCAAGTAGAGTTACACAAACTAGTTCGAAAAACTTAAGCTTAAGGTATTCTTGGCTGAACTTACACCACCAACTAACTTTAGTTCTTCAGAGGACGAGTATACTGAATTCAAGCCAAGAAGTACTTTTTCAGCTCCAATCCCAGTAACCTTTCATAGAAATCTTTCATAAAATGGTGTTGGCAGATGTGAACAAAATCCAATTTAAAGGTCCTAAATATCATAACTTGAATAGAGGTGACCTTTCTCATATTAAATCCTTGTTCACAGACACGAGAATCGCAATCAGACCTGCAGAATAGGGTGGAGCTATTGTTATCATGAACTCAGAAGAGTACTATCAAGAATGCATGGGACAACTATCGGATTTGAACACCTATGCAAAACTTGAAACTGATCCTACCATGGAAATTAAACAAGACTTGGATGCAATTTTGACAATGGCAGAAGAAAGGGAATTGATCAACAATAAAACCAAAGCGTTCCTGTTTACTACTCATCCGAAAATGCCACATCTGTACATACTTCCCAAGATTCATAAAAGACTTTACAATCCCCCTGGCAGACCCATCGTAGCGGCAACTGGAAGTATATTACAACCTTTAGGAATTTGGACTTCTTTTTACATCCTATCATACAAAAAAATCTAAACATGCGTGAAAGACACCACACACTTCTTACAGATTCTAAGTCAAATCCAACTTTCACCATCTGATATTCTTTTCACTATCAATGTCAACAGCTTGTATACAAGTATTCCCCATGACCAGGGACAAGAGGCTGTGGAATGGTTACTCTTAATGGAAGAATCAATAGGAGCATCAAAAGAATTCCTGATGGTTTTACTGAACTTTCTTGCTTTGAATTTGACAAGACCTACTACCTCCAAACTTCAGGTACAGCCATGGGTGGCACAATGGCACCCGCATATGCCAACAGCTTTATGTACTGATTTGAAACTATGAATGTACTTGAGCAACCAATGTGGAATTAATATGTTAACTGGCATAGATATAGACGACATCTTCGGAGTATGGAATGGAAGCAAAGAAAAACTGCTGGGATTTCTGGAGTACCTCAACAGTATAGACAATAGAATCCAATTCACATTGGAGATCAGTAATCCTGACATTCACTACTTGTACGTTCAAACTAGAATAACCAGTACGAAAATCACCACAACATTGTATTCCAAACCCACAGACAGGAACAACTTACTGCACAGGATAAGCTTTCATCCTCTGAACATTCCCAAGAATCTACCCTATGGTTAAATGCATAGTAAGTGATCCTGATGAATGTAATAAAGACTTGACCACACTACAAGAGAAATTAAGGGTTTTTGGTTATTCTGATGAAGATATCCAAAGAGCATTGTCAAAAACGCACACGAAAGACTGCACTGATCTTTTGGAAAACAAAGTGGAACGAGATAGTCAGAGCCTAGTGTTCATGTCTAAATATTCAACTCAAAGCAGATTGATTAAGCAGAGGATAACAAAACATTGGAGTATCTTAACTAGTGACGACAGAACTAAACATCTTTTCTCCCAACCACTGGTATTTGCATACCAAAAAAGCAACAATCTAAGGAATATGCTAGTAGACACTCGAGGTAAAACTCAAACATCTGGATAAACATCTAGGAACATATCCGTGTCTGACCTGTGAAAATTGTATAACATTATAAAAGGACCTACAGTGTCCCACCCTAGAACAGGTGAACGGATCAAACTGAAACACTGTGTGACGTGTACCATAGAGAATGTGATATACTGCATCAAATGCCCTTGCAGGAAGTATTATGTGGGCAAGATGGCAAGGAATAAAAGGCTAAGACTCAATGAGCACAAATCCTGCATCAGGAATAATAACCAAGCTTCGGCCATAGCTAGACACTTTGCTGAAAAGAGACACACAATTTCCCAACTAAGATTCCATGATCTCTGCTTCCAAAAGGTCAGGGTTTTCCCAACTCCCTTGGAAGCAGATCCATAACCCAGGTTCCGAGTGCCAACCAGTCCCAATTGGGACCTTTTGGACCCAGTCCTGGCGCCAGTGGCACCAGGCTCATAAATATGCCCAGTCCCAGCGCTGGAAGCGCCGGGCTCATAATGCTTGGGTGGACTTACCTGCAGCAGACCATGCTGCTTACTTGCCTGCCAGTTGATCCTCTGATCCTCTTCTGTTTGGAACTACTTTTCCTGTTGGGTGGGGCAGGAGCCACTCCCTAGATTCAGAACACTGGAACTCTTCTGGAAAGCAGGAACTCTTTTCTTACCTAGGCGTGGCTGTGGAAGGAGACACCTAAGCACTACAGGAGGCTATTTAAACCACACCCGATGGATGAATCTTGCTTTGCGTTATTCTGCATCCTCTGCAGCAGAACGCTCATCGTGTCTTCTGAATCTGATCCTGGGCCTAAGGAAAAAGGCTTACCATCCTGAATCCAGTCTTCAGCAACACCTATAAAGACAAGAAAGAACAGGTTAGCATTACGGTCTTCAGTGACAGCTCTTCACTTACCTGGTCCATCGGCTGTCACCAACGCCTCGCGCTGCATTCCGGCATCTGAAAGACAAAGGCTTACCTACTCTTCGTGCGCTCCGGAGGTCTTCACACTGCATTCCGGCATCTGAAAGACAAAAGCTTACCAACTCTTTGCACGCTCCGGAGGCCTTCGGCGCTGCATCCCGCATCTGAAAGACAAAACAAGGTGCGTTTAAAGACATTGGGGAACTTTAATACTCACGTGCCATTACTCCTTTCCACATCTAACCCAGTGGGTATTCCGGCACCCTGCAGCCGCTCCGAACTTGTACCTGCAAAATAAAAAGACAGTTAGAGCGCATCGTGAAGCAGGCAACAAGCGCTTACTTACGTGCTTCCAGGCGCTTCTATTCATCACACGGGCTCCATCTTCAACTCACTTCAGCCCGTCATCCGCCATCGCCGGAACCCTGCAAAACAAGAAACATCATTACTAAAGACTTTAAAGACATTAGAATTACTCGAAACCTACCGTTCGTGCAGTAAACGACGGACAGCAGACCTCTGAAGTCAAGAGGCCTGCTCCCCTTATCCAGTGAAGAAACTGGTTACAGCACCCTGCCCCGAGGCAGATGGAGAGCACGGCGTTCACCTACCTAAGGTGAGAGCGTTAACCTTTGGGGTTCTACAGGAGAAGAGAAAGGGAAGAAGAGAGAGACATTCAATAACCCAGTTCCTTAATCCCATATTTTCTATCTGCAGACATCTTACCCTTCGAGTCAGACATACAGTGCACAGAGGTCCAGCCCAAAGAGCCAGCCGTGTGTTACACATCACCTTTGAAGATACGGTATACGCCCAGTCAAGACCGGCGCCTCTACGGGAATCAGGTGAGCGTTACAATCTTAGAGATTGTTGATACAAAAGGACATCATGTGAATGCAAAGAAGAAAGGAGCTCAACTGGAGGCTTTTTGGATAGAGAGACTGGATGCTCTCTCCCCAGGAGGCATCAATGAAGAAATGGACCTTAATTGCTTTCTTTGATTATGATCACTGTTTCATGAAACCATCAGTTATGGAGTATCCTTACTGATTTTTTAAATTGTAAATGTATATATTACTTTGAAGGACACAAAACCAAATGTCTAAGTACTTTATTGTGTATCGTTGATACTATGCTATGTTATGTTATTTTTTGATTTGATAGAACATTTCAGTTTCCACCGATTACTTAGGATTGTGATCCAAACCACATTAGGATTTTCGAACTTGGGCACAATGGGATTCGGATAAGTAATTTGAGCAGCACCATTCTAACTGGTCACTATGTGGCATTGAGTATCCGTGCTATTTCCGAACTACATGTGCAGATCCATACATATATGTCTTTAATCTAGTCATTCCAACTCATCTGTTTCAATTGTTTTTAGACTCCATTTCCCAGAACACATTTGACAGTACATCTATGTTTATATTAATTGTAACGTATATTTTCATCCTAGAATGGCTATATGAGCTTAACCGTACCTGTACATATATCATCTTTGGACTTCAAAACCCAGATCATTTTGATATATCCATACACATATTTCTATAATCTTGTAGCTCCATTCCATCTGTTTTAAGAGCTCATTACCCAATAAACATCTGACAGAATGAATATTAGTCCCCTTTTTATGGTTATCTTAATGGTAACGTGCAGTTTCAACCTAGAAAGGCAATTCTTGTACATTTAGTACCTCAGGACTTCAATACCCAGACTACCCTGAGCTTGTACATCACACTTGATAATTGTCCTTTTTTCGATTACTACTATCTGGTTATTAGGAAACGTTCTTCAGAATTCAATACAAGCTTAGTTAGTGTTTACCATATGGGTTTCTTATTTTTGAGTTCCTCTCAAGTAGGAAGGTATATCCCGTGGTTAGTTACACGCCCATATTAAACCTTTGTGATTTTTTCCCACTGGTCCATCTTCAGGACAGACAACACTTCTCTACCAATTCAGTTAACGGGCCCAGTCCCATCCTAAAATGGCCGCTTAACCCATGTGGTCTATCCCCACGGCAACCAGCAGTTTAAAAGGTACAGTAGTGCACGGCAATGGTTTTCTTGCTGTGGCGTTGGTGCGTTACTGAAGGTATGTGCATTTAACATAGCAATTAGGCGATTGACTTTATAAAAGTAACTTTATAACTTGGAGTCACAGCAATCGCAAAAATACACATTTATATGCACATAGAAACCGCCAGTGACTTTTGTAACACGCGTCACAAGTATCAAGAAGAATACATTTTGGCTGTCAACTCGCTTGATTACAGTATCCATCCTTTCTGCAAGAAGGTTTTTTAGTTCGCATCAGGCACGAGATGTCAATAATAGACTAGCATTACATAAATATTATTCTTACCGTGCAGGGACATGAGAAGATTGACAATTTAGCCATAGATTGATTCTCCATGGATGATGGAGACATCTGCACAAAACTTACTGTGACATTAAATACGGTTAACAAGTCATTTGAGATAATTGCAACATGTACTAAGCTCCGGATCGTACCATATAATTTATACACCATACTATCACGGGCAGCACCTAATAGTACTGTTTTTCTTTTTTCCTTTCTCTTTTATTATGCAACCTTCATGATGACTATCACACTTATGTATAATTCTTCTGTGTAATATTGATTCGTACTATCACATATTACTGACATGAACTGGGGATTCTTACAATGATGAATACCATCACGATATGTTGGCTCAAATTGCTTTTACAACACAAAAATGTAATGCATTGGAATTACGAACAGTGCAATGATGTGCGGAATATTTGATTCTAATGGTTTAATTGCATGCGATTTGAATTGTTTTTATTCTTTTGTTTTATGTTTTGATATTTATGATTATATTGATTTGGGACCTCATGATAATGACCTTACAGGCCCTGATGAAGGACAGTAGTGACCGAAATGCATTGGGCCTTGTGAATGCATCTGCAAAATTGTCACATACTAATCTAATTGGAGAATAAATTAGTCAATTGAAGTGAAGAAACATTAAACAGTATTAGGGACTTTTTAAAATGTTTACAAGTAAAAAAAAAAAGCCAACCTTTTGGCAACTTTGAGTACAGCCCACAACTCTGGCTTTACAGCCAAGGTCTTTCTTTCACTTTTGCAGGGCCTTTTACATGAAGGCACCTTTTTCACTGGGCTTGCACTCCATGCGGAGACATGAACTTGATACAATCTATTCTGAACAAATTGCTGTGCACACTCCCCGCCTTTTCAATATGGAGAAGATTGCCATCCTTGAAGGACTTCCGGGGAGGGGTACAGATCAGAGGTACACCCTGCGGAGATGCAGAAGGAGGTGCAGACGATGCCCGGGGCAGGGGGGTGGGCAGGAGAGTAAGGAGGAGAGGGCAAGGTAGCCAAGGGAAGGCAGAGGGTGGAGGCAAAGAAACCGGGGAAGGTAGAGAGGGGATAGCAGGAGATGAAAGGAAGTTGATGAGTCGTGGTAAGCGTCTATCAAAGAGGAGGAGGTTGGCCTGAGGGCCTTGGACCAAGACCGTGCCATTCAGGTAGACATTAATGATGACTTTTAGAGGCGTCGAGGGGGGCCAGGAGGGCCTACCAGTGGGTGCTACCATTAATGGGAGAAAGGAGAGAGCACAGAGACCATATGAAGAGTTCATAGATCTGGTGAGGGAATGACGAAGAGGATGTCGGTGAGGGTCTGTCTGGAGGAAGCGCTGGTATAAGTGTTAGCGATATATGGAGAAACTGTAAGAGAAGATAGGAAAAACAGAGAGAGCCATGGGTGAGTTAGAGAGGAGAGGGGGGTGGAGCAGAAGGGGAGGGTCAGGATAGGACCCGCGGGGCAGAGTAGCACAATGCCGTCACTGAGCCAACCAAGTTCAAGAGAAAAAGCATGCAATACAACCATAAGGGCACAGCAAAATTCAAAACACAGATAAATTCCAATTGGTAGCAGTAGGTAAGAGCACAACTAAATTCATATTTGTATCAGTAGGTGAAAAAAACGAATCACATGCTGTAAGCGTGAGAGACAAGGTGAGATGGAGAGAAGGAGGGGAAATCAAATGGGTGGGAATGTGTCCAGTTAGAGGGGACTAACCCATTGTTATGGAGGTGATAAAGTCATGGTAGTCCACGTTCAACTGAAGAGTGTGGGAGCAACAACATGAATGCTTAAGTGA
This sequence comes from Ambystoma mexicanum, assembly GCF_040938575.1. Taxonomy (NCBI): domain Eukaryota; kingdom Metazoa; phylum Chordata; class Amphibia; order Caudata; family Ambystomatidae; genus Ambystoma; species Ambystoma mexicanum. The sequence goes on from NC_090932.1 coordinate 340,816,253, forward strand.
GGGGGTGCAAGAAGTCCTCACACAGCGTACCGGCAGCGGACAGGGAACAGACAGGGGCCAAGATGCAGGCCTTTGATGGGCTTGGGCTGTCTCCTGCCTCCCAGCCCTATGAGAGGGAAGCCATCATGGAAGGGAAGGCACCAGCCAGCCGAGATGTTGAAGAACAAAGAAATCACCATAGAAAAAGATGTGCCGGTGCAGCCCTGTTGCAGGTGGAGCACGGGGAGATGGGCAGGCCCCTTCCCAAAAATACATACACAATGCGGGTTGCGGCGAGCACACGGAACGTGGTCATCGAAATTTGCAGTGTAAAATAAATAAAATGCAAAGGCAGCGTGCATGGCAAAGTTGCAGCCAAGTGAGGTTTCTTACCTCCCAAATGTGAAGGAGTTTGTCAGGGTTGCTGCAGGAAGTGTAGCGAGTCAGCTGAGAGGGATGCCGAGCTCTGGGGCCTTCGATAGGCCCAGGCCGGCTCCCGCCTCCCTGTCAATCTGGTTGGCTTAGCTAGCCGCAGGCAGCCAATCAAAGAGGTGTAATGGCCCAGGCAAGGGGAAGGCGCAAAGCCCTATGAGAGGGCAGCCATCATGGAAGGACAGGCACGAGGCAGCCGAGATGTTGAAGAACAAAGAAATCACCAGAGAAAAATATGTGCCGGTGCAGCCCTGTTGCAGGTGGAGCAAGGGGAAGATGGGCAGGCCCCTTCCCAAAAATATACACAAAATGAAGGTTGCGACGAGCACGCCACGTGGACATCAAAATTTGCAGTATAAAATAAATAAATTATAGAGGAAGCAACACGATAGCCAGTGAAACCACCAAGTGATTTTTTTGAAAATCATACCTGGAGAATGAAATTGCTCTGAAAGGCAACAATTTTGAAAGGTTTAGGGACTTGCAGGTAATACATTAAATGAGATGCCCAGGATTACTCATTGGCTAAGCAATGAGGTTGGGATGTGTGCCCACTCGGCAATCTATGCACTTTACCAGGTTGTTTTCTATATCTTACCAAGAACTAAACTAATCCCATTTTATAAAACTGACTTGGAAAATACAAAAATCACATAACCTACCATGAACCTTTTTAAAAACAATGCTATACAAGTGTGCTATGCAAGTTGGGACTTGTTCTAGCTTCATAGTCGCCACCATCAAGGGACGTATACAAGAATCAACATACTAACTGATGTGGTCTTAGAAGATGTCACCTGTCTTTCTCTTTTGTATATTAAACCTTTAAATATTAAAAAGAAAATGTGACACACCTTTCCTGTCTCCCTGGCCGGCCTCTCTTGGCCCTCTTCCTGCTCCCACCTGTGAGGCTAAAAACCTTGGGGTCATCTTCGACTCACACTTGCCTTCACTCCTCACATATCTGACAGTTCCAAGAAGTAACACTACCAGCTGCACCTCCTCAGAGGTATTCTTCCTTTCCCCTCCTTCACCCAGAAGCTCACTGTCTCCAGAGCTCTGGTTCTCGCAAAGCTGGACGACTGCAACAGCCTCTTTCTAAATCTGCCTGCCTCTACTCTCCGCCCTCTGCAACTCATCGAGAACAGGACTGCGAGACTTGTCCTTAGCCTTATGCCCAGGGATCGGATTTCTCTAGGACTAAAATCTCTGCACTGGCTCCCAGTGGCTGCAAAGATTAAGTTCAAAACCCTCTGCATTGTCCACAAGGCCTTCTGGGGCCTGGGGCCTCAATACCTTCAACTCTCTTCCTAAATATCTTCCTTCTCGAGCTCTTCACTCTTCCGCCTCCAACTCCCTCAGGGTCAGTCGCTTCTCCAAGCAACAAGTTGATGGTAGATCTCTTTCTTCGGCTGGGGCCTCACTCTGGGACAGCCTCCCTGCCTCTCTGAAAATTGAGAACCATCTCCAGTTCAGGAAGCACCTCAAGTCTGTCCTCTTTGACTCTGCTTTCTCTCCTCCTCCGCTCCCCTGCTGAACTCCTGGCTGAAACTGAAACTGCACTGGTCACCTGGCTACCCTCTGTTCCCGGGTTATGTCAGATAGCTGTGATAAAGCGGAGGTGATCATCCTAAAGACCCTGACTGGGATCCCTTCTCGTGAGGACAGGCATGGACAGGCAGACTCTTATTGACCCCCCCCCCCGACCCTGGGGCTGGTGTTCGGCACGAGGAGCTCATGGGAGGGGACTCAGGTCAGTAGAATTGGCAGAACCCTCTAATCAACTTCTCTAATGATCCCACAGTCTTAATGGCCTATTGTAAAATTGAAAGTGATGGAAAAAGTGACCAGAACATAATAATGCTCTAGGTACTGGGGCGAGGAATAGGTGCTCAGAGGCACAGAACGGCAGTGTGCAGTTTAGTGGTTCTAATGACCCACACCTGAGCAGGACTTTTAAATAGTTAAAGCCCCTTCAGGTGCATACCATTAGAAGAAGTAGAAGGAGTAGCCAGCAGCAGTGGAAGCAGCAGAGGCATGGAAACGAAGACACTGGGACCAGCGCTGTGTTTTCAGTGAGTAGCAGTGCAGAGAAAGTAGTAAGAGTCAGAGAACTGAAGTGCAGAGGTTGAGCAGCGGGAAGCAGTGCTTTGACAAGATATCCAGTGTGAGCGAGAGAGAGAGACTTTTTATTCTGTGCCCTGCTCCGGTTACTGGCGAGCAGCGGAGTGCGTGAGGAGCAAGACAGGCTCCCTTTCCAAAAGGCGCGGGCTGCAGGAGTGCAACTGGAGCTGCCCGAAGCTCAGGACCCGACAGAACAAGCAGAAGAGGCAGCAGCAAGGGTCGAGCGGATGCACAGGGAGAGACAGGTGAGTTGGCCTTTGTCAGGTGACCCCGGCGCAGTAGACCGCTGGCTGCTGGCAAGCATTTTGAATACCAAACTAATGAAAGGAAGAAATGTTGACGTGATACTAATAATGAGAGAAACTGAGAAGGGAAAGTTTGCTACCAACATTGCCAAAGTAAAGAGGGGGCAATCATGAACCAGGATAGTAACCATCATTGCCAAAGTCAAGAGGAGGCAATATTTAAACAAAACAACCAGCATTGCCCAAGCCAAAGAAGGGCAATTATAAAAAGGGAAACCGTTTTCCTAAAGAGAGAAACTGGAATAAGCAACATTACCAGCAGTTAATCGGTGTGATAGCAGGAATCCAAAGGTGGCAGGAGAGAAGCCCTCCTTGTAGAGTTATGTACGTTTTTCTACAGTCCAATTGTTTTTGGACTCTACAAGACTTATCCCTATGTGTCAAGGCCCCAACCTCTAATATAAGCCTGTACTATCCAAGGTTGGTAGAATGGAAGAGCAGCCAGGCTCATTTTAGGAGGTGGAATGTGAGCTGTAAATCAGTACAAGGAAATCAGAACATGCATAGATCCAAAGAAACACTTACACACTTGCAGTTATATACAAAATAGTGATTTCTTTTATATATACACACAAGGCAGAAGATATATTGGATCAACTAGTGACATCAAAATTTCATTTAGGATAGTAAGGAAATAAAGCATGTGGGCAAATTGTTATACACTTTTCTTATTCACACACAGAGTGACTTGAGTTAAGGTCAGTAAAAGCACTTATTTGAAATCAACTCTGCAGTATTCAAATTTAGGTAAGTTCAAGAAGATCAAGAGCAACACTCACAGGTAAGCAATAATACTAGCAACTCGCATAAGGTGTAGCCTGTCTGTTCCCCCAACAAGAAAGGAGGTATTTAGTTCAGGTTTTGGAGGGAAACAAGCAAATGCCCAAGCCAAGAGGTTGAGAGGATTTACTGATAGGAAACCAGCAATGCCCAAGTCAATAGGAATAAGACAGTTCTGATGCAAATCTTCTTAGCACAAGTAGGTAACAAGTTAGTTGGCCTTGGAAAACGTTCAGGAGCTTAGGAGAAGTCTTCCTGGAGGGGCAAAGACTATTGGGCCCAGGCGATTGCAAATGGGTGAACACCCAAACAGTGAAAACAGTACTCCCAAAGCAATGGAACGACACAACTGGCTTCAGGTAAGTTTCCCTTGAGCCCCACAGTAGTGAAGAAGCTGATGCAGCTTGACACCTTTTGGAAGCACAGCTACAAACCCAGTCTCATAGTCAATGGTTGAGGTGAGGAAAGGGGGGACCCTGGACCAGCAGTAATCAAGAGGGACCTGCCAGCACAAAAATCTCCGTACTCCAGTATTGGTTTGTGGTTGTGGTGCCTTTTTCTCAGCACCAGTAACTATCTGTGCTGGTTGGAATCTTCCTTGTTTCTCTGTCCTGCACTCTGATGAGGGGACTTTGAGGAGAGGATCTGTGCTTCTGGAGGTCCACACGAAGTTCCAGCGAGATTCGTCAACGGCAAGGCAATGCACTTCAAGGTGGTTAAGGTACCCCAGGTATTGGGATTCTGCAGTACAGGAAGGTCGCAGGACGGCTCAAATTGAAGAGCGTCTAGAGGCTGGTTATGCCCAGTAGCCCAGAGGAGGAAGTCATCCTTGGCAGAGCTTCCCTGTCGATATCAGGACAGCAGCAGTACTTTAGCGGTGCTGATGCAATTACTGGAGGTGCTGGAGGCGTCTCCGTTCTTCTTCCTAGCTTTAGTTCCAGTGGCCGACTTAGCCTTCAGTCCAAAAAGCCTTGCCTTTTATGCAGTAAGACCTAAATTCAGTCCTACAGACCCGTCAATCACCTGAGGGTGACTGTGCTTGAATGACAGCCAGCTGCCCAGTTCAAACTGGTTCCAGCCAGGCATACTCCAAGACAAAGGCCAGGGAAGTTTCAGGCTCCTCCGTCACTCCCTACCTCCGCAGACACACTGGAGCCTAGGCAGGCTTCACAAAGAGATCCCACCAAAAGCAAAACTCAAAGAGATCCCATCCCCACCTGAAATGGTAGAAGGGCCAACAAAGGACACACAAACAAAAAATGGCAATAAAAGACTGGGGCCATTTTGGAAGAATGGTCACTCATGGGTCCTACACTATAGATGTGGAAACAGCCTGAAAGTAAATAACACACAAATGGTAAAAAGTAATCCACTGCCCCCAGCCATTTAGGCTCGTCTGTCACTGTAAAAGTTACAGCAGCAGTTGGAAAGGGTTTACAATGCAGCCCCCAGCACTCTACATAAGGTGATGTGTGCTGATCCCACAAAAAGAAAGGTAAGTAAGGTGGAGGCATCTTACTAGCCTTAAGAACAGTAGTTCTAAGGAAAAAGTTATAAAGAATAGGAAGGAAAGCCCAAGATACTCCCCAGCAACACTGTCCATAGGGTGCTGTAACAATTTATTACAGATGCCTGTAGTAAAATACATGGAGGAAAGCAGGACTCCATTAAAAGTAAAAGGAATCACAGTAGCGGAAGAATAGGGTTCCCATCTCAGAGCAAAAGAATCAGTGAGTGGTAAATAAAAGTCCCACTCACTCAGGAGAGTAAAGCAAAACTTCCCAGAAGTCCAGCAAAAGTGAGGGTTGGGGGGGAATTGGTACAAGAAATGAAAGTTCTTCCTAACAGAGTGTATCAAGGGGGAGAGGCACGTAACTTGCATTGCATGTTTTAATTGATCATTTATTATGCGCTTATACACAGGTGTTTCAAAGCGCAACCATGCATTGAAGAGGAAGACAAAACAGACAATCTTACTAGGCAAGGTACATTCAGATCATGCGGGTGAACAGAGCAGGAAGAGCAAGGGGTAGGGGAAAAGGGACAAGTGCGCCCAGGCCCGTCAGAACATGGGTTAAGTGCAGAGAGATACCACTCTCAAGGGTCGTATACAAGTGCAGTAGTGCTGGGGCAAATGCAAGGCCCAGGGGCAAGCGCAGGAGACTGGCGAGGAAGGCTTGGGACCTGTGAGGTTCTAAAGGTACCCAGGCAGCCAGAGGAGAGAGCAGAGAGGTGGTTAGCAAGGGAGAGGGCGAGAGAAGAGGAGGCAAAGAGGAAAGTCTTGAGGAGTTTCCGGAACTTAAGGAGATCCACTCGAGACAGCGAGAGGCGGGAAGGCTGTTCCAAAGGGAGGCACCTGCTGTGGAAAAAGATCTGCCACAAGTCTCAGCTCGGAGAAGCAGCTCACATGCAGAGAGTTGGAGGAAGACGAGCTGAGGGCTTGGGTAGGGAGAGTATTTAGGAAGAGAGTGTTGCAGATAGAGTGGACCCAAGCCCAAGAAAGACTTGTGGACAATGCAAAGGGTCTTGAACTTAATCAGTGCAGCCACGGGGAGCCAGTGAAGGGATTTCTGCGCCAGAGAGATGCGGTCCCTGAGCTTGAGGCCAAGGATAAGTCTTGCGGTTCTGTTCTGGATGAGTTGAAGGAGGACGGAGGGTAGAAGAGGGCAGGTTGAGAAAGAGGTTGTTGCAGTAGTCCAGCATAGAGGACCGGGGGTCTGGAGACGGTGAACATCTGGGAGAAAGTGAGAAAAGGTAGAATTCCTCTGAGAAGGTGCAGTTGGTAGTGGGACTTTTTAGAGATGTCCACGATGTGGGACGAGAAGGAGAGTGTAGTCGAAGATGACCCCCAGATTTTTTGCCTTGTTGGTAGGTGGAGGAGCAGGGCCAAGGGAGACCGGCCAGAGAGAAAGAGCGAAGGCGGGAGCAAGGGTCCCGATTGAGGACAAGCTCTGTCTTACTGGCACTGAGGCAGAGGTTGTTCACAGCACACCACGACTGAATTGCCGACAGTCGGGTATGATTGAGGAGGAGGAAGGGGCCGAGGGTAGCCTGAAGGAGAGCTGCGTGTCATCCGCATAACCCTGGAAGTTGGAAGTGAAGGTGGCCATCATACGGGCCAGGGTGGCCCATGTATCCATTGAAAAACCAGGGGGATAGGTTAGATCCCTGGGGGACACCACACGTAGAGGGAGTAATAGGGGAGAGAAAAGACACCCCCAATGTGGCAAACAAATCAGTGGAACACACGGCATCAATGTGTATTATGCCCTTTTGAAAGAAATTATGAATCTCAATGTTGTTGAAAGTCAAAGACTTTTATAAAGTTTGAAGCTGACCTCGCCACAAAGTGCTAGTAGTAGTAGTAGTAGTAGTAGTAGTAGTAGTAGTAGTAGTAGTAGTAGTAGGAGTCTTATCCTGCCAGGCAAGTATACCAGGAAAGGGAATGTTAATGGTTAGTCCTGGTAAGTTAGTGGACCAGGAAGAAGACACTGAAATACTGCATTGTGGTTAAAGATTATGTGGAAAGAAAGTGGCAAGGCCACTAATGTGTTATGATTTGAACTGTGGTAAAACCATACTGAAAACGTTATTGTTTAAAAAGAAGAAATCTGAAAGTGGTTGTTTTAACAAAGAAGAAATGTTATGTTGAAAGCCTACTACAAGTGTGAAGACAACGTCTTTTTGGTTTATTGAGCAGGAACTTGTGCAAACTATGAACAATAATATTTGAAGAGTGATCAATCTTGTTTAACATATCCAAGTACCTGGTGAAAGACGTATGGCGTGAAGACAACTTTGTATTGCATTTGGGGCAGAATTTGGATGGTGAAAAGAACCTGCTTGATTGGAACTTTGATTTGGAAAATTCTGCATTAATCTTGGGGAAGGGGGATCCGACCCAGGTTGCAAGGATACATGTTTACAATATTTGTGTTTGGATCCAACTATTATATTGTTGAGTTTGACTGGCCATATGATACCTGTATGATTTTGTTGTGTGTATACTTGTGAGGGAAAGAAACCTTTTTAGAGTGTTTTCCTTTAGTCTTAGTTTAACAGGTAGGGAAATCCTTGTTAGCTTAGGGAAAGTGAGGCGCTTTTTGCACCCTTATTTAGTAAAATGGCTACTTGTGAGAAAACTATACTTGTCCGCCTCACATTTCTGACTCCACACATAGCAGAACAGACTGTGGTTCCCTTTGACTTATTATGGAACAATACTTGCATGTTATTCGATTGACTTCTGCGGTTTAATAGAATGCATATATGAGAGGTGGTTGTGGAGACCATTGCGCCCTTGTGCAACTGTCTGATCCTGGTTACTCCACAAGGCCATAATAGGCCCGATTTGTGTTCAGGGTTTTATTTTGCATGGTTTGTATGCTTATTCCTCTATTGGCTGATCCTTTACAGGGTCTTTGTGAGGTATAGTTAATATGGGTTATGTAGACAGCCATTGTGGTATGTCAATTGATTCATGCGCTCTCTTCTCTCCTCTTCATGATTGTAGTTGGGGGAACAAGAGTTTATCCTCTATTACAACATTGCAAACCTAAAGGAGGTCTATGCCGTAATAGGAGATTGGCCCACTTTGCAATTACCCCTGCTCCCCCCACCATTGGAAATGGATCATGTGCTCCTCTTACCTTGGACTCTACTCGCTCTGGATAAAATACACACACGCACTGATTATTATCTATAGCTAATAGGTCCAATGCTGAACATTACATGGATTAAGATTTCCCCCATCAAGAGACAGTAGGTCATAACTAAATTGAAGTTAGGGGCTCTTGTTGCCCAGATTCAAGAAACACACCTTGCAGGAAAATATTCTTCCAGGTTAAAAGGTCAACGGATGGGACAGGTAGTACATTCCGAAAGCCAAGGGGCGGAAGAGAAGGATAGACATTTTATTCCACAAGAAGCTATCTACCCAAATAACGGGTGGCAAAACGTAGGCAGTATAACAGACATGGTACCAGTAATGATTCTGAATGTTTATGGTCTTAATCAGGTTGCCCCAGGGTTATAAAACTCCTTCAAGTGGGAGACCCAATCTTTGGGATGCCTTCACCTCATAGGTGACTGTAATTTGCCCATAGACCCGAGCCTTGTTAAGACATCGCAATGTAGGCTCCTTCCTACAAAGATGCATGCTACTTTTGTAGGGTTCATCCAAGATGCTAGGGGACGTCTGGCGTTTATGCAACCCAGAAACACTGGAAACACTTTCAACTCCCCAGTCCACAACTCACACATGAGAATTGATTATCTTCTTTTAAGTATTAGTCCATTGGGGTAAGTACAATCGGCAAACATTTCACCTATTCTCATCTCCGACCGCCCCCCCCCCGTCATAACATCTTTGCCACGGAGTAATATTACACCCCAAAATAACAGCGCCTCAAAACACACCTAAGCTCCTAGGAGATTAGGAACATAGTAACAGATTCATGCTTTGTGGGGGCATATAATCAGCTTTGGAGCCTAGAAAAAGATGAATGACCTGCTGGACAACCCTGACGCAAACAAGACATATGGAGATGGCATGCCTGTGACACCCTAGTTCAGATAACCATATGGCACGTATGAGAGAGAAAGTGGAACATAATAAATGAAGTACGATGAGCGCTTCAGGAGCTCTGTTAAAGCACCATTCCAAATTTTGTGGAAGAGCCAACAAGGCTGGATCTTTATTGGCCTCCTACTTAAAAGCAAAGAGGTAACAATAGCGTTAATGCACTTGAAACAGAATGCTACCATCTTAAGAGAGGATATAGTAAAATAATTAACTAAATGTTAGGAAATACTGTATACACCAGAGGTGAATCCTCAACCTTGAATCATAGCAGAATACCTACCCCCCCCCCAAAACAAGAAGAAACAAACCACCCCACTAGACATAAAGTCCCTGTGGGTGAGTTCTTACACTTTGAACAGGAGATCTCTCTTGCCGAGATTAAGCCAGCAATCTCGAATTGAAGTCGATAGGAAAGCATGTATGGCTTTCCTATCGACTTTTTCCACTTCTGATCTACTTGCTCCAAAACTTACAGCTCTCTTCTCTCTATACAACTCGACCCCCTCTCCCAAGGGTACGTTTTATGAGGCTATAATTCACATTATTGCCATACCAGAGAAGGACCAGCTTCTGACCATAAATTGCTGACCTGCTGAAATCGCTAATCAACGCAGAATCGAAGATATTTGCTAAAATCAAAGCAATGAGATTGGATTCAGATATCCCTAAACTGTACATAAGGAGCAAACCAGATTAGGTAGGTACTCTATGATGTTACCAACCTTGTTGAGTAATAAGAGACCTGGACTGCAATTATCTTTGATGCCGAAAAGGCATTTGATAGAGTACGGTGGTATTTATTGTCAGAAGTACTAAAATGCCATGGATTCAGGCAGAATCTCTGCCATCTCTACGTTATATATCAACAACCCATGTTAGTACAGTTTTTCTAAAGTGCTACAAAGGCTTCATAAAAACCATATCTGAGACAGTACATAAGCTCCACTCTTAGTATAAGGCTGTACCACCTGAGCATGTGGTAGTATGAACAGAGCAGCCAGACTTATCTTAGGAGGATTGAAGAAATTGTAGCATTCATATGGGTCCAAATAAACACTGAAACACTATCGGCCTCATTAGAAGTATGCCGGTCCGGAAATAGCGGTGCCGGTATATCCGTACCAGCACCTTTTTCCGGACCGGCGTACTCCGGGTCGCGATGCCTGAAACACCGGCATTGCAAGTGACCCACCGCATCCGGCAACACCGTTGCCGGTATCTGCGGAGACAAGCGGCAGCCGTGCCTGAGATACCGGCATGGCATAAGTAAGTGCACATTCTGAGGTGCACAGACATACAAACACTGGCATATACATGCCGGTAACAATGTGAAAACGATGCCGGAAACACTGTTAAGGCGTTAAGTGGATTCTGGTGTGTAGAAACATGCCACAGGTTCTGAAAATCAGCACAGGTGGACCCAATGGGCTGTGCCACAGCACAAAAGGACCACTCCCACACCCCTTTCAACACCACAATACTAGCAGTAGCTGTAGCAGTACTGCAGCTGGAGGGCATGCCTGCAGAGCTATTAATTGAAGAGGAAGTGAGGCGGAGGATGCAGCTGAGGCACTTGAGGAGAAGGAGGGCTATTGTGGCTCAGCTAATCCGCAATGTCCAGCAGGTTGCAGCCCGCAGGCAGCCACCCATTCGTCGCTTAAGGGCTACACCATTCAACCTCACCCCGCTCAAATCCACACCCTGTACCGGTTAGATAAGGACACCATCACCACAATAGTGGACGCGATACATGATGACCTGGTGAGCCTCATTATCATCTGCACAGCCATCCCCCACCTTGCTGAAGGCAGTGTGTGCTGCACTTCCTTGCCACAGGCACATATCAGCACACAGTTGGGCAGCTGCATGGTATCTCACAACCCTGTTTCTCCTGTGTGCTCTTCCAGGTGCTTGATGCACTCCTCAGCCACGTAGAAGACCACACCAGCCTACCCCGGACTGCTGACGAGGTGAATATGAAAAAAATAGCCTTCCATGCCCTTGCAGGCATGCCTAATGCAATTGGTGCAGTGGACTGCACACATGTTGAGCTTGTGGCCAGGCATGCCTTGGAGGCAGTGTACTGCAACAGAAAGCTTTTCCATTCACTGAGCGTACAGATGGTGTGTGATGCCCACTACCTCAACACCCATTTCTTTCCAAGATTTCCTGGCTCAACACATGACTCCATGGTGCTGCGGAACTCCACGCTGCCTCAGTACATGGCACGACACACTGGACAGCGTACATGGATGCTGGGTGTGTCCAACAACTAGGCCCTGTGCAGTGTTGAATTGGCGGGGGTAGTAACCAGCATAGCAGACCTGGCTGCTGGGTGAGTCGAACTACTAGGCCATGTGCAGTGTTGAATCATGTTCTAGTATGACACCCATGACCAGTGGAGTTTGCACACTGCACGCATTAATCCATCATTACTCCTACTGGAATCTTCTAAATCAATTACCAAACCTCTGTGAAGGTGCACAGAGGCCGCTAAAAGGCAAAGGTAGATGAAGAATAATAGCAAGGTAAAATCTTACCCACAATTGTCAAACCAGATCCTACTCAGTGTTTTGAGAGCATGAAATGTGCAGGTCTAAGTCAAGGTGCAACACAGTAGTACCATGCCAGAGTACAAGGCCTGGACAGCCGTGCCTCTATGTATGATAAATATACAGTGCATTCATAACTACAGCTATTCCGTACAGCGACTTCCTAAAAACGACATGTACCAGAATGCACCACACCATTGTGACTACAACAACAAGCAAAAACACAGTCGCGTGAACCCACAACCCATGATGCACAGCCACAGAATGCATAGGCTACCACCCCCAAAACATCTTGCTGCACACAATTGACAGGTACAGTTTGCCTATTAGTACCAGATACATGTCTTAATTACGGATACTTTTCAATTCAATTATACTGAAACTAGCAAAATGTAAAATCATTGAAAGATATATCCTCTCCAATATATGATTTTTAGAGGGGTTACTCCAAACCACTGCTTACCACCCCTAAATACCCTCCCTTACCCTTTTCTAGATACTATACCTCACCACACACACACATTCCATCAATATGTGTTATTGTCATACGAGTCACGACACAGGCATGTCTATATTGAGATTTTGACATGAAGACTGCATACCGTTAGTAACACAAAATCACACCTGCACATCATGGTAATACTAAGAGTACCTGGCCATATATTGGATTTTCATTTGTGACACATAACTGACATACATCCATTTCATGGGTGTCAGTTGTACGAGAAGTGATGCATCTCATTTTCTGTATGAATGGTCCATGTGAATGCAACTGCATAACACACACCCCATATGCATACTGACCAAGTGCCCTTCTGGTAGACGAAAATTAAAATATCCTAGCGAAACTCAATTTTGCTTGTGCATGTTATTCTCATCAAATGTACACCATACAGCCGGTGCAAACATGATATAACCAGGAAATTGACATGTACACTTTCTGTTGCTCCCGTGCAGGTGATGCGGAGTATCTCCCGATTCCATTGTTAATGACCCCCGTCAGGCAACCCCACAACATCCACGAGCAGGTGTACAACCGTGCCCATGTACGTGCTCGCTGCACCATTGAGAAGACTTTTGGCCTGTTGAAGGCCAGGTTCCGCTGCCTCAGCAGATCGGGGGCAGGGGGGGGGAGCTGTTCAGCAGCCCAGAAAAGGTTGGAAAGATTGTGCTTGCATGTGCCATGTTGCACAACATGTGCATCAGATGCAACGTCCCCCTGTCCCCCAACATGGGCATGCTGAGGAGGGCACTGATGAGGAGGCTATTGCACAGCGCTGCGATGGCAGAGATGGACATGCCACACGTGGGGAACTTATTGATCACTACTTTTGAGCACCCGTTACACACACGGCACAGGACATTGAGCACTGTACATGAATAAATGCACTCACACTGAAAGATCAATGTCCAGTCATGATTTTTTTTGCCAACACGAAATATATTGTGATATAAAATATTTGCAATCTTGAAAGGCCTTAACTCCCTCTACTATCCCACCCAATTATCCCTCCCCACACGCCCTTCCCAACTATCTCCACAGCCCCTCCCCAACTATCCCTCCACAAACACACACACACACACACACACACACACACACAATCTGTGGCCTATTTACATCCCCTTTTAGGATGAGGGGTGAGTCCTTCTGCGGGGCGAGACAGCTGCTCTGATCTACCCCCTGGGCTGCTTGCAAGGGAACTTCCAGTAGCCGAACTTGTGGAGGGTGCCAGTGATATGGGCATGTGCCGTTGGTCCACAAGTGCCTGCACCAACACGGATATTGACTCTACCAGTGATGACATTACCCCATTCCCCTCCCTCACACGCTGTGCCAGATAACTGACTCCTGTGGCTCTGCCCTGCGCCCGTGCGGCCCTCCTGGAGGTGGCCTGAAGTGCCACCCACATGAGCTGGGCCTCATGCAGGTGTTGTTGCACCATTGTGGCCATGGATTGCTGTTGTGCCTCATCCTGGACAGGCGCCCCTCAATATCCTTAACATTGCATAGGGGTGGTGGTTGTGTGGGTTGGGAGCTCATTGGGCCCACAGGACTGAAGCCCTTGGCCTCTGCATAGCTCTGGTCGCTAGATTCACTTTCGACATCACCGTTGTCCCCTATGCTGTCAGGTGGACCCCCTTGCGGAAGGGTTGCAGGTGTCACCTGGCATGGTGGTAGCTGGGCGGCAGGTGCCACCTGATGTGGAGGTAGCTGGGTGGCAGGTGCCTCCTGGCTTGTGTGTGGCTGAGGTGCAGGAGTTTTTGACCGCTCCCATCTGGTGGTGGATGCATTAGACTCCTGGGTGGAGGCGGTGGTCCGGCGGTGGTGTGGCCTGGTGTTCCTGGATGTGGTAGGCTGTTCAGCCTCATTGCCGGATGATGTGCCTGTGTGGGTCACAAAGGCAGGGCATCAGTGATGGGTGCGGATTCATCAGACAGGCATAAGTGCTAGTACTTTCCGATATAAGTGTGTTGTCATGGCATGGTGCACACATGCATGAGTCAGGGATGCTGTGTGGGTGTATGTGTGGTGTGCGGACATGGTGTGTGCAGTGGCTGTTGCTTGGGTTACTGGTGTTTCCCGGTTTGGGTGTTATGGGTGTGCCACACAAGCTGCATGGCATGGTGTTGTAGCTGATTGTGACACGGATCGGTTACACATGTGACTGCTGCCTATGGCAGTTGCTGCATTGGGGATGATATAGCGGGATGGGACATGGTGGATGAGACAAGTGGGGCACAAATATCATTGATGTTTGCATCTTGTCATTTGCTGGTGGAGGAGTTGCTTGACACTGACGTGACTTTGGGCATGTGGTAGCACGGCAGTGACAACAGCAGTTGTGCAGTGCTAGGGGGATGTGTGTGTCTGAGTGACTGCAGGTGCATCCTGTGAGGGCGATACAGGGGCCTGTGTGATGTGTGAGTGGTGTATGGATGTGGCTTGCAAGCAAGTTCTATATGGATGTGTGCAATCAGTTTGAAGGTGGGTGGACCGCCAGCAGGGCTGTACTGGCTTTGGGTACGACATACTGGACATGTTGACCTACTCATTTGCATACAGGGTACAAGGTGTGTGATCTGACTTTGGGTTTACAGGGACTCACCAGCCTCATCAGATGTTGCACCTCCAGCCTCCGCAGCTCCTACTCTCTCGATGGCCTCCAGGTGCATGACAATGCTGCATGTTTCTTCCCAGGGCTAGAGTTGGATAGGCGATGCAGGTCCGCCTCCTGTGGCCATGACCGGGGTGTGCTGTGCAGAAAGGAGGTTCCGCAACCTGAGACATAGATCGTCCCACCTCTTGTGGCAGTCCCCAACTGTTCTGGGGGTTGTCCCGACCGCCGAGACCTTCCGGGCCACCTCCTCCCAGATGGCCTTTTTGCGCAATTGTGTTTGCCAGCGTAGATCACAGCTGAACACTTCAACGTTTTCCACAAGCGTGTCTGCCAGCACATTAAGTTCAGCCTCACTGAACCGCGGCTTGCGCCTCTGTGCAGCTGGTAGCCTTGTGGACATGTCTGTGGTTCTTTGTCAGTGCTTTGGATGTGGCTCCTATGCACTGAGGATTGCAATGGATTGTGTTTTGTTAATGCCCGCAGGTAATACAGTGCTGGTAAGTCTGGGAACAGGAAGCCAGATTCAGAATTACCGACATCGAAGGTGCCGTTTTTCTTTTTTTGGGGGAGTTTGGTGGTATTATCGGCATGCCGATGCAACTGTTTTCGGCATGCTGGAATGCGCATGCACGCTGATACGGAATCAGCCGTTGATTCCAGCAGCAGTGCCGCACAGACACGGTATCACCGGCATGCCGGTAATTACAAATTTCTACCGGTATACTTGTAATGTGGCCCTATGTACTGTAAAAATAAAGAGTTTATTTAAAGAAATGTAGACAAAGATACATTTTGGGAAAGGTAAATACTATCAACATCATATAAGCACAATTATAAAAAACAACTTAATACTTATGGGATACAACCCAAATATAACCTTATTAGGTATACAATCAGTAGTCCTAGTTAGTCAAACTTCCAACACATTCAGAATGGCAGTGAGCTATTCATGGGGAGTAAAACCAGGTTAGATATACTTTTAGAATACCATCAGTAGATCAAGAGTAGTATACCCTGTCAGTCATGCAGTGACACTCGTTATAGAAATCACATAATAAACCAACCCCATTACAAGTATGCACCTTGCAACATTACTTTTTAGAACTCAGTTCAGAGCTAGTAAAACAACTCCTCATTGAGTAGCTTGATGCCCCTCCAGAAGGTATAAGTAGGAACACTCAACTTTTTTAGAATGCACTTAGCAAATCAGGGAAAGCAAATCCCAATTCCACTTTAAGACACAATGTATTTTAAGGTACAATACTTGGGCCAACATCTCTCCTCAGCTGCCCATTTCTCGGCCAAAGCCAGCCGGTACAGAGTCCTTCCTGACACCACTATGAGAGTGTTCTCCACCGCAGCAGCAACCCCCTCCCCCTCTGCACCAGTGCCTTGTGGAGTGCCTCAAGCCTCTTGTGTCTCAACGACACCATACAATATCTTCACCAAACCCCTCTGGCCTCTTCTATTTTCAGGGTGTCACCTACACCAACTATGCGGATAACAACCAAATCCTCTTACCCATCTCTGGAAACTATGACACGGATTCCAATGCACTAAACAAACTATACCAAACCATCCAGGCCTGGATGGCACAACACAGACTATGCCTAAATGATGAGAAAACCGAACTACTACTCATCGGTACACTACATCGGTTAAACACGCTCAGCGGCTCATACAAAGCCTTTTCCGTAGACGGGAATTAAATCTCTGTTGCCAAAGAGGTAAAGACCTTGGGTGTGTACCTAGACTCCACACTATTGCTAACTAGACAGGCCATCGGTATTGCATCAGCAGCAGCACACACTGTTAAACTGATAGGTCATTCCTACCCACGGACAGCTGCATCACACTCTCTAGAGCCCTCATATTATCCAGGATCGACTACTGCAACAACCTCTGCACAGGTACCAATGTCTGCAACATTAAAAAAAAACTCCAGGTCCTTAAAAATAACGCCGTAAGAGCAGCTCTAAACCTCTCTAAAAAAGACCACATTTCCACAGCCAGACAAAACATGCACTGGCTCACAGTCCAAGAACACATTATGTTTAAAATGCTGGCAATGACTCTCAAATGCATCTCTAAGACTGCCTCACCTTACCTGTCCAGAAAGCAGGAGGAAGCAGCTTCCTGGTGATCGCGGCCAAACTCTGGCACACCCTCCTTCTAGTGCTAAGATCTGATGAATCCTTCAGGTCTTTCCGCAAAGGCCTCAAAACATGGTTATTCTCACAAGACCCCCAAATTTAGCTGAACACACCGAACACTTCAATTGTAGGCACCGCCAACTCCACCTTCTTAGAATTCTAGCTTTATATGACTAACATATTACTTAAGCTCTGAACCATTGTAACCCTTCCTGTTCGATATCTAGCTCTATATAACTTGTATGCATCATTTAAGCTCTGAACCATAGTAACCATTTCCTGTAACTAATGTATTACCCATGACTAACCTCCTGTAACCTGTAACAGATGCCCCCAGGTTCGGTGCGCTATACAAATGTCAAAATAAATAAAAGGTAAGTAATTGACTTAGGGGCACATAACTATCCTTTATCTAATAGCGAATTAAAGCCAGTATACTTTTATGTAGTGTATGATACAGTTTCTAAGCTAAGTAAGAACTTTATTAACCCATTTTAGAATAGCACCATAGCAATTCAGGGAAGCAAAACCTAGGGTTATAATTTTAGAAGAGCAGCATCTAATCAAGCCGAGTAAGACCTATATACCTTTAAATGACTGTTTTAGATCTATATGAAGCATAACAGGGAAAGCAAAACCCAATGTTACACTTTAAGAGACAATGGGCCTCATTATAACTCAGGAGGTCCGGAAATAACGGTGGCGGTAAACCCGCCGCCACCGCTGGTTCCGGACCGCCTGATCCTGACTCCTGCAGGCGGGAGGTGATGTTCCCGCCAGGTCTGACCTGGCGGGTTTAACACCCCCTGCCTGCAGGCGGCCGAGGAAACACCGGCAGCATTACGAGGTGCTGCCGGTGTTTCCATGATCCCCATTCCCATCGAGTCCCATAGGACTCGATGGGAATGGGGATTAACACCATTCCGCCTCCGTGATTACCGGAAAACCCGGGTTGTAATGCCCCGGTAATTCCGGGAATCACGGAGGCGGAATGGTAATACGAGTCCGGCGGTAACCAGGCGGTTTTACCACCACCGCCGGACTCGTAATGAGGCCCAATGTATGTCAAGGCTGGTAAACCCTATTGGTAAGCTTTTACACTCCTTCAGTTAAGCAATGATAAAACAGTAGCAACAAATTACTTTTGAGAAGGTGAGAAAACACCATTCGAAGTTAGTAAAGTGACTTAAACATTTTAAAGAGGCAAAATGCAACTCAAAAAGATAAGCATAAACTTAACGACACTTTGTAACTTCTTCCTTCACAGAGATACAGTTACTACACTAACTTCTTTAGCAAGTACTTTAGCACTTGTAATACTTTCAAGGCAGAATCCTTTTCTTATCCAGTCCTTCTCTAGTCTATTGCACGAGTTCTCTCAGAAGGAGAAGAGGGACTCTAGTGGTCTATGTGCCAGCTGCTGGCAGGTCGAGATAGGGTTCAGTTGCAGGAAAGTCAAAGGCCCATAGGAGATCTTCTACAAGGGAGGATAGCTCAGTGGCAATGCGCGGGTCTTGGAAGCAAGACCACGCTGAGCAACAATGGTTCAAATCCTGGATCCGCACTTAAATTCAACCTCCGGTATTAAGCACATTATAAATATCTGCATAATACAAAATGTACAACGCATAGTAGGATTGTCTCCCCCCCCCCCTTGTCTTGTTGCGCCTTGACACACACAGGTTGACACACACACACGCACACACATACACACATGTATAGGCACATTAAAATGAACAATAAAAAAAAGTAAGTATTCACTTTCAGAGTTAGCCAAAGTGTTCAGGGACTTCACAGAAGGCTCCATAAATGTGTTCCAGCATTAGGCCTGGGCAAGTGGTATGGGCAACCACACAAATCACCCAATCAGCCTCACGGGATGCACACCAGACGCAAGTAATACCCCGGCCCACACAGTACCTTAGGAGAAAAGAAGAGCTGAGTGGATGCCTTCAGGATGCAGCAGCACAGGACTTAGTCCATGGATTCTTTTTCTGGAGACGAAAGACCTGGACACTGGATAGAAACTTGCAGCAGCAGTCAGAGGAGGCGGCCAGAAACGGTTTCTTCATGGATTCTCACAGCTCTGTGGATTTGGCGACTTCTTATAGCAGCCAGATGAAGAACAAATATTGCTGGTCGGATTCTCTTCACCCTCTTGGGTCCTGCACTGTGGTGAGGGGACTTCAGGGGTACAAATTGTGCCTCTGGAGATCCATCAGGATTCCAAAGTTTCAGATGGATTTGTACTTCCGAAAACCATGCACCGCACTCATGCTCTAGTTTCCAGGGTTTAGGCAGTTAGCAGCCCAGCAAGGTCACAGCACATTTTCGGGACCCCCAGTTCGACTGGAAGAAAGGGTTGCAGCAGGCTCGCTGGAAATCGCTGCTGACGTCTTTTCTTCCTTTTCTTCTTTGGATTCAGCTCCAGTGTTCGACTTGTTAGCAGCTTCCAGGTTCTGAGTATTTTTAAGGAACTACAGCACAACTTCTGCAATCTCTCCCTGCAGTTTACAAAAAGGGGTGGTCTGGCTATTCATGGGGGGTTGGCTGTTCTGACTGGAGACTGTCTTTTTAGACCTTGCCTGAGAGGAACCCTAAGGGCTGCAGAGTTTTGGACTCCTCGCTCGCTTCCTGCCTTCTCAGACACTATGGAGCCTGGGCGGGGAATACAAATAATTCCTGCTGAAGACAAAACTTCCACTGAGGTCGTTTCCATCTAGAATGGCAGGGGAAGGCCTCAGAAACAAGAACATGAGAATGGGTGAAAAAAGGAGCCCACCATTCTACAAGAATGGTGGCCCTTCTGTGCACTACAGAGGCTGATTTAACAGCCAGCGAGTAATAAAGACTAAAAGTCATAAAGGTAAAACCACGGCCACCGTAAACTTGAAATTGTTACAAAAATGTTACCAGGTAAGAAAGAAAGGTGATACATTTTATTCCCCAATACTCCACAAAAGGTGGGGTTTGCTAGCTTACTTAACTCAATTTAAAGGGGATGCGAATCCCACTACTTCTTGGGAATATTAGTTCACCCAAGCAATATTAAGAGAATTAAAAGGAAGTCACTGCATTTAAAATGCTGTATGCTGACATCGTATATTACAGTCGGTCGAAAGTTCTAGGAAACTATAACTCCAATCATACACATATGAGAGACATAAAGGAGAGACATAAAAAGGTTACCCATAAAAAGAGTAAAAGACGACGCAAGACGGAAAAAAAGATTCCCACTCACCTAGGGGCAAGGTAAAATAATTACCAAATCCAAGAAAAAAGTCTGGTGTTGACAGGTCCAGAAGATTTATCATAAAGATGAAAATCTTACCCAACACCCTGCCTCCTTTTCTTATTTCCTGCTCAGCAGGGGAACTAAGCAAGGCTGCCCACTGTTCCCCCCCCCTCCTATTCGACCTATCACTGGAACAGTTTCTCCAGTGTACCAGCATAAAACTACTCCATTAGAGTAACGGGCACTAGGATGATGGGAATAAAGTAGCAGCCTACGCGGATAGCTTAGCATTCATTGAAGATCCACTTTATTCCCTTCCTCCCTTTCTTGAGGAGTTTGCACAATACTCTGCTTTCTCAGGTTACAAGGTAGAATATAGGTCATGCCACTTAAGTATAGTCTAAAAGCCCATGTGGACGATGCAGTTTTCCTCTGGCAGCAGACAACATTAAATACCTGGGGATACAGTTTTCAAACCATATTCATAGCACGCTGCATCTGAACATAAAAGGAAATATAAAATTGAGGGACTAGTGGCAAATGGTCTCCTCTTTTCCGCTCATGGTAGGGCCGGGTAAAAAATGGAACAAATGTCCGTTGATACTATGTGCCCTCAATGATCCCAGTAGAATGGTTCATATCAATCTTTACCTAGACAAACGGGTTCCTGTCCACATTTGTATTGTAATCGAAAAGGTCTATGAGTGCAATCAGCAGATTGCACCTGAACCCAATACAGGTAGGGGTGAGAATTCCTCACTTCAAAAAAATACCTAAGCACTTTTGTACTTCAGCAATCCAAGCTGTGGGCTGAAGATGCATTCTACCTCTTCCCAGTGTATGGCTCGTCTTAGAAACTCAGTGGGCCTTCCCATACAGAACCAATTAAATTCCTTTCCTAAAGACCAACCATCCCTTCTGGGAGGGAGTACGATTGCCTTTACAAGGCAAGCACTCAACGAAATGGATGCATTCATGGGGTGGAAATTAGTTCCAACGAAGTTACAACTGTTATGGCTTGATGAAAACCTAAATGTAGCAGGCACACCAACCTACTGGGGAACGCGGGCAAATAGAGGGAATCTGTTCTTCGATCAGATTTGAGTGGCCAATCTTCCAGAGGGAGAATTTTTAAGATATCCTCAATTGATGAACAGCAAACGGACCTGCAATCGAGCCACCAAAAGAACAAATAGGAACAGAGTTTGTACATACGTGAGTACTAGCTGGGAACATCCGCTCATGCCCCTTCAAAGTACTCATTCTCCAGGCAACCGCCCACCTCACCCGTCCAAAGAAACAGCCCACAATGTCAGTTTGGTGACACCCATGTACACAAACAGAAAGCTGAAAACAGGTCATCAGGCAAATGTTTTGACACTTGTTTATTCTACAATTTGTTTTAAAGTGGCTATCAGATACAGCTTCAAAGGTATTCTGTGACGCAGGCTTCAGGGTTCCTTGCAGCTTTTCCTTAAAGCTGTAGCGCACCATCGATGATCATTCTGCCATACGAAGAGCTGATTTTTCCAGAGACGCTCATAGCATTGAGACATCAGGCATTTTCCTTATTTCGCATAAGCTAGTGAATGGTATTGAAATCCATCGAGATGTTGTGGAGTCAACAACATTAATTACAAACCAGAGTAGTGTTGGAGGGTGAGGGGTGGGCGAGTCCAGCACATCAGGAGTCGGGGTGTGGGTGGCACACCTGTAGCTGGAAAGCACTGCTGAGGACAGCAGAGTCTGAGGTGGTTCTTCCATGCCCCCTCTGGAGACAGATTTTAAGCAGAGAGGGATGTTTAAGGGATTGGTGGAGTGTACTTAAGAAGGCTTCATACAAACACCAGCGGTCCAGAATGGGACACTGGTTTTGGCCTTACATTCCTTTTAGTGTGGTTAGGCTCACACAGATTGTCAGAATGACAGACCATAAGAAGAAAAATGCCTATGAGGAATGATTTAATCTGGGTTCCATCCCATGAAAAGAATTTAAAACTACAATGTACAGAGGATTCACCTGATGAGGCAGATGTGTGGGGAAAGAACGCTGCTTCACTCCATTAATGCCGTCTATTAGTAACTGAAGAAAAAATAGTACCATAGAGACAGCTATTAAGCTGTGGAAACAAATGCATTCCTTTGTGGGCTAAGTGGAGCAGGCACAAGGGAAAAGTAACTCCTGACTTGCAGCACGTGAACAGCAACCCAGATGTCGGCAACAATGGAGGGGAAACAACAAATGTTTAAATTATTTATTTTAAAGAATAACACAACACAACATAGAAATAATATGTACACAAAATGACATCATAAAGTAATGACAACAAAGCCAACAAAACAAACACAGATTTTGAATAGAACATACTGGACACCTGAGAGAATGATGAAAAGAGGGATGAGTGACAGCTCGGAATGTTGGGCGTGTTCACATGAGGAGGGCACCTTGGAGCATATGTTGTGGGGATGTTCGAGGGTGAGAGGTTTGTGGTTCGAGTTTGATCAGATCTGTGAAAAGATTGGAGGAGACGGTTCATATGGATTTTAAGACAATTGTACTAGGCTGTGGGGATTTATTGGACGACCTGACTACTTGGATCTTTCGTGGGGCAATGGTGGGGAAGAAACTAATTTTGAGACATTGGAAAACATCTAACCCTATTACTATTGAGGAATAGATTTCAGAGATGCATGCTCTAGCGGATATGGAGAGAGTGTTATATCAGAGAGAGAAGAAAACTGCATTATTTAACAAGATTTGGGGTACATTTCTGCCATTATATTAGACCAGTTCATTGATTGTTTTGTGACTCCTGGGGGGAGGGTTTTTTTTTCGGCGGTATATAGTTTTGTTGGGAAATAACAAATGTAAGCAGTGTGGCATTCAGAGTTTAGCAAATATGGATGTCAAGGATTACGTCCTTGAGATAGACATGCAAGGCCCACTATGCAAATAATTAGGAGATCCCACCTATCGCTTGTCAGATCTAACCCGACACTGCCACCTGTGCACCCACTGTCCATGGACCAAATTCCTTGCAGCCAGTGCTATGTACATGCCCCTGTTACCAGATTACCATAGTTGTTTCTGCTCTAAGATGCCCCCCCCACCCTGAGCATGGCAGCAACAGAGTTTTGACGATCTCCCCTTCGTCCCCCACCACAGTTCATTTTAATTGTCTGGAGTGGACATTCTGCTCCCATTGCACCCAGCGCTACGCTGTCTGCTCATTTTTGAACCATGGGCCGTTACTCTCTGGTAGTCCCTTGGTCTCCCCTCCTGCCCCTCCTGCTCGGTAAGAGGAACACTTACCAGACTTCGCTATAATTCCAGCCGACATTTGTGATGTGTCCAACTAATTCCTGTGGGAAAACATTTGGAAAGCCTGAACTCTTTATGTGACTTACTAAAGTACTTTCATGAACCAAGACCTTTTTCTCTGGTCCTTCATGGGGTAGTGGGAGTTTTTAGCACACAGATTAATTCTCGAAGGTACCAGTGATTTATTTAAAGATATGTGTAATTACAGCAATTAGTCTGTACTATAAGTAGCAAGATTATAACAGTAACCACTTTTGGTTATAGGGTTTCCATATGTTCCTCAGTATGAACTGGGATCTATTCATGCCTAGTACTTTATTTCTTACTTTACTTGCAGTCAGTAATCATTTGTGGGCCAGTTTCCTATAGGGTTTTACAACTTCTCTTCCAACTGTCATAGAATATGTGCAGGCCTAGTATTTCCTTTTTAGATTAGTCTCCTATTCTGGGTTTCTTGGTTTGAGGTTAAATATAGATCTTATTTATTGTGTTTAGCTATATAATTGCTTTTGTTGGTATAGTTTAAAGTCTTTTTTTCTATTTCTTTAAACCCGAGGGAATGCTAAATAAATGTGTATGTACTTTTACAGTACATTACATGTGGCATATTTTATTCTGCAAGTGCAGGCCATTAGTAGTATTTTGGTACCAGCTCACCACCACCTTAAATGAAGCCTATATGCTCTTCTACATTTCCCACAGATGGTTTTGCTCCAACTTGGTGGTGCCCTGTTCTCCCACTTAGAATTGATCTCTTCACACCCCTTACCTAAGGAATATGGAAACATCTAACCAATGTGTGCATAGAAAACAACCCATGTTCGGTGCCAGCATATTTCTCCTCCAATCTGTTTGAAAGTAAACTAGTTTTACTATAGCACTACATATTACTGGGAAATCTGTAAGTGGTCCTACGTTTGGCAGAACTGAGGAACATTGCCCTAAGACTATCTTGCTATAGTGATGCCAGGATAGGAACTAACACTGTGCAGAGGATTTCAAAACCACTCCTGGTGTAGGATTCTGAGAAGCCAAACTTACTAGATCTGCAAAGGTTTACCACAAAGTCTTTAAAACGTCACTCAATAACAAGGCTGGGCAGGAAAGTAGAAAGTATGGAAATCAAGGATTTGGTGTAAAGTACAGTTAACATAACCAAGAGTCAGTCAAGCAATAGACTGTCCACACACAAGCACATATACAATGCACTTTAGCAGATGCAGTAGACTAGAATACTAAAAGTAAGATACATACACATATATGCGAATAGTTTGCTGCCAAATTGGGACACACTGCACTTTAGAATTAATACATTCATAGGTGAATACTGCTGCAATGACCTAAAATGGGGTCTGGGTGGCAGAAACATTTTAAAGCCCAAGTTGATTGATCTATGAAGTAACATTTGTACTGGGAACTATGCCATAGGATACAAGATTGCATTTTCAACTATGGTTTGATACACTTATGTTAATTTAATTACAGCTTGTATGTTTCTCTTCCACAGGTGGTACAGGCTGGTGGTCTATCGTGCGTTTACATGGTGGCTTCATGGGAGGCTTGGATACTGCGTTCGACGAGTAATACCCGCCTGTGTCGTTGGTGTCATTCAAGCCGAATTCCCCAGTGACAGCGGTCAGTACAGGGATTTTCCCACACTGTGCTGCAACCTGAAGTATACAATGTGTAGTACATATGTGCCATCAACAAAATAAAATACAATTCAACTTTTAGGAATAGTTGTTTCAATTTTTCAGTGAATCAAAGACACGCTCACTTGTCCTGGCAGGGCTGGCAGGTTGGGAACGGGCAAGGTGCCAGACACCATGTACACTTCAAAGGCATCTTCCGCACAGGGGCCATTGTACACATGGTCTCCCCAGACCCAGTGTCTCCAGGCAGGCTCCCCTGAAGCAGATCGCACCCCTGCAATCCACATAAGTGTGCCTCCATTCGGCAGTGTTCCTGGTCTTTTCTGCACAACTCTTGTCCCTCCATCCCCACTCCAGTATCAATGGCAGTTCGCACCTGTGGCCGTGCCCTCCCAAGGGGGCTGGCAGGGTGGGAACAGCCAAGGTGCCAAACGCCATGTACACTTCAAAGGTATCTGCCGCACAGCGGCCATTGTACACATGGCCTCCCCAGACCTAGTGTCTCAAGGCCGGCTCCCCTGAAGCAGACCACGCTAGAAACATGTCACTCATTCACATACACACCCACTTTTCTAATCCTTTATAAAAACCCTTGATAATTATCCTGAGAACATCCAAGAGCACTGCCAGTCAACTCTTGATCGCAATACCGGTTCTCCTGCTACTAACTACCCTGCTTGCCAAATCTAATTGTTAGTCAAGGTAAGGGCAGGTCACCTAATCATCTGTTTGTGATCTCAAAATGTTTATCTATTTCAAACGAATGTACCCAGTAGTGTAATGTCCATGCATCTCATTGACTTTATCATGGTCTACTGTTTAAAGTGTTCTGATCTCGATATATAGCAAATTTCATCAGTGTCTATTGTGATAGAATTGCATTTTTCTCGGACCATGTCTTTAAGCAGGTTTCCTTTTGATGCATGAAAGTACATTCAACGGACGTTTAACACGTTGCGATTTCCGTCACATCAATCAAATCTGTATGAAAGTTATCAGTGTATATTCGACTACGCTACACAGGTTTTGCTTCTTTGACCACAACAAACACTGCATAGAAAACTTTGATATAATTCCATCAAGCTCACGCATTCAGTAGAATTGTTTTGTAATTATGTGTACTTTTTTATACAGATTTTTCAAGAATGCCTGCTTGCATGGTTTTCGGTTGCTGTTCTAAGGGCCATGACAAAAGTAAGGGCACAATAATGGATACATTCCCGAGGGATATTGATTAAATAAGAGAATGGGTTTGACATTGTGGATTTCCGGTGGACGAGCTTGAAAGTAGAGCCCAGGCTGTCTTGGGAGACTCTAGGGCCAATCGATTCCGCATCTGCAGCCTGCACTTTACCCCGGATATGTACGACCAATCGCAGTACACAAAAAAGTATCAACTCAGAATATCATGTAAGTTGCTTCCAAATGCAATTCCAACTCTATTCATGCACACGCTGCCTCAGGTGACTCCCGGATGATAAATTAGCTGTAGGTGGTGGGGTACTGAACAGAACTACATGAACGGATTTGTGCTTTCGGTGTAAATGTGTCGTACTAAAGTTTGCATATTTACCAGATTGTATTACTTTCTAACTATACCACATTTTACTACACATCTGTACCTGGTTTATGGAGCATCAGAGAAAGTAATTATGACTATAGAAAACAATGCCATAGTGCCCTTAGAAAGAAGCATAATCTTTTCGTAATCGGTTGCTTGACATGTCCATTTTTTAGGAGAGCATACTGACGGAAGCACAGACCCTCGCAAGTGATGACACCACCGACACGTCCAGTATATTAATGGTGAGCCCGACAGACTTGCAGAAGTTCATATTATCGAGAGTTGGATCTTCCCACATATCTAATGCAAATCTAATTTTACCTTTTACCACTTTGTGACAATGCGCTGATAATGAAGGAGCAAGATTCCGCATCCATTTCTTTTCTGGAGTCAACAAAAACTTCGAGTGCCTACCGGGTAATTTTATTTCATTTTCCAATTACGAGACTGTATTATGCTTGGAATTTAAAATATGAAATTGTTTATGTATCCTGTCGGTTGTTTACAATATGTATCATTTTTGGGTTTTTCTTTATATGTATTATTGTCTGCATCCTATTGTCTCTGTTCCATTTTGCCGTTTTCATCCATACTAAAACAAGTACTGTGTTACAGGGTGTTAGGCAAAGTTTGTATGCAGTACCCTTTGGGACCACTACACACAACTAGGATTACAGGTCTAAGCAAAACCAACCTTTGGTATAAGTCTGTACTACACAGTTCTGTGGTAGCGTTGCTGAGCAGCCAGGCTCATCTCAAGGGGGAATGTGAGCTGTAAGGATGTTACACAGAGGTCTATAATTACAAGTATTCAAATAGACTCTTCTACTCAAGGTTTCTTGGTAAAACACTTATTAATTTATTTATTTCACAGTCAGTTATAAAGCATTCACTAGAAGGAGGCAAACTATATCAAACAAAAATACACTTCAGTACTTCACAAGATCAGGTTCTGAGGCATTTAAACTACTTTGAAAGAGGAGCAAAATGGCATTCAGAGCATTTGAAGTAGGAGCACAAAAGCATATGTTAATAAAACGAATATTACAGTTACTCTTAAACAGTGCAAATAGTTTGAGTTCACCAGAGGAGTTGATTCAATGCAATAGGTTAGGCCAAAGTCAATGGGCTAAAGTCTTGTATAGGATAAAGCAGTTCTGGAAGTTAAACTGAAAAGTCTTCGCAAAGTTCTCAGAATTAGTTTGTAAAAGAAAGATTCATATGTTGGGTCACAAGCTGACTAGGTCTGCAAGTTGCCAAAGTTTCAAGCACTTTTGCAGTGAGAGGCAAGTTCTCTCGGTGGGGTTTTCATAGTATTTTACAATGAAGAAAAAGATGCAGCTGAAGACGCCTGTTCCTGGCAGTTCCTGCAGATCACGTTGTTCCTGAGCCTCAGTCGTGGGGACAAGAGGGAGGACGTCGGGGGACTCCTGCACTGCACTGGGATTGGTCAAAAAGCTGGCAAAGGCAAACCTTCAATTCAGGTAGCTGTAGTCATGCACACAAACTGGTGTCCTTCACCCTGGCTATTCGGTTTCCTGCAACACTCTGGGGAAAATACAACCAGCTCAGAATGGTATCCAGGTGGCTTAGGAGTTGAATGGTACCACCAACTCAAAAGGGAGAAGTCATCCTTGAAGGGCTTCTCTGTTAGGCAGAAACCTGTGCATTTCCCTCTGGGACCACTGCAAAAGATTTAAGACTACAGGTGTTTGGCAGTAACTTGGTAGCAGTCTGTACCACACAGATTCACTTGGTAGCTCTGGCTGAGCCGTCAGACTTCCCTCAAGAAGAGTTAGGCAGTATACAGAGTATTCACAATAGGTCAAAAGAATACAGTAGAACAAGCAAACACTGACCAGAGCTTGGTGTAAAAGAGATATTATTTATTTAAAACCACATCTAATAAAACACACAGGCACCAATATTAAGCAGTTCAAAAACATGGTCACTAAAAGATATACACTCCCTTAAAAGAATATTAGACAAGTCTTAAGTAAAGCCCCACTTATTTTCAGACAGCGGTGAGCACTTAACGCAGATGGCACTCTTATAATTCGGTTTAAAAGGGAGAGAAAGGCAGAGCATAAGTTGAAACAGATCCCAACACTTTCAAAAGAACACAGCAAGAGAGGAAGGCAGAATCAAACCGTGAAGTTAAAGTTCAGAAAGTCGGATCCACTTTAAGAGGATCAGAACGAAATGTGTCCAAAGTCACACGGTTGAAAAGTGCACAAAAGTCTCGAAAAGGTTCAGAAAGAGTTGGACCAAAAGAAAGGGACCAGTTAGATGGTCAAGGCGGCCAGCCCAGTCCAGAAGGTTAAGGGATTATTATTACCTTGTAGCAATCTTTAGAAAGGGAGGCCTGGCGGACACAGTACCTTAAAGTGGTGAGAATACTCCAGCAGGGGCAGTTGTTCCTGGCAGCGGATGCAAGTCGGTGCTTTGTCCGGGGGAAGAGAGGATCTCGTCGGGGAGGAAGACAGGAGTCCGTTGCACTGCCAGGGAAGAAACCAGCCGCGGAGTTCTCAGTTAAAAGGAGCGGTCCTTTTATTCGCGGTCCAGTGGTAAGTGGCTATCTGGTTGCCGGGGTGCTTGGCACGGGCAATTCGACCACAAGACGTCCTGGGATGCCAGGAAAAGAAAGTAAACTGGTTGTGCCCACCAGTCAGGGGAAGAAGACTGTCCAGCCGGGAGATCTTCTCTGTCGTCGGGAAGTGGTGAGTCGGTTCCGCAGGGCTCCACCGGTGGTGTCGTTGTAGCAGGTCGGCTCAGCTTCTCCCTCGTCCATTTCTCAGGTCCTGTGGCGACTTCTAAAGTTCCAGTCCCAAAAGCCCTGCTTTTATGCAGCACACCCCCATTCACTCAGCCTAGCTGTCAATCAAACATGCTAAGTGGTGAGCCGGCCGGCTCACCACTTGGGCCAATCACACCAGAGTGCGACTTGAGTTACCAAGGTAACTCAGTCCAGGGTGCCTAAACCCTTCCCACACCCCCTGTGGTACCCAGACAGAGTGGCACCACTTTTGGAGGCTTCTGTGGAGAAGCCCGCCAAAAAGTGGAACAAAGGGCTCGACTTGGGTTGGAGTCACAGAAGAGAACACAAACACCATTTTAGAATCGAGTCCTGGCAAAAAATACCAACCGGCGAATTAAAAATAAATAAACCGGCGGTATGTTCGAGGCTATGAGAATTAAATAATTAAAGTTGGTAGCCTCGAACAATGTGAAAATCCCATAGGGATATATTCGCGGTCGAATATAAAAAGTAGTATCCACTGCCAACAGCCAAAACTCGATCAGGGGGGACGGAGACGTGTCCCCTCGACTAACAGACCCCGGGGCAATCGAATTGCCCCGACCAGTACGTCCACAATATGATGGTTTGTACTGGTTTCTGTTCATAATTTGGGACTAGTAAAGCCAATGGTGACTTTACATGCCCTGGGAGACAGTAGTCAGTCCCAGCGTATGGAGTCTATGGTGGGGTGTCACTATGACACCCCTGTGTCACTGCGACACCCCTGTGTCACTGCACGGAGGGTGCTGTGTAACACACATAGTAAAAACACATGAGACCCTATGGAGTAAAGGACCCCATAGCCCATAAAACAGATTAACAGTCAAAGGAACACCACAAATCATGTCCAAGAGTGGGAGAAAAAGAGTCTCACTCTTGGCAGGAGAAAAAAAAACAAACTCCAGAAATCCAGCAAAGCTGCTGGGGGACTCACTAGGTTAGGAAATTCAGCCTAAACAGAGAATTCTCCCTAACATCTGTCGAGATGAACCTGGCGATTCAGACCTGCAGCAGGGCTTCACCGGGCAAACCAACAGTCCAGGAGTTGCAGCAGCCGTCCTCTTCCAGCTTGTCTTCGGTTCTTTCATTCCCATTCATTTCAGCCTAGCTGCAACTCACCCAGCACGGTGGCTGTCCTTGCCGGACAGTCAGCCAGCCAATCACGCTAGAGTCCATTTGGGTCTCCTAGGAGACTAAGCACAGGGAGTTTCGGGCACCTCCCTCACTTCCTGCCCACCTCAGACACTCGGGCGCCAGAGGCGGTCTTCAGTCCTGAAGCCCACCAAAGGGATAGGCACAAAGGGACAAAAACCTGGTTTGGCGCACAGAGAAACTCTAGAAGGACCTTTACAAAAAGAAATGGCAAAAGAAAAGATGACCGGGACCTGTTTAAACAAAGGGGGCTCAGACACCATCTTGAAAAACATGGCTCCCGCGATTTAACGCTACCGGTGTTCGCGGTCTGGAAAAATCATGGTAATTTGTTGTAAAACCACTGCCACCAGCCATTTTGAGAGGAAAGGGTAGCATTTGACTGCTACTTGAGTTTCTAGACATGGGGGATACTAAGTAACCCCTCCAGCACTCCATTGTAAGTTAGTGTGTACTGGGTCTAGGAATTTGGAAAGACTAGTATAGTCAATTTCACTTTACTTTCTCTGGGAAACAGTAGTTTATCCCAGAGGAGGTATTTAAACCATGGGCCAGTGTAAAAGGCATCCCTGTGTCACTGCACTGAGGCTGCTGTGTGACACACATGAAAAGATGATGCCTATGGAGTTGTCTAAAACTCCACAATCAAAGAACACAAGAGTAAAACGCACAAAAAAATATATGAGGGAGTGGGAAAAAAGGCTCACACTCTCTGTGTAAAAAAGTCCTCAAAATCCAGCAAAGTTGTTGGGGTTCTCTTAGGTGAAGGGAAGTAGCACATTTATGAGAAATCTCCCTAACACAGGAGGGATGCTGGTACTTCGACTACAATTGCATTATACTTTGGAGCTGGTCCAGAGTATGAGGTAGGCATACTGACAGACCCCTTGAATGAAAGAAAGTAAATCCTACATAGGATACTATTAGACAGTGACATTCGTATAAACGTGCACCGTTTTATCATTACAGTTCTAACGTTACAATTTCTACCCTAATGCAGAATACATTACAACACGTTTGAGGGCAACATTATAAACAGTATGTTTTGCATGATGATCTCTGATCGAGTACACTTGCCATCAATCAGGTGAAATTCGAAATGTATATTTTGACTAAATGACGTACACTGTTTACGAGGCTATGTATGGAAGCGATGGGTGCGATGAGATTTTAATTTAAAATAGGTTTGACTTTTGTTTTTTTAATGAATATTCTATTCAAGGAATGTATACATGGTCGGGAATTAGAAGAGGAGGCACAAGGACCAGAGGTGGGGGACCAGCTTGCTGGTGCAGTCGTGACAGAGAAGACCACGGTTTCACAGAAAATCAAGAAAACAAGGGTAACTAACAAACAATTGTTTACTGAAAGTGTTTTGGGCTGGTGTTGTCCTCATAACATGTTTTTCTATCTAAAGTGCTATCTACTGGATGTTTGATTTACATTGAACATGTTTTTACAAGCCATCTCCTAGAGGCCCAGAAGGAAAAGAAGTATAAAGACACAGACAACATATGAAATCAAAGATGCTGCTTGCCAAACAGATTTCACCATGGAGCAACTACTATTTTAAAGGACATTCTCTGGCAAACGTTCAGGCTAGCTGGCGATGGACAGTGTGACAGTCCTGGATTTTTAGCAAAGTACCGCACATACCACTTTCAGGACATGGAAACTAAAAAAAATTGTGAGTTCAGAGGTCATGCAGGTGTCCCAAAGTAAATCCTCAGTGGCCATGGAGAAACCTGGTTTCATAAAATCCCTCGAACATCTTCAATCGATGGGAATGCAAATAGACCTCATAGCCACTGACAGACAGGTTTGAATAGCCATGGTCATGTGAGAGCAGTTTCCAAACATTCGCCATCAATTTGCTGCATAGCATGTTGCCAAATCAATTAAAAAATTTTTTTAAAAAAATCACAGCTGCTCGTAAAAAAGAAAAAGGGTTCTGAAAATATTTTACAGTGGTCCAAGTCTTTCAGCAAACATCTTTGGTGGAGCTCCAAAACTTGTGATGGGTCTGTGGAAATTCTACTGAAAAATGGCACTCATTGATGCACCACTGTTCCAACGTCCACACATGGACAGAAAACCGACATTCACCAATGTGCACATGGACATTTATCGGAGGAACAGGAACACAAGAAGAAGTGGTTGGTTCCATCTTCACCTCCACACAAAGCTCTTGAGAAGATCATGTGCTATGAAACTCTTTCAAGTTCAAGAGACCTGAAGGGACTCACAGAGTTCTGTCACACCGGAGATTTGGAGGTGTTCCACAATATGTGCCTAAAGTACAGGCCCAAGAGGTTGCATTTCGGCATAGACGGTATGCAATATCGAACATTACTAGCCATATTAGCGCATAACAAGAACCTAGGCAGAGAACAATCAATAACGCAGAAAACTTTGGAATGCTTCGTTACACAATGGCCTTTAAAAAAAAAAAATTAAAAAAAAAAGAAATGGGTTGCCAAGCCGATATACCAGGAAATGGAATTTGATTTTGTGAAAGATCTCACTTTGACTGTGTTAGCCATACATACTCATAGAACAGAATCGATCCCAATGACAAAAGCGGACCTCTTTGAACATTTGACTTCCCGGTATAAATGATTAGCAGCGGTGTGTTTGTTCCACAATGTTTGTACATTGTACATGACCAATGGAAATTTATTTAACTTGAATTTCAAAGCTATTAAAAGTACTAACAAGTATTAAGCGTCCAAATTGTCTTTTCAAATGTATCTTCTTTGTCAATTCTTTTTGCAGGAAGTGCCGGTTGGAGCATGCAATACAATGTAACTGTTTTCCCCTTCCCGCTTTCGGCCAGCTCTTGTGGGTCCATCACTTATCAGGGCACGGGAGGGTCTGAAGGATTTCTGCATGAAAGCAACTGCGGGGTCTGCAGTTGCCTTAGCATGCACGTGTCCAAATAGACAGAATAAATACAAGCCCACTAGGGAATGAGATGCAAGCTAAATAACAAACTTGGCATGTGAAAACTAATGACTTTAAGCAAAGCACTGCATGAAAGGGGGCTGTTGGTGTTAAATAGGTGCATTCTGACCTATATTTTTATGGGGGCATGTGTTAGGGGTGCATTATCAGAAGGGAAGATCTTTGATTTGCGGTCTTTGGAGTCTCACGGTGTTACCAGAATATATGACCACTCGAGATTAGGTATATGGTACGTGAATTGGAGGTGGTACAGGGGTAGGGTCTGGTGAACAGATGCGTCCAAAGGGAATAGGGGGCATGGGTTCAGGGGACCACGGCCTGGCAAGGAGGGGTTAGAGATGGCGCGGGTCGGTCAGAGATGGATGGGCCATTAATGTTGTAGCAGGCCTTGGTCTCAGATTCTTGGATGAGCACATTTTGTAAGGGCTCGATACTCGCAAAAACGAATAGCTGCATTTCCGTGAGAACAGGAGACACGCTGAGATGACAGAGGACAAAGATGGTGGGGGCTGGCTGTGCGCTGCGAGAGTGAACATGTCGCAAGAAGGGGAGAGGGCCTAGAAAAAGTTGGCGTTTGGAAGGACACAAAATCGAGTTAAAAGTATACACATTAG
Organism: Ambystoma mexicanum; assembly: GCF_040938575.1. Lineage (NCBI taxonomy): Eukaryota > Metazoa > Chordata > Amphibia > Caudata > Ambystomatidae > Ambystoma > Ambystoma mexicanum. The sequence goes on from NC_090932.1 coordinate 340,850,584, forward strand.
CACAGCGTTAATACACTTATATGAAACATGGGTGTTGCAAATAGGTACAGTAGGGGTGGAGATGTCTCCCACCTTAGCTTATATGTCATTTGCGCGGTACGAGAATGGTGCTGGGGGCGGGATATACCGCCTCTCTCACATTTATTAGTGCACAGGAAGTTCAGTGGAGATGGAAGGGCACTCTGATTTATGACTTGTCAGTGTCTCACGTTATTCGCAGAGCTCATTCCTCCACGAAAACAGGGCGCAGGCAAACGTGACAATGGGGAGGACTCTAACTGGAACTGTTGCCCTAAAATAACTAAATCACTATCAATATAGATGAACAAAAAGTATTAACGATAGCGCGGCATTGGTGGGTGCCAGCAAACAATTAGTTTATTTTTCCAACATATTTTGAATGCCACGTTGAACGGCCAAGCTAATCACTCCCATGGAGTGAAGGTCACTCACTGCGTTTGATGTTGCTTGTAGGCTGTTCGCACTAAGGCTTCCTGTACGGTATGTTTTTGATTTGTGGCTTTCATTCACCAAAACAAAACTTAGCATACGCTCTCCAAAGAAGGCTCAATTGTTGTCCGTCCTTGGAAGAAAGGGAGAATTCGCCATGGATTGAGGGACAGGAGCTGTGTAATACCCGCAAACATGGTAACTGTTCACCATTTTAAAAATGGACAAAGGAACATGTAATATCATTTCATGAAAACAGTTGAACTGAGCGGACACTTTGCGTTACGACAAGAGAATGGAAATACCAAATATAATGTAAGTGTTGCTGAAGTTGGTGCCTTATGGTTGGGGCATATTGCGACGACACGCAACCACAACCGGTATGTATTTGTCCCAGGCACATGGGCAGTCCAGCAACAAAATGCATAGAGTCCACATATGGCATAGCTCTCAACCTTTCAGGGCCATTAGGCGGGTGATAGCACCCGATTTTGTATTTGGCGGGTGAACGCCCATTGGTTCCTATGGGCGTTTAGGGAGCTTGGCGGGTGAGAGCTGCCAAAGTGGCGGGTGACACCAGTCAAAAGCGTGTAGGTTGAGAGGTATGGGATCCCCCAGGTTCCACCAACGCCAAGTTTGTTACTAATATTCCTTTATAATACCATTTATGTGTTGTTCGAATTCTCCCGTCAGCTTCCGCATCCCATTGCGAGATAAATATACTCCACAGCACTAACCTCTCAAGCACATCGTAAACTTCAACTTTCCACGATTTTTCTCTGTGTTTCCATTGTTTCTGGGTTTTTTTCATTATTAGGTTTCACCCGGTGCTGAATTAAAGGGTAAATGGATACATTTGAATAAAGACTGACTACTGAAATATATTTGTTATATTTTCCAGATACCCAGTGACGGGTTCAACAGGCAGTGGCAGATAAACCTAAATGGCTGGAACGAAATTACTCTTGTGGGACGATCACTCGGAACCGATATGCGCTTTGGCGGTACCAGCAAGTAGGAGCAACCTGACATCGTTTATGGTGGTATAGCAAGAAGCTGATGCAGAAGCCTTGCGATTCAAGGTGTGTCCAATGCGCTTCTTCTACCTAAAGGAACACTGTGTGCCTCATGATAAAGATTTGATGTTGGAACAGAACAAAATTAAAAATTTGGTTGAAAATGGAAATTGGCGGATGTTCTCAGAGCGTTTAATGTGAAATAAAAGCACATTATAAATTGCACAGTATTGGTTTTTCCTTTGAAAATTGTGTTTGCTGTTCCGATTTGGGATGCGCTGTGCTGTGAGGATGTGTGTGTTGATACTCCGGGGTCTGCATCAACTAACGTAAAGACATAGGTGATGACTGGGCACGTTTGGCTACGCTACACACTAACGTCATGAAAATAGGCGGAGAATATCGCTAGGAATAGTGATGTCAGCTTCAGGGGCGAGGGATGTGACTTAGTGCCACAAGGGCAGTTCACCTTAGGGCGATGCAGCAACGGATAAGATTAGCACAAGATGGCTGCGCCCGGCTGCCCGATTTTGATTGTGTGTAAAAGTGAGGAACCCTAAGGTTACGTGCACAGGAATTTTTTCTTTACAATCGATCAACGTATGCTTATAACGACTTGCCCGATTGATCGGGACAATACAATTTTTGAGCGCACTATTCCTTTAAGATCTTATGACAATGGAGGACCCACAGGCACAAAACAAATGGAGTAACCCCACAAAGGTTCTGCAGGCAAGGCCACTAGGGAAAACAGCTTCAGCTGGATTCCTTGTAGCAGAGTAACAGTAGCTATGTTCAGATCCCACCAGTAGTATGGTCTCTGCAAGCTACCTCAGTTCTGAAACACAAAGGCTGGACACAGAACGAAGATTAACTGCTTCCAATCCCAAGACTTTGGAACACTCACAGGACCGCACACAGAGGAGAGGAGTAGTTGAGGTAACCATGCACAGGGCCTGTAGGCACAAAGACAACACCACTGGATTCAGGCTCCACTATAGCTCCTCCTCTTGGCAGAGAGCATCAGAGCAGTGATGTCCAGGGCAGATAAATCAGCATTGAACTGTACAGTACAAGGCTGCACGAGATCCACGCAACAGGAGATAGCCCAACTTGGACGGTGGGTATCGGCTACAGTTCCACAACACTTCAGAGCTTGAGGGATATGGCTCTGCCAATGCAGGACTCTGAACTTTCTAGGCAAGCCAAGGAGGCACTATGGAAAGACTCCTGTGTCAATTAGAGTAGTATAGCTTTGCCTTGTGGTAGACAGCTTGCTTAATGCCCATCCCAGGACCAGTCTACCAGCCCCATTCTGTTGCCTCTTATGCTTTGGATTTTTGGCTACAGTGGTTGAGTAAAAAATCCAGACCGTACCGATATATACAAAATCCTGGGCTGTGGGGACCGCAGTCCTATCTGAGGATCTTCAACACTCACTGTCCAGATATGGACAGACAGCTCAGGTGCAATCATGACCTCAACATTTGGGATGTGGATTGAGGCTGTCCGCAGCACCTTTCCCAGGCCAAAACTGTTGTATGTTCACCAAGGCTATTTAGAGCTATAGAGCCTGCAAAGAGACATTATATAGCCATGTCTTATCCCTACCTGGGAGGAACATTTCCAAAATGACAGTTGTACATAAAGCAAGTTAATTGTACAAAGCTCCGGGGAGCGGTTAGATGGTGTTGCAGGACCAAACTAAACTAAGTCTCAACAATACATCAGTTGGCATCTTCTATACTTTTGAAATAATTAAAAAAAACTCCGATACTTTATCATCCAAATCCCAAAAATGATTGGATAAAACCTCTTCAAAGAAATCCCATCTTGTCCCAATTCTTCCATTTTCATTGCCCCGTCTTATCTTGTTTATCATCTTCCAATCATATTCAAAACACACCTCTTTTTGGAATTTGTCCGTAGTGCGTCATTTGTATTTGTATTTTTGTATTTATTTTATTTATAAAGCGCAGCCAGGCCCGGGGGCATACGGGCGCGTAGGTTAGATCTGGTTACAGTTACAATTGAGTGCAGTAAACAAGGGTTACGTTACAGTTACAGAATGGTTACCTACTTATATTACAGATACATACAAGCATGGTCTAAAATAAATACATTAATTACAAGGTGTTCCGTCAGTCGTTCTGGAATCTGGAAGGTTAGGCTGTCATAGACTCCATGTTGTGAAGCCAACGCTTCGTGTTGCGTTTGAATAGGTTAATTGAGGGTTCTGACCTAAGGAGCGTGGGGAGTGTGTTCCATAGTTTAGAGGCTTGTACAGGGAAGCTAACGCCACCCGAATTATGGAGTTTGAATCTCGGTATGGACATAGTGTTAGCTTGTGCTGCTCTAAGTGGTCTAGATGATGTATGAGGTGTAAGTTGGTTAGTGAGGTAGGCTGGTGCAAGGTTGGCCCTGGCTTTGTGTGTGAGGGCCAGAGTTTTGAGGGATATTCGGTGCTCTACTGGGAGCCAGTGTAGTTTGCGTCTAGTCTCGGAGATATGCAACTTTTTAGGGATGTTGAGGCCAGCCTTGATGGCATTATTTTGAATTACTTGTAGTTTGTTGATATTTTTGCGGCTAGTGCCTAAGTAAAGGGCATTACAATAGTCTATTCTGGACAGGACTAATGCTCTAGCAAGGGTAATGCAGTTGGGTGAGGAAATGAATGGCCTACATGCATTGATCAGTTTGCAAGTGTAAGCGGATAAAGTGGCATCAATGTAGATACCAAGGATTTTAGTGTTGTTTGAAACGGGGATGAGATTACCATCTATAGTGAAAGATTTGAAAGCGGAGTTAAGATTTTTAAGTTTGGCGTGAGTGCCAAGGATGATCAGCTCAGTTTTTTCGTCATTGAGACAGAGTCCATGATGTGCCATCCATGCTTGTATTACCGAGTATATTTAATTGAGGGTTTTGCTGTCTGTTTCATAGTTACCCGAGATAGGAATGAGTATCTGGGTGTCATCCGCATAATTGGTATACGTGACACCCAGATAGTCAAGGATATCGAAGAGGGGCTTTGTAAATACATTATAAAGCGTTGGGGACACACAAGAGCCTTGCGGGACTCCACAAGGCACTGGTGAGGGTTCAGCAGAATCAGTGGGAGAGAAAACCCTCATGGTTCTGTTAGCCAATAAGGAACTGATCCAAGCAGTGGCTGCGTCTGAAAAATGTGCTGCAGTTTTCAGGTGGTGACAAAGTGTTTGGTGGTTAACCAGATCAAAAGCTGCTGACAAGTCAAGCAGTAAGAGGAGTGCAAGTTTGCCGTTGTCTTTTAGGATTTGGATCTGGGTAGTGAGATCTATTAATGCAGTTTCTGTGCCGTGTCTCGGTCGGAAGCCGGATTCCCTTAGTCCCAGGAGATTATTCGATTCTAGGTAGGCCGTTATTTGTAGATATGCTGCTCTGTCCAGTATTTTTAATAAGAAAGGTACGGTAGCTATCGGCCTGTAGTTAGACGGGTTGGCTGGGTCAAGAGTAGGTTTTTTGAGAAGTGAAATGACCCAAGCGTCTTTTAGGTTGTCAGGCACTACTCCGGATTTGAAGGAGGCATTGATGAGGTTGGTAATAAATGGTGCCAGATCGTGTGCTGCTGCTTTGATGTTCGGGGCAGGGCAGGCATCACCTTGGCAGTTTGATGGTTTAAGTTTCCTAATGATGTTTTCTACTTCCCAAATTGAGAGGGGTGAGAAACTGAATGGCTTACATGTTGACTTAAAGGTAGGTGATTTGTTAGGTAGTTGTTTGTAGTCAGGGTCAGCTAGTAGCAAGGATTTTTCCGCGTTGATTTTAGATTGTAGGCGAGCTATTTTATCTAATAAGGCCTTCTGAATATTACTACACCATAGTGCGTCAGTAACACATTTGTCAATAGGGGCAATAGGGGATTCTAATTCTTTTAGAATCTTAAAAAGTTCTTTTGTGTTAGATTCAGCTTGCGTAATCCTTTTGTTGTAGGAGTCTTTTTTAGCAAGAAGGATGGCTTCTTTGTAACTAGTGGATGCTATGGTTAGTTCAATCTTATTGGTTGCTGTAGGGCACTTTTTCCAGTGTGCCTCTGCAGCTCTCATAGTTTTGCGTAATTCTCTTAGCTGCTGAGTGAACCATGTATTAAGGTGTCGCTGTCAGTACATGGTTAAACATTGGTATTGAAAATATAATTCTTTGCTAACACTAACTGGCCTAAGGCGTTTTGTGATTGCACATGATTACACAGCTGAAACAATGCTGAGAGAGAATGCCGATCCCCAGTCTCCGTAAGCTACCGGCCATCTACTAAAGTAAGGGTAGACCAATGTACAGTATATCCTAGCAACAGAGATAGAAAGCGAGAATCTCATCATCCTTCCCCTTCCATCCTGATCTGTCCCTTATCGTCATTTGATATGTAAATAATATCTTGTCCTGCAAAGTAAACACAGGCAGCAATGGATCACCAACAAGGAAAAGACAGGAAGGGAACCAGGGATTGTAAATAAACCACTAACCCAATAGCTCAATCTTCTGCATCCTTATCTCACCCAAATAACTAATATCTTGGCCTGCAAACTAAATACAGGCAATTGAAAGATAGAATCATACCACAGAATGAGCAGGGAGCGATTAGGATGGAAGGGGAAGGAGGATATGTCAATAATCTCTTGGCTTGCAAAGTAAACCTGGGCAGTAATGAATTTGCCGACAAGGAATAGACAGGATGGGAAACAGAGATTGTAAATAACCCACTAACACAATAGCTCGAACTTCTGCATACTTATCCATAAATCCACACAAACACCCACTCGAACAGCAAACCACAAGCACTTCACCATATTGCAACAACAAACAAGCCAACACAAGTCACACCAACAGCCCACTAGGTCTCACATCGATCTGATACTCGCACCCAAGCTGCCAACAGGACACCAGACTCTTTTTCCTACTCCCTCTCCACCCGACTAACCACCTCCCACGCCCACCTACTTGCTTGCAGATCCGCCCGAGTGTCTGGGTACCTATTCCGTTGGTGAACGGTGTGCGGTACGAATACCTTTAACATAAAGACCTAGCTTAAACATCATGACCAGCCATATTGGGAACTGCAGTTAGAAGGCTGCATGTAGTTAAAAATAAATAAAATAGGGACAGGAGTGTACCCAAAAAGCGTGAAATAAACATAGCACTGCTACCAGTCTGTCTTGGCGAAATATGCACAAAATGCCCATACAGCCAAATGAAAAAACACTGTTCCCATACACTGATCATCATAGGGAGAAAGTGGCTCAAAACTATTTTGCTAACATTATCTGAAATCATTAAGGAGTAACAGCTCTCCCTAAAACGAAATTAGGGGAGTAATGGAAGGAGGTTAAAAAAAAAAAAAAGACCTCACTGCCAAAATGCAGACCAGGCTCTCAAAACAGTCATCAGATATGATGTGGGGGGTTGGGGGGTAGAAGGGGTCACATTTAAGTAGATAGAAAAGCTGCAAACAAAAACACATGTTCTAACCTAACTCTTTTTGATGTACCCCAATGGTGCGCCAGACACTCCAAACAATGCGATAGTCAATGAGACTTAAGATTCAGCTAGAAATTCTTATTTCATCCAAAATGCCTATTCTCAAATACCCATATATGTTGACACGTCTTTCAGCCACACTAAGGCCTTTTTCAAAACGTGGCTCTAGTCAACCACAACATCTGCTGAAGGTTAAAGCCTTGCAATCCCCAATGTACATATACAGGATGATAGACATCAACCCAAAAGGAGTAACACAAAGAAAAGAAATGTTGTTCTCAATCACATACATTTTTTAAACACAAATACATATGAAAACATACAGATATCATCGGGTTGGCAAAGGGGAGGATTGGTAGGGAGAGTGAGATAATAGCAAGGTACAGTCGATAAGAGTTGTTGCACACAATTAGTTATCAGTTGTGAACTTGCCATGGCCTCCGGTGACAATCTGTGTATTGGTGCAATATCCCTTATACACCTATTACGAGTACTTGGGTATTCAAATCTTTGACATTGTTATTTACCTTCCATAATTATCTAATGGTGATAATTAGTGCCTGTCAAAGTGCTTTGATATGCCCCCGGCCCTCGTTCGGTCTAGTTTAGTTGTGCTCATGCTTCAACTGTCATTTTCAATGCTTGCTATGGTTGCAGTTTAGTACCCCATGCACACTCACCCAATCAGTTAAAAGTTGAAAATGTTCCATTAGCAATAAGAGGGATTGTTCCCTTGATCCTGTGAAGATGCATTTACAGAAGCTACTATGTTCAATCTACATCTCAATTGGTATATTTACAATGTCTCCATTCTCTAAAATCCGTATATCCCACTCCATTTATTTAGTGATGCACATCAGTGCAATCTAAGCATTATCAGAACTGCTACTAAGTTCAACTCCATAAGTCCACCACCACATACATTAACAATTCTCTCTCAACACCCTTTCAGCTTAGGAATCAATGGTACCCCACCCGCACTTCCCTTCTTTTTATGGAAGGATCGTGTTTTCTTTGGTGCTCCGCATGCAATTTTACGCTGCAGACGCCATTTTAGAATGTGTATTTATTATGCGAACAACAAGTAACGTCATGCATTATATGCGTGACGTCAGATGTTCTCGCTGTCATTTTTGGAGGCTATTTGTGAGGTGTCCATATATAAGTGTGTATATACTCACATCATTGAATGATTTGTCATTTATAGGTGTATCATTTAATGGTGAATAGTTTCCCATTCTTCCAACTGACTTAACAGTTTAACCCATATTTTCTTTATACGTGCATCAGACTTGAATAGAACTCAAATTGCACTGGTTGTACCGCACTGTGCGCAATGACCTAACAATTTGTCTCAGATGGAACAAGTTCCTTACCTGTAACTTTTGTTCTTCAGCATGGGTCTGGCATGGATTCACATGCTCATGAATATTCCCTGTCTCCAGGCCGGGAATCCTCAGTAAAAGAAAAAAGTTACACTTTCAAACGGTCTTTCTCATACAAACCAATCACTGAGCTCTGGGTCCTACTGCCCCCAGCCAATGACTGCCCTCTCGCTATGCCCCTCCATCCATCTTCAGCTTTGGTAGCACGTAAAGTGGCAGTATGAGCAAGAAGAGCCGCGGTGGGGCAGGAGGGAGGGTTTACTTGTGAATCCATGCCAGACCCATGCTGCAGAACAACAGTTACAGGCAAGTAACTTGTTCCTTCTCCAGCATGGGGTCTAGCATGGACTCACATGCTCATGGATAAATAATACATAGCAGTACAAGATACATAACCACGAGAGGTGGCAAGGTACTACAAAAGCAAATTACTCTTTCCTCCCGAACAAGCTCGCCTTCAAGCGAACAGGTTGCGCAGTACTGCTTGGCCGACCCTGGACTCCTCTCTGGAATCCCTGTCGACACAGTAGAATCTCGTGAAGATATGCGTGGACCTCCACGCAGCAGCCCTGATGTCCAGTAGGGACACACCAGATGGGAACGCTGTCGTTGCAGCGATCGCTCTGGTTAAATGAGCACTCGGACGGCCGGGCAGCGGTCGGTTTACCAACCTGTGACAGCAAGTGATGCAGCAGGAGAGCCACATGGAGATGGAAGCCTTGGACAAGGACTTCCCATTATTCACAGGACCAAAGTTCATGAAAAGTTGAGATGTCTTCCGGAAACTCTGTGCATGCTACATAGAATTTCAGAACACATGCCACATCCAGCGAAGGCAAAGTCCTTTCAGCCGACGACGCAAGCATTGGAAAAAAACATAGGCAACACCAAAGGTTAGTGGAGGTGGAATTCCTTGGGCATGAAAGAGGGGTGCGTCATCAACACCACCCTTGTGTCGTGGAAAGTCATATACGGCCGCTTGCAGGACAGGGCCTGGATCTCACCTACCCTCCTGGCAGAGGTGATGGCCACGAGAAATGCCGTTTTCCAAGATAGGAACTTGAGAGGGGCCTGATGCATAGGCTCGAAGAGGGCTATCCCCCCGCCCCCATTAGCATTGTCCGTACCATGCCGAGTTCCCACGCCGGGGCAGGCGCCTCCATGGCAGGAATGATCGAAATAGTCCTTTGAGAAACTCATTAATGAGACATGGGACCGAAGAGAAGAACGTCCCGGAGACCTGGTGCAGCAGGAGATAGCTGCTAGATGCACCTTGATGAAGGCGTGCATCAGCCCCGCCTTGGCCAAGGACAACAAGTATGGAAGAATCTGCGGGGCTGTGACCATCACCACTTAGCAAAACGCTTCCACTTGTGCCCGTAGCACTTCAAAGTCGATGATGCTCTGGCCCTGGCAAGGACCTCCATGAAGTCCGCCGGCAGCTCGTATCCTTCGAATTCTAAGGCTGCAGGTCCTGGGTCATGGTGCAGGATTACGCCTCCTTCTCTTGCGAGCAGATCCGCGACCAGCGGCAGCTTGACCGGGGGCGACGCCGATATGCTGAGAAGATTCAGGTACCAAATCTGCCTCGGTCAGGCCGGGGAGACGAGGATCCTCCTTCATCGGATCCGTTTGATGCCGATTGATGACTCGCAGTAGGAGCGGCAACGGAGCGAATGCATATAGGAAGAGGCCTTCCCACAGGAAGGAGAACACGTTTCCCATGCTCGTCAGCTGGTGAAACCCGCTGGCAAATCTATGGCACTTGCAATCTGTCGCCGTTACAAGCAGATCAATCTGGAGTCTGCCTCATTTGAGGAAGAGGCTGTCCACTTGATCCTGTCAAAGTTCCCACTCCTGGCAAGAGCACAGTTCCCTGATGAGGGAGTTGGCGATGGTATTCTCGACTCCCGCCAGGTGGAAAGGAATGAGGAACATCCCCTGGGCGACAGCCCAGTGCCACAAATCCTGCGCCTCTCTGGAGAACGCTGGGGATCTGGCCCCCGATGTAATAAATTGTGGTGGTATTGCCCGTGAAGATCCTCACAATCTTGCCCTTGAGGGACGGAAGGAATGCCTTGAGGGCCCAGAACACTGCTTGCAGTTCCAGGACATTGATGTGGCGATCCGTCTCCTCTGGTAGCCACATCCCTCTGGCGTGGAGACGTCCAGTGTGGGCTCCCCAGCCCTCCAGGGAAGTGTCCGTGGTGACCATCTCCTGGTATGGTGGGGCTCTGGAAATCCATGCCCCCAGCGATGTTGGTGCGTATGCCCCACCACCTTATCACTCGACGGAACTCTTCATCGTGGATTATCCTGTCCGTGAAGCTTCCGGACACGTGGACCCACCGAGCGTCCGGGAACTCCTAAAGGGGTTGCATCCGCAACCTGCACAGTTTGATCAAATAAATGCACAACACCATGCCGAGCAGCGACTTGATGGTCTGCACTCATGTGCAAGTCTTAATTCCGTGAACTATTTTAGAAGTGCACTAAGCAATTCAGGGGGGAAACAACCTAGTGCTGCATAGGTTTACCATACTTAAGCACAGTGAAGACCCTTCAAGAAGCGAAGGGAAATTTGGACAGAAAATAGTCCTTTTATATACTAGATGGCTTTTGAAACATGCTACAGATGTAGCATCATTTATAACTGCTGAAAATCTAGATGTGTGTGCATTAACAGAAACACAGCTGCATAGGGCTGCTAGACCTACTTTAGGCCTCGCATTGCCTATGGGTTGTGGCCTGATACGCAGGGAATCGACAAAAGGGTAGCAGGGCAGAGTCACCTTTATTTACAAAGAGGACCTAGTAGTCTGGGAAGCAGACCTATCTGGCCCAGAGGGCTGTGAAAAACATTAGGTCAAAATCAGAACAGATGCAGAAACAATTAATTTGGTTCTGGTTTATAGATCATCTATGCCTGATTTTGGACCACAATTATGCAACATGCTGCAATTGTAAAAACCCACCACTAAGGTTATGTTACTGGGTGATTTTAACCTGTGGCTGCAAAGTGAAACGGATCATTAAGCAAAAGGTCTTCAAGTTTCAACTTAGGTTTTATGCATCTGACATATAGGAGGCAATACCTTTGATTGGGTGGTTACTCATAATATTACAATCAATTACTGTTATTCATCAATGCCCATGGTCTGATAATTTTCATCCAGTTGGACATGGTGTCTGAGAAAAGGATAAAGACCAGGACGATAAACAGATCTGTGATAACCACTAGAAAGCTCTCCCCAGCAGCCTTGGAAGTCTGGATTACACCCATAGAGAACAAAGTGGACAGGATGGAATCAGTGGATGAGCTGGCTAAAGCTCATCAGGAGACTGTTCTGAGAGCAATCAATGCCATTGCACCCCTTAAAACAAGGTTAGTACCAGATACAAAAGTGAATGCGTGGTTCTCCCCAGAACTCCCAAAGCTCAAAGTCAAATCAAATAAGTATTTCTATGCCTGGAAATTCTCCAAGGAGATCAAAGAAAAGGAAGCATACATCATTGCATCGTAAGAGTATAAATTGGCAGAGATCCACTGACTGGATTAGATATATATCTCAGCTAAAAAAGCAATGTTTGACATCAGGATCTCTAATGCCCAGTATAAGTCTAAAGAATTGTTTAAAGTGTTAAAAGAGCTCAAAAATCCCTGCCCGGACAAACAGGATGGCTCAAAACAAAGACATAGCACGGTGTGCGTCTATACAAGATGCTATGCTGGGTAAACCAGATAGATCAAACTGAATATTCAGGCAAGTAGGAAGATGGTGCAACATGAAGTGGCCCTCTCTACTACACAAACTAGAACACCAGTTTAATTTCAGACGTGTGTTTAAATTGGAGTTGGTGGATATTATTGGCAAACTTAAGCCGACAAAGTGTAAAGGGGACACCTGCCCTGCCATTATCATCAAAGCTTGCACTCCGACGCTGGTAGGGATTCTGCCTAAATTTGTGAATGCATCCTTTAAGGAGAGCCATGTACCAGTCGAGCTAAAGAATGGCTGGATTACTGAACTAAAAAAAAAAAAAAAAAAAAAAAAACACACAAACAGGTCTTATCCCCCTTGTGTCAGTGAATTATAGGCCGATTACCAATACTCTTTTTAAAACAATTTATTTTAGATTGTGTTGCATATGACATACATTACTTGCCGTAATAGCATTTCTGATGATTGTATCTACTTCGATTCACATGCTGTACATATAGTCCGACATCTAGTGGTAATCGCAGAGTATTGCATCTTTCTTTTGAGGATCGAAAGGGGACGTCGACATGGGCATGCCTGTAACACTATCACCAAGGTGATGTGTATTGTAATTTACCCAAAATCCCTCATGCGTTGAAGTCCCTCCGATTGTGTTTTTTCTGCCGGGAGGGAGCCTTAGGACCATCGTGAGGAGAGCAAGAGATGTAAGATGTCTATGTTCCTTCTACTCCAAGAGGGGAGGAAGGGCGGGCGCATGTGAATCTAAGCAGATACAATCATTACGGTAAGTAATGCATGCCTTTTGATGCTCCTTAATCTGCTTAGAATCACATGCTGTGCATAGACTAGCAAGCAGAACCGATAGATGGTTGTGGGATGTGTGAAGGAACAGTAGCAAAGAGATGTCTTAGCACTGCTTGTCCCATCTGAGAATCAGACCTAGAGTGTGTATCCAGGCAATAGTGTTTTGTAAAGATATGTACAGAACTCCAGGTTGCTGCTTTACAAAATGGACTCAATAGGAACATTTGCAATGAATGCTATGGAAGCCCCTGTGCCCAGAGTAGTGTGCTCTAGGCTTGAAGGGAAGATCTCTCTTGGCAACAGAGTAACAGAGTGTGATACAGTTTACGATCCACTTTGAAATAGCTGGATTTGAGACAGGGTCCCCTTCTCTACCAGCTGCCACTGAGATGAAAAATTGGTTTGTCTTTCTTAGTGGTCTTGTTTTTTCCAGATAATAGATCACTGCTCTCCTCATATCAAGTGTGTGGAGGCTTTTTTCTTCCACGTTAGTGGGGTTCTGCAAAAAGGTGGGTAGTTCTATTCATTGGTTCACATGGAACTTTGAAATAAATGTAGGCTCAATTCGTGGGCGAGTGCGCAGGACCACCTTATCCTTGTCAATCGTGACAAATGGGTCTTTAACTGAAAGGGCCTGTAGTTCACCAACTCTCCTTATTGATGTGACTGCCACCACACCAGGAAGGCGGTCTTGTAAGTGAGTGCTTAAGGCTAGCCTTATGCATAGGTTCAAAGGGAGGTCCCATTAGTCTAGAAAGTACAACGTTCAGGTCCCATCCGGGACATTGCCATAAGATGAGAACCAAGGTTGGCGCGCCCACATGGGAGCCACCAGAATCATTGTGACTGGTTCCTGGTGCATCTCGTGCACAATCTTGTTGAGTATGGGAGTCGGCAGGAGAGTTGGTGGAGGGGGGTGGGAACGTATAGACAAATTTCCCTGACCATGTTATCCAGAGTCTGTTCCCTTTGGAGAGGTTCTGCGGGTACCTGGAGGCGTAATTAGGGCATTGTGCGTTCTCCAGAGTTGCGAACAAGTCGATCTATGGGAAGCCCCAGTCAGTGAAGACGTTGAGAACAATGTCTTTGTGCAATCGCCACTCTTACTCTACGGGTAGTGGGCAGTCTCTGTTTAGCACGTCCGCCAGAAGATGGAGTTCCCCTGGAAGGTGTTGTGAAGGAGGTACATCTTGTGTTTGAGAGACCATTTCCATATGTTCTGAGACAGTTTGGATAGCCCTGGAGAGTGAGTACCCCCTTGCTTGTTCAGGTAATACATGGCCGTGGTACTGTCCGTGAGGACCAGAACTGTTTTCCCCTAGAGGAGTGCTTGAAAGGCCTTCAGGGCCTTGAACACCGCTGTTAGACAAGACTGTATGCAGTACCCTTTGGGTGCACTACAACAACCCGGACCTCCTGGCAATAGGAACCCAACCTTTGGTATAAGTCTGTACTACACTGGTTGGTAGCATATTGAGCAGCCACGCTTATCTCAAGAGGGGTCGATATGAGCTGTAGAGGAGTTAGAGAGATTCACAGTGACAAGTATTCAAATAAACTCTTACACACAAGGTTTCTTGAGTAAACAATTCATTTATTTATCAGTCAGTTAGAATAAGCCGAAGGGGGCAGTATAATAGCAACACACAAATACACAATTAATATTTCTAAACCAGTAAGTACCCTTTTGGGATGGCACACAGACACTTCCTACACCCTCAGGTGACTTTAGGAACTAGGACACTCTGGACATTAATTTACTACTTTTGGCATTTAGAACCACACTTAAGACTTTGTCAAAGAGAAAGATTATTATGACACAACAAGAGATCTCACAAATATTCTCAAAGCAGGTAAGTACTTTTTGTAAAAAAAAAAATGTAAAGTTAGTTAACCCTTTCCTGGAAAGAAGACCAAACACATTCATAGAGGGAAGAAGAGTCATTCAGGGAGCCAGGCTAAACCAAAGTCATTGAGCAAAAGGCTAGGTGAAACTGAAGCACTTCCCAGAGGTAGGTAAAAGTCTTGCACTTTTCATAAGTCTTTCTAGCAAAGAAGAATTCAAAGTAGGGCCACAAGCTCTTTAGGCGTGTGAAGTAAAGAAGCTGCAAGCAACTCTACAGAGCAACCACAAGTCTCACCAACCGAGAACAAGTGCAGTTACACAACAAGAGGCAGGTTCATAGACTGTACAGTAGCTTTAGGTTGAAGAAAATTGCAGCAGACGACTTCTGTTCCTGTGCAGCTCTGCAGATCCTGGTGTTCCTGGGCCTCAGTCGTGGGGACAAGAGGGAGATCTTCTGGGGACTCCTGCACTGCAATGGGACGGTCACCGACCGCAACCGGCACTCTTCAAACAAGTGGCACTTAGGTGTTTCAGCTCCTCATGTCTACCGCAAATAGCAACACTGCGGTTTCCGACTCTCGAGATGGACTTTTACTTGCATCTGGGGTCCAGCACTCTGTTGAGGTGGCTCAGCCTCGGTCAGTCCTGCTTCCTGGGAGTCCGGAGGATCTTCCTGGAGCTCTTGGCCAGCTTAAAAGCAACACACAATCTGGTGTTCGTCTCCCTGGCGTTTCAGTTTCCAGCAGCAACTCTGTGGAAATTCAACCAGCTCCTAGAGGGTGTCCAGGTGGCTTACTTTGGAGTTGATTAGTCCCACCAACTCAAAAGGGAGGAGTCGTCCTTGCAGGGACTTCTCCGTCAATACGAATTTGGAGTTTCAGCACAGCAGCAGGGCTTCACCGGGCAAACCAACGGTCCAGGAGTTGCAGCAGGCGTCCTCTTCAAGTTCTTCTTCGGTTCCTTCGTCCAGTGGTCGACTGCCTTCCAAGCTAAAAAGCCTCGGCTTTTATGCAGGTTTCTCCCATTCATTCCAGCCTGTCAGTCACCCAGCAGGGTGGCTGTCCTTGCCGGACAGTCAACCGGCCAATCACCACAGAGTGCATTTGGGTCTCCTAGGACACTAAGCACAGGGAGTTTCGGGCACCTCCCCCACTTCTTGCCCCCACCAGACACCCTGGAGCCAGAGGCGGACTTCACTCGTGAAACCCGCCAAAGGCAAAGCGAACAAAGGGACCAAGCCTTGTTTGGCGCACAAAGTAAATCTCAAAAAGGACCTTTCCAAGGTGAAATGGCAAAAAAAATATGACCGGGCCATTTCGACAAAAATGGCACTCTTGGGGGATTTACTGCAGCTGCAACGGCAGCCTGTGGTAAAAGCACACCACGGTAGTTAAAATTAAACCACTGCCACCAGCCATTCATCGAGGAAAGGCTAACAAAATTGTTACATGAGAAGCTAGACAAAGGGGATACTAAGTAACCGCTCCAGCATTGTAAGATAGTGTGTGCTGGACCTAGAAAGTTACAAATGTAAGTAAAGTCAATTTCACTTCACTGCTCTTGGAAACAGTTTATCCAAGAGAAGGTATTTAAACCTTTGGGAAATCTTAAGACTTCCCTGTGCCACTGCACTGAAGGTGTTGTGCGACACAATGTAAAAGATGATGCCTACAGAGTTTGTCAGAATCCATAACCAAAAGAAACAGAGTTCAAAGTCACATTAAAATACATGAGAGTGGGGAAAAAGGGTCTCACTTTCTCCAGGTAAAAAAATCAAGTCCTCAAAATCCAGCAAAGTTGCTGGGGGGTCTCTAAGGTAGAGCGGAATTAGCACATTGCTGAGAATTCTCCTTAACAACCACTAGCAGTTCTAACAGGTTTATGTGGTTGGATGCTACTGCTGGGGACCAAATCCTGTGTGCTACTTGATGAAGGAGGTGAGCCCCCTCCCCCCCCCCCCCCCAACACGTCAGAGAGGAGTCTGTGGTGAGAGTGGCTTCTCTTACGGGGGTGGTGACGGCTTTCCCTTGCAAGAGATTTTCCCTTGACCACCACTGCAGAGAGAATGAGGGCTGCCGAGACAACCACTAGATCGTCCCATTGTCCATTGGCTCGAGAGCCACTCTTGCATGGTGCGTGTGCACATGCGCAGACGTGCGAGTGGGACTAGATAAATGCAGGAGGCCATCATCCCTAACAGTCGCATGGCTTTGCGTACGTCACCTCACGATTGGCTACATAGTGAGGGATCTGGAATACCATGTTTTGGGCTTTCTCGTTGGAGGGGAAGACAAGCCCTTTTGTCTGAATTAGAGCTCCCAGAAAATACTTGACTTGGCTGGGGTCTAGGCTGGACTTTTTCTTGTTGATTGAGAACCCCAGACTGAAGAGGAGATATAGCGTCTTCTGGGTATTTGACAGGCATGTTCCATAGCCAGTCGTCGAGGTAAGGATAGACTGGAATGTACTGCCTTCACAGGTGAGTAACTACTAACGCCAGTACCTTCGTAAACACCCTTTGGACTGAGGCAATGCCAAAGGGAAGGACCTTGAACTGATAGTGCTTGTCCTCTATCATGAACCTTAGGTCCTTTCTGTGCGCTGGCAACATTGAAATATGAACGTATGCATCTTTCATATCCAATGTTGCCATGTAGTCACCCTGCATCAACGGTGGGATTACTTTCTGAACTTTTGCAGCTTTACAAATGTGTTCGCTGGGCACAAGTCTAACACTGGGTCGCATGGTGAGATCCTTTTTGGGTACAAGGAAGTACACTGAATAAATACTTTTGTTTACCTGATGAATGGGGACGCCTTCTATGGCGCCCTTTTCCTGAAGGATCTGCACCTCTTCCAGCAGAATCTGCAGTTGTGGTGTTGATAGGAATCTGCTTCTTGGTGTAAGGTATGGAGGTGGCCAGTGGAACTGTACACAATCGTGGGCGACGGGCTTGAGCACCCACTGGTCTGAAGTGATCCCCCTCCCCTGCGTGAAAAGATGTTAAACGTCCCCCGACCAGGGAGGCATTGGAGGGGACCTGGACTGGCGAGTCATTCTGAAGCGGAGGCCGGAGCGCCTCTCGGGGTGGAGTTTCTGCCTCTACCCTTTCCTCTTCGTTGCCCCCTCTGCTGGCATTGGCTGTTGCCGGCTGAGCCTTGCCCGTGGGACCATGGGGTATTTCCTGCTCCATACTGGACATGTGGAGATCGGGAAAAAAGACTGCCCCCATAAGGAACGGAAACAGTTAGCTCCTCCCCGTTTTTGAACTTGTCTGGATGTGATTTGATTACGAGATTTTAAAGTCTCATGATCTTATTTTCGCCATCTCCAAGGCGTTGTCCACAGCCTTACCAAACAAATTTGTTTCTTCCATAGGTTTGTTTTTATTAAGGAGGCACGCGTCTCTGGCTTAAACCCCGAGTTCTTTTCTCATAAGACACGCCTGGCTAGAGTACCCTGAGCCAGAGTATGCCCCGCCGTCTCAGCTGCGTCCAGAGTATTTTTAAGGATGTTTTCGGTCACCTGTTTTCCCTCAGATACGACCGCCAGCAGGCGTGATCGCACAGGTTAATGGACTTCTTGGAGGCCTTCCTGGAGTAGGTTCCACTGCACATCACTAACTTGCAAGAAGAGTAGTGTTTGCAATTCTTGTAGAATACGCCGCTAAAGCGGTGATACGTTTGCCAAGGGCGTTCAGCTTTTTGCAGTCTTTGTCGGGGGCGCTAGTGTAGTAGACAGTGGCACCCCAGCCCTCTTCCTGGTGGTGGTAACAACCAGGGAGTCTGGTGAGGCATGTCCTCGGATGTACAAAGGGTCAGACTGACAGGGGTGAAATAGTTTTTTCAACCAGAGGGTTGACCGCGCTTATACGGGAAGGGGACAGTAAAGAAGGTGCGAAGCGCTTCTTAATGTAATTTTACTGAGGGATAGCCTGACTTGTGGGATTTTTCCTTCAGAAAGTCCTCAAAGTCAGTGTCTTGGACAGTTTCCTGCTTGGCAATTTGGAAGTGGTCCCCAGGCCTCTTCTGGATTGCATTAAAAGCCATCTGATCATCAATAGGCGATGCCTGCGTCTGATGAGGCGAGGAGGGAGGATCCAGACAAATGACATCTGGGTCAGAGGTCGGGAGTGGGTGAAGCCAAGGTGCTTCCTCTGCTGGATGATCTTGACCCCAATCTGGGCACTGGTCAGTTGTGTCCTGCCCAAACGGATTGTCTTCATGACCATAGGCACCTCGTATGCCTCTTCTGGTTCCGAGAACTCAAAAACTTGTGGAGTTAGAGGTTGGCTTGTAAGCTTCTGCACCTTTGGTAAGAAAGGGCAGGAATCCTCCTCCCTAGGGTTTTGGGGGTAATAAACTTTTCTGAAAAGTCTACAAATTGTGACAGTTTGTCCATGTAGTTCTGAAACCTCACTCTGGTCCACAGGGATGAACCAGAGGGGTCTGGAGGGCAACTGGGGGGTGGGGGGTGGGTTGAGGTGAGGTGGGTTTTCTAGGAAGGAAAGGGCCCCTAGAAGGAGGGGGCTTAGAAAGCTTTAGATGGCGACTAGGACCCTTCAGAATACTCCTCTCGACGAGAAGGAGTGCTTTTTGGTCCTTATGCCGCCGAAACAATAGCGGTGAGACTCTCACGTTGCTCCAACCGTTGAGAGGGATTTCGACATATAAGTAGGCGTCGTCGAGATTTTCACCGCCGACGAAACCTTTGGGGCCGACGCGCTCTTAGATGCCGCGCCAGCGCTTTTGTGTTTTTTTTTTTTTAAGTTTTTTTTTAGAAGAGACGTCCCTATGAGTGGAATGCCCAGACGCATGCCGAGAAGACGGATGCAGAGAGGGCATCCGATTGTGAAGATCGGTAGGCACCAAAGTTTTCGGCGGGCCTGTTGGCGTCTGATGCTTCATCGAAGCATCTGACGAGGCAGCTTGTGGGGTTGTATGTTTATCCTTGGGTGGTGCGGATGTGCTTCTGTCGCCGGGGTGTGATCTTCCCATAGCAGTACAGGTGGCCTGCCTGTCAGGGCTGGGGACGGTCCCGCAGAAAGGTCCATGGCCTCCACATCGGAGCCATGGCTGCCACTAGAGTCCTCGTCACTCGAGGCAATGGCGCCGACGGGGGGGGGGGGGGAACCACTGTCTGCATTGCGTAGACCGCCCACCATTTCGTCCGCCTATCTTAACGTTTTAGGATGAAAAAGTTAGGACTTGCAGGATTGCTCGTCGTGGTCACGAGGTAAGCACCTATCGAGCTTGCGGCGAGTGTCCTTCCAAGGGTATTTTCTGTTGCAAGACGCACAGAACTTAAATTGAGTCCTCTCCATAGCAGAGGTTAAAGGTGGCAGACCAGACCAGAAAGAAGAGAGGGGAAAAGGAAATGCATTCTCAGAGAATCAAACCCAGGCCCCCACTCTCCCTACCGTATATGCACCAGTCGCCGAAAGTAGTGCCCATCTTCAGTGTAGGGGTCCACGAACTAGCCGCCGAAGTTGAAGGTCAAACACTAGACGACCATCGGTCATGGGACAAAAGTTACAACATTTGCAATAGATCGCTTTCGAACTCCGCGTAGGGCGAACAACTAGTTGGGTGGAAAAAAACAATCTGAGGGACGACCTCGACGCGTGTGGGACTTTGGGTACATTACACGTCAGGTTAGGGATAGTGTTACAGACACGCCCATGTCGACGTCCCCTTTGGATCCTCGAAAGAAAGGTGCAATACTGTGCGATTACCACAAGATGTCGGACTATATGCAAAGCATGTGATTCTAAGCAGATTAACAAGGATCAGAAATTCAGATTTTAGAGCACTTGAATAATCATAACATTTTAAATGGCAGTCCAGCTTTAGGCAAGGACATGGCACAGAAATGGCTTTGTTAGATTCAAAATCCATGTTCTCAGGTAATGGATAAGGGACAAGCAGTGCTACTCATGCTGCTTGACCTATCATTCGACCTGGTGGACCACCCGTTATGTGGTCACCAGGTTGAAAAAAAGTGGCTGCCTTTTCTGATAAGGTGACATTGTGGATTGAGTCCTTCCTGAGTAACAAATTGATCAGTTGATCCGAGTGTGCAGTGAGCATGCAGAGGCTGCTCCTGCCCGGCATCATTTTGGGGTGCCACAGGGTGCATGCCTCCCTCCCTCGATGTGACCATTATTGAAGTTAAAATAGACTACTGTAGTAGTTTGCTAGCTGGAATTTGTAAAAGTGACTGTGCAAGGCTGCAAGTAATACAAAATAGTGCAGTGAGGATTATTGCTGGACTAAAGAAGAGGACCATGTATCCGATGCTAGGAGAGGTTTACCTTGGCTCCCTATTAATTCCAGGATTGAATAAATCTTCTTTTGCTCACAAATGCTTGGTGGTGTCAAGCCCGGCATACCTGGTTAAAGCTCTAGAGAGCAAACCAATCATACGAGATCTCAGACCTAACAATCTCAACCTATTGAAAGTGCCTAATGTAAGGAAGGCATGGTATCAGTTTCAAAACCTGGATTAGATTTTTGAGGTTTCGAAAAACTCCTACGTTGCCCGATAGCTATGATGGGAGTAGTCTCTACCATCAAATAAAGAAAACACAGTCCTAGTCAGTCTATGTCAGATGAAAATGGCCTATACTAACAATACCTAATGCCTGCCCTATCTCTTATACAAAAAGTATGTAAAGGGAAATGTGTATGCAAAGGAAAGTCAGTGTTATAACAAAGGATCAAGGTGGCCGAGTCAGCTCTCCTCCCCAAGGCAGACAGCACGGAGTAAGGCGGCCCCCGTAAAGAGGATGACACTCTGGCTCAGGTTATCAAAAAAAAGGCCGTTCAAAACATAGGTCGAGGCCCGTCTGGCCCTCCACGCTAAAGTCATTAATTCCAGCTTTCCAAAAGTTCTTTCACAGTTCAACAAAATTTCACATGGGTCTACCTCAGTTGGGCTCGGACCTCATAATCACAGCACTTGCAGGAGTTCCCTTCACCAAACTTACTTCATATTTCAAGTCTCCCTCAGCCGCGCTGGGACCGTTCACTGATGTCGAAGACTTTCGAATGTGCAAGGCTTTCACTGTAGACCTCTGCAGGACCACTGACTTTTACTTCAGCTCTCCCTTATTGTTATTTTGCCACAAAGTCTCTTGGTATTGGTAGTTCCATACCACAATGAGACCAGTTCAAAGGAATATTCCTCTTAAAGCAATCACCTTTTAACTTCCTCTTTCATCAGAGTTAATCTTGACCATTGTGCATTTCAAAGTTAGTTCATTTTGCTGCTTTATAACAAGACAAACATTTCGTGGGAGACTGTCGAGTGGGCAATTTCCTTTTGCCGGACCACTCCGCTACTCTGCATCACTGGTTTCACAGTGATCGGTAAGCTAAACATTCAATACTGGTTTGCTTTCTTTTGTGTCACATCAGCATGCGCGCAACCTTCAATTGTGAGATACAGTGTTGCAGCTTCAATCTTTCCTTGACACAACCCAGCCAATCATGTCTTTCACTAATGCACCGGTTGTGTGGATTCCTTTCTTGTCTCTGCGGATTTGATTCACGAGTCAAGGTTGATACCAAAGGCTTGGCCTCCTCTCCAACTCGGTCGTTCACTCGGGAGGGTCACTGGCATCCTTAAAACACAATGCAGGCTTCTTCTTGACTGGGTTTTGGCTTTCTCTGCATCTCCTTCACGGTTTCCTGGAGGCAACGGCCTCCTGCAGTGATCTTCAGGGTTCCCTACCATTTGCTCTGATCCCTCGATCAGTCGTCCTGCTCCAGTGGGTTCGCCTTCACACCGGAAGATCTGCTCCTTCTTGTGTCTCACCTTGCTCGGACAACAGGTAGAACAGAGACACACTCTGTGTGGGTGAGCTAATGGGTCTCAGATGTATGTGATTAAGGTAAAGTGCCTGACTTCACCTGACCTGATTAACGGGACATGTCCAATGAGATACGCAAGCGTTAGCCTCTTCATTCTCAGTCTTCCTCTTCCTCGGCCCAGTGTTTCTATAGAAAGGGGAGTAGGGGGCAGTGGGAGTTGGGACGTTGGAGAATGCTATAAAATAGGATGGGGTATGGGCATGGGAAAGGGGGGGAATACTGTGTCTCACCATCGGCTGCCTCACATCCCAAAGATCCCTCAACTAGGTAATCCTCCCACATTGGTCCACCCCCAGGGTCTGTATCCAAAGGTGATGGCTGTGCCCTGGCCAGTCCCCGGGGACAATCAAGTGAGACACCCTTTGGTTTCTCACACTAAATGTAAACTCAGAGGTCAATAAAGGTGCTTTCTTCTCAGCAGCACCTAAAGCCTGTAACACAATACCCCCTGACTTTAGCAATGAAATCTAAAGAACTTTTCAGGAAATAGTTAAACAACCTGCTCTTTAGATAATCTCCCCTGTTCCATTTGACTATACCAACATGCTCAGTCCCCATGGCCGTCGCACAGGAGTACTGTTAACTGTCTTGTCTGTCTAGCACCCATATGCCTCCGGACCACTTTGTGCACGATACAAATGTATTATTTGGCAAGTAAGCATTTTCCACACTTGTTATAGTTTTCAAGACAAAAGTCTCATCTTTTAAAGTCCTTCCCTAGTCTATAGCATGGGTTTTCTCAGAGGCAGAAGAGGGACCTTAGTGGTCTAGGAGCCAGCTGTAGGCATGTCAGGATAGGTTTCAGTTGCAGGAAAGTCAGAGTTCCAGAGGATATATCTTCAGACAAGTATCACTTTAGAGTTAGTGGAAAAGTGGTTAGGGACTTCACAGAAGGCTCTCCAGCATTAGGCCTGGGCGAATGGTACAAGCAAACCCCCAAACACTCGAATCACCCACTCAGCCTCACAGAATTCAGACAAGACTTAAAGGTAAGTATTACCCAAGCCAACACAGTACCTCAGCAGAAAAGAAGAGCTTCTGGGGTGGACGCCTTCAGGATAGAGCAGCACAGGATCCGGTTTTTGGTCTGGAGACTGAAGAAATGGACACTGAAGGAAAACTGGTGGCAGTCATCGACGGGGAGGCATCCAACAAAGGATTCTTTACAGCTTATCGCATGATGAATGACAAACATCGCTGGTCGGATTATCTTCAATCTCTCTGTCGTGCAGACTGGTGAGGGGACCTCAGTGATTCAAATCGTGTATCTGGAGGTCCAGCTTGAGTCCACCAAAGGTTCGGATGAAATCTGACTTCGGAAGACCATGCACTGCACTCTGGATTGAAGTCCATGGGTATAGGCGGTTTGCAGCCCAGCAAGGTGGCAGCACGTCGAGGGATGACTCAAAATGCAGGCCCTCTTGACACTAGTGGGTCTCAGCAGCCTCTGGGTAGGACTCATTCAGGACCTACATGTTTTTTGGAAGGAAGGGTTACTTCTGGTTCCGGATACACAGCAGGCTCTCTGGTCGTTGGAAAATTAGTACAGTCGTCGTTTCTTCATCTTCGGATTTGGTTCCAGTGGTCGACTTATCAGCAGCTGCCAGGATTGGAGTATTTATCAGGAGCTACAGCACAACCTCTGCAAACTCTCCCTGCAGTTTACAGAAAGAGGCAGTCTGGCTATCCAATCAGGACATCCAGCTCCCAGAAGCAACATGTTCCTTTCAGGTAAGGTGAAAGACAAAGGGTTGCAGAGTTCTGGACTCCTCCCTCGCTTCATGCCTTCACAGACACTCTGGAGCCTCGGCAGGGAATACCAAGGATTCCTGCTGAAGACAAAATTTCAACCAAGATCTTTCCTACCTAGAATGGCAGAAGATGACGCAAGAAACAACAAGCAAATGAGAAATGGCGAAAAAGGAAGGAGCCCACCATTCTAGCAGGTTGGTGACCCCCTCCTGTGCATTATCGTGGCTGATTTCACAGCCTGCGAGTAAAAATGACTAAAAGTCATAAAATGAGTTTCACTGCCACCAGCCATTTAAGTTAACTTGCAATTGTAACATAAATGTTACCAGGTAAGTAAGAAAGGAGATACAGTTGACCTCCCCAGCGCTCCACCTAAGGTGAGGTGTGCTGGCTCACTACATAAAATGTAAAAGCGAATGTAAATCCCACTTTACCCTTTGGGAACAGTAGTTCACCCTAGTACATTAAAGAGAAATTACAAAGGGAAACCCAAAGGGGCAACCCAGCCTAAACCCAAAAGTTATAGGGAAATATGAATCCAAACACACACTATGGAGAGACATACAAAGTTTACCCATAAAAAGAGTAAAAGACGATGTGAGAGGGAAAAAAGATGCACTCACCTAGGGACAAGGAAAAATAATTACCAAGACCAAGCAAAAGGTTATAGCGTTGTCACAGGTCAGGAGATTATTCACATTTATGCAAATCCCCCCTACCCCCCTGCCTTGTCGCACCTTGAAATACTTTTTTTTTAAAAAGTTTTTATTATTTTAAAAACTAATAAACAATACAAACCAAACTAGCAGCATTATTTGCGACAGACACATGATCACTTAATGCGCACTACTGCTCCCCCAATCCCTCCCCCCTCAAGAGCTTGTTTGTGTTTCTCATTCTGTATCTGCTGCATGTGGCCGGGTATCGCTTTCTTCCGAAGCTGCGGAATCCACTACTGTGCCAAACAGTCCTGTTATTAACACTCTCCATGCCATCAGGTTACCCGCCTCTTCTTCCCCGCACTTGCTACATGCCTCCTGCCATACTGCCGTTTCAGCCTCCGCCCATTTTTGCAAATCCCGCCACCATACCTCAACCAGTGGTTTGTGGCACTGTTTCCAGCCCATGGCAATCCTTTTTGCAAGCACATATGCCAGGTCCCTCAGTTTCCCAACATGTTTAGTATTCCGTGGTCTGGGAAACCCTCCCAACAGGCAGGCCCAGGCCGTATCTATGTTGAGCGTGACCCCTTAATCCGCTAGTTTTTGTGCCACTTCCCCCCAAAAACCTTCAATCACTGGGCAAGACCAGAACATATGTGTCATATCAGCGTCTTCTTTATCGCATTTTGGGCATGCTGGTCTTCCTGCATTTACAAACTAGATATTCTCTTCGGGGTCATATAGGCTCTATGCGTTATGTATAACTGTATTTGTTGCAATCTGGCGTTTCTGGACACCTTCTTGTGGTATCCCATAGCACGCTCCCACATCCCATCGGTCATCTGTGCCCCCACCTCTACTTCCCAGTCCAGCCTCAAATGCGTCAAATCCTTCCCCACCCGGGTCATCACCATCTCATACAATCTAGAAATCTCGTGACTTTCTGATGTGTCATATTGTCCCCATAATGGCGTCTGGCTCCTCCGCCAGTACAGTCTCTGGCCAGGTTTTACGAATAATCTGGACTAGCCTAAGATACATGACATATTGGCCTCTGTGCAAGCCTGCCTCTTCCCCCAGTTCTTCGAAATCCTTAATGGTCCCCTCTTGCCATACATCTCCCAATGTGATCAGCCCGACCGATTCCCAATAGGTCCTGATTATCATTCTTAGTTGGTTGTCTTCCCCTGCTAAGGCCACTAGCGGCACTTGTGGGGAACACGGGTACGGGTTCTCCATCAGTCGGCATACTCTACGCCACATCTTCCACCCAAGCAACAGCATACCCGGGCATTTTTTCATTTCAAGTCTAGGCAACCAAATAATCTCCTTTAGGTAAAACGGAGTGCAGTCCTGTCCAAACAGCCTAGGTTCAGGAGTTACCTCATCAGAAAGCCATTTGGTTACATATTGCAACTGGCCAGCTACATAATAGGCCTCAAAATTTGGCAGCTTAATGCCCCCTCTGTCATAGAAGTTCTGCAGCTTCCATAGCGTCACTCTATTTCGAGTGCCATGCCATAGGAAGTCTCTGCACATGCTTTTCAGTTTGACAAAAAACTTTTTGGGTATCAAGTACGGTATATTATTGAAGAAATGTAACAGCCTGGGCAGGACCACCATTTTGAGCATCGCCCCCCGTCCCATCATCGCCAGCGGCAACTTCTCCCAAAACTTCATACTTGTTCGGATTTTTCCCACAGCCACCTCGGTATTGTGCAAGTGTTCCTCCTCTGCCGTGTGATACACATCTATTCCGAGGTAGCGGAAGGATTCAACCGCCCATGGTACAGACAACATTGGCAACCGCTCCAGAGGGGCTCCTCTGTAGCTCCCCAATGGGAACATGCTCGATTTTTGGGGGTTCACCGCTATGCCGGACAGTTCTGCATACCTTTCCATAACCTCTAGAATATATTGAAGATTTTCCTCCGGATATTTCAGATACAGTAGTAAATCGTCAGCATACAAGGATATTAGATGTTTCTCTCCCCCTACCTCAATACCTATCATGTCATATTGTTGTCTGAGGTACACTGCCAGGGGCTCCAGGGCTAGAATGTATAACATCGGGGACCAGGGGCACCCTTGTCTGGTGCCCCTACTAAGCTGCCATCTCTCGGATATCACCGATCCGGTGCGCACCCTGGCCAGTGGTTCACTGTATAGTAATTTTGTCCACCTAACATAGCCCGGCCCTATCCCGTATCCCTTCAGGACCTCCAGCAACCATGGCCACCTCACTGAGTCAAAAGCTTTGACTGCATCTAGGGACACAACCACCATTTCCCCCCTCACTCCTGTTCCCCTCTTCAATCACCCAGTGGAGTCGCCTATGGTTGTGGGCTATATTTCTGCTGGGGACATAACCTGTCTGGTCCGGGTGTATCAGTTTGCTAATAGCTCTACGCAGCCTATTGGCCAGGACCTCCGTCAATATCTTGCTATCCTGGTTCAACATTGACAAAGGCCTATAGGAGCCGCAGCTATGCCCTGGCTTGTTGGGCTTAGGAAGCGGCACAATTAACGCTTCTCTAAGTGATTCCGGCAGCCGGCCCATCTCAAAAGACTCATTGAGCATCTCTAGCATAGGGGGGGGGGGGGGATGGGAGTACTTCCTCCCTATATGTTTTATAAAACTCGTTAGGGAATCCGTCCGCGCCCGGGGTCTTACAGGTGGACAGCTGCTTCACCACCTCATCCAATTCCTCTAAGGTAATCGGTGCTTCCAGCTCCTCCCTTTCTTCAGCACTAATCTTAGGTAATTCCATTTCTTTAGAGTTTCTCTTATCTCCTCTCGGTTGTCCCCTCTTCTGTCCTCATATAATGTCCTATAATAGTCTAAGAATGCCTCGTTGACTCCCTCTTGGGTGTCAACTACCTCCCTGTCTTCTCTAGTTATCGTCCTAATCGGGGGCCTGGGGGTTTCGCTCTTATATAGCCACGCCAGCAAGCGGCCAGTTTTATCCCCACCTGCATGTTGCTTCTCAACATACTTCCTATAATTAAGGTTGCAGAGCCTTTCCCAAAGCTCTGCACACCGCTGCTGTAGTTCGAGTACAAGTTCCGCATTCCCTCCTGCCCTGTTGCTTTCCTGTTCCAATTTCACTTCCGCTTTCTCTAATTCCGTTAGGACCCCACCTTGTAGGCCTTTTGATTTAGCAATAGCAGCACCCCGCAATACCACCTTAAAGGCTTCCCAGAGCGTGCACGCTGACTCCACACTGCCTGTGTTTTCCTCAAAGTACTGTGTGATCGCATCCCTGATATCTTCCCTGAAGACCGAGTCCCGGAGCGCCTCCGCCCGGAGGCGCCACGTCTGTATCCGCGTCCTGGGGCGGCAGCATTGCCAGCTCAGAACCAGAGGCGAGTGGTCCGACAGGACCCACGCTCTGTAGTCTATTTGGGTGGTCTCTGTCACCACATCTGGCGTGGCAAAAAAATAATCAAGTCTCGTATGTAGTTGTTGCGGGGCTGAGTAATGTGAGTAATGTGTTTCATTAGGGTGTTTCAGCCTCCAAACATCTGCCAGCCCGAAGTCGTTGAGTAATGTCTGCAATGCCCTGGCTGCTGGGGTGGGCCTATCAATCTTATCATCGGATCTATCTGCCTTGGGGTTGAGCACGCAGTTGAAATCCCCTCCCCAAATAACCGCTCCTCCCATACACGCGCCCAGATGAGTACACAGGGTTCTAAAATATACTGCAGTATTTTGGTTGGGGGCATACGTATTTATAATACACACCTCTCTATTCTCCACCAAAGCCTTTAATATGACCAACCTCCCCTCCGTGTCCACCACCTCTTGTGTAAGTTGGAGCGGAAAGTGCGGTGCCACCCAGACCAGCACTCCCCTAGCGTAGGCAGAATACGGAGAGCCTACTACAGTACCTCTCCACTTCTTCCCCACCAGTTCCAGTTTTTGCCGGGTCAGATGTGTTTCCTGCAACAACGCAATGTCAATCTTCTGTCTTTTCAAGTACATCATGACTTTGTTTCTCTTTAAGTAACTGTTGAGTCCCCTGACATTCCATGTTACGATCTTAAGGTCCGCAATAGCTCATGAGTGTCTTCTTCCTTTCCGTGTAGCGAATCCCCTCTGCCCACGTGATACAGACACAGCTCTCCACCTTTACTTGTAGCTTCTTGTACAAGCTCAAACTACCCATAACTATGTACACAACAAATTCCCAACTTTCCTCCCCACCCTCCCCGCATCCCTTCCCCCACTCCACACACCCCAACTGCTGCCCAGCTCCATTCTCGGAACTCAGGCACCCCCATATCTAGCCCTGCAAGCACCAAACAATGCCCAGAGCCCAGTAGGGTGAAGTCGCCCTAATGGCCACTTAACTAAGAATACTGTGGGGTAAAGAGATCCGCTTTGCAAGGCTCCCATTAATTCAATAATAATTACAGTGCTCATAACATCTAGTTTAACAGTCTGACCTTCTCTGCTGAAGGTTGCGCAAATGACTATATTCGAGTCCCATGGGTCCGTGCCGCGCCATCTTGTGGCATCCTCCTCGCGCATTACTTATCTCTTTCATGCTCTTTCTCCGTCTGAACTCCAGACTCCTGGGGACATCCCTGCGCATCGAGCTATCCCATGGCATCCTCCGGGGTCTCGAAAAGAACAAGTTACTTTCTTACCTGGTAACGTTCTTTCGATGGGATGGTCCGACGACGTATTCCATATCTATGACAGGTAATCACCACAGCTGTGCTGCTTCGGAAACTTTTCCGGCGTCTGCGTCCTGCGTCGATGACGTCGATACGCCGACGTCTAGGACCTCCTCCGACGTCCGACGTCATCCGATGTGATAAGTAGGACGCACGACGCCTGTAGCCTCAGTTGTAGTTTTTTCCCCCAGAACGTGTGACAGAAGTCAACTGCCAGTCAGACACAAAGCCTTGCGGAACGTAAGCTGCAATCGCAAAAGAAATTCTGCAGCGGGGAAGGCAGGGCGGGAGCGATATGGAATACGTCGTCGGACCATCCCATCGAAAGAACGTTACCAGGTAAGAAAGTAACTTGTTCTTCGAGGGGATTGGGTCCTCCGACGTATTCCATATCTATGACAGACTCCCAAAGCAGTACCAGAGCAAGGAGGAGGGAAAGAATTTATAAACAATTTTAGAATAGCCAATCAAATAGCAGAGCAAAGGACCGCCTTGCCAAAGGCCAGATCCTGCCCTCTGATGGAATCGAGGGAATAATGCCGTACAAATGTATGTACTGAAGCCCAGGTGGCTGCATCACAGATGTTGCGAATAGGAACACCCCTCTGCAGGGCAGTAGATGCAGCCATGCCCCTGGTAGAATGGGCCCGCAAGCCAGCCGGTGGGTCCTTACCCGCCAAGCGGTAACACTCCGAGATGGCCAAAACAATCCAGCGGGACAAAGTCTGTTTCGTCACAGCTTGCCCCAAACGCTTACCAGCGTAACCAATAAAGAGTTGATCGTCCACTCTGACCCGGGACATGCGTGAAACATAAAAGCTTAAAGCTCTCCTAGGATCAAGCCTATGGAGCCTCTCCTCTTCCTTACCAGGATGCGGAGGAGGATAGAATGCCGGAAGAACAACCTTCTGGGCTAAATGAAATTCCGTCACTACCTTCGGAAGAAAAGAAGGACGAACTCGAAGGACAACCCTGTCCTTGTGAAATACAGTGAAGGGTGGCTTAACTGAAAGTGCCTGTAACTCACTCACTCTGCGAGCGGAAGTAACCGCAACTAAAAACACAGTTTTCAGAGTTAACAGCCTCAAAGGGCAAGAATGTAAAGGCTCAAACGGAGCACCCATAAGAAACCTAAGAACAAGGTTTAAATCCCAACCGGGCACCAGGAAAGGTGACGGAGGGAACACATTAGTGAGCCCTTTCAGAAACTGTGAAATTAAAGGGATCTTAAAGTAAGAACACTCATCAGACGAGCGCTTAAAGATGGACAGCGCTGCCAGGTAACCTTTAATGGTACCCACTTGCAAGCCCCTGTGGGCCAAAGAAAGCAAAAAGGACAGAACCATGGGGATGTCACATGCAAAAGGATCCACATTCCGAACTCTGCACCAGTCGCAGAACTTACGCCAACGGCAACGGTACAGAGACTTAGTTGCTGGCCTTCGGGCCGAAAGCAACACCTCCATCACGTCTTCAGGGAGGTCCCAATCCCTATACCTCAACCTTTCAGAAGCCAAGCGTGAAGGTTGAGGGATCTGACCTCTGGATGGAGAACCAGACCCCCTTCCCGTGAGAGCAGATCGTCTCGGTAGGGAAGACGACGTGGAGGGCAGATGGACAAGTCGAGAAGGTCCGGGTACCACGTCCTCCGAGCCCACGCCGGAGCAATGAGGATCATCCGGGAACCGAACTTCCGCAACCTCCGCAGCACTTGCGGGATGACGGGGACAGGAGGAAACGCGTACAGCAGCGGGAACGACCAATCCACCACGAACGCGTCTCCTAAGGCCCCTCTTGGAGGAAATTCCCGCAAGCAGAACCTCCCGCACTTCCGGTTGACACTGGAGGCGAAGAGATCCACTTGAGGGGTCCCCCAAAGGGCGAAGATCTCCAGGAGAATCTCCTGAGCCAACTCCCACTCGTGAGAGATCGCGCTCTGCCTGCTCAGAGCGTCCGCCGTCACGTTTTCGACTCCGGCCAGATGAACTGCCGAGACCGAAACTTCCTGCTGGATGGCCCAGAACTGGAGCTGCATCGCCTCCCTGCACAGAGGAAGTGACCCTGCCCCCCCTTTTTTGTTGAGGTAGTGCATGGCCACCGTGTTGTCCGTCAGGATCAGGACATTCCTTCCTCGCACAGTCGGCAGAAAAGCCTTCAGGGCTAGCCTGACGGCCCTCAGCTCCAACAGATTGATATGGAGTCTGGACTCCGACGGAGACCAACGACCGCTGACTGTCAGCTCGCTGGCATGAGCTCCCCATCCCGTGAGGGATGCATCCGACACGATCGTCACCTCCGGCCAGGGAAGCCAAAATGGAGCCCCCTTCATCAAGTCTCCTTCGACGGCCCACCACAGAAGGTCCTGGGCGACCGAGGGCGGCACCTGAATCGGGTCCGACATCCTGCCGGAGGACTGCGACCATTGCATCTTGAGTGCCCACTGCAAAGATCTCATGCGCAGGCGCGCCTCTGGCACCAGAAGAATGCAGGATGCCATGAGGCCGAGCAACCTCAAGAACTCGAACGCTGGGAGCGTCTGGGCATGCTGAAACTTGTGCACCATCTGCTGAATGTGAAGAGCCCTCACCTGGGGAGGAAAACACTGCCCCAGGGAAGTGTCGAGCACTGCTCCGATGTACTGGAGCCTCTGCGTTGGCGTCAAATGGGACTTCTTTAAATTGAGGGAGAAGCCCAGCCTGTGGAGGGAGTGGCAGGTGACGGACAGATGATCCAGGACTTGCTCAGGGGGAGCTCTCCCGATCAACCAATCGTCCAGGTAGGGGTAGACGTGAATCCCCCCTTGCCTGAGATGCGCTGCCACCACCACCATGAGCTTGGTGAAAACCCTCGGGCGGAGGTCAATCCGAACGGCAGGACCCGAAACTGAAAGTGCGAGTCGCCCACCGCGAACCTCAGGTACTTCTTGTGCTTGGGATGGATCGGCACATGGAAGTAAGCATCCTTGAGGTCGAGTGACACCAACCAGTCCTGAAGCTGAAGGGCCTGGAGGACTTGAGAGAGAGTAACCATCTTGAACTTGTCCTTCCTGAGGAGTTTGTTCAAACCGCGCAAGTCCATGATGGGTCTCAATCCCCCGTCTTTCTTGGAAATCAAAAAATAAGGGGAATACCATCCCTTGTTCCTCTCCGCTACAGGCACCAGTTCTATAGCGCCTTTCACCAGCAGGGCTTGAATTTCCTGCGCAAGGAGCGGATCCGGACACTTCAAAGAGAGGTTCCCCGGTGGATTGTCGCGAGGCCTGTGCCGAAAGGGAAGACAGTAGCCGTGGGCTATGATCTCCAGAACCCACACATCTGAAGTAATGGCTTGCCACTCTACAAGATGCTGCGCCAGCCTTCCCCCAACCGGCGAACCATGGGACATGGCCTCATGACTGAGTAGGAGCGGCTGCGGCGTTACCCGAGGGCAAAGAGGCAACTGCCCGAGCGGCCCTGGCACCACGGGTACCCTGTCGTCCACCTCTGGTACCCCTGCGTTGGCCTCTTTGACTGCCAGCTCCTCTCGCTCTACTGAAGGATGAGTAATAGCGAAAGGAACCACCCCTCCACTGCTGTCCCCTAGGACGAAAAGGCGGAGGTTGGCGAACTGCAGCGCCCAACGACTTCGCTGCAGCTTTTGAGGTCTGCAACCTCTCAAGGCTCTCGTCAGCCTTGCTGCCAAAAAGGCGTTCACCATCAAAGGGCATGTTGAGGAGCCGGGACTGCACATCAGGAGCAAACCCCGACTTCCGCAACCACGCAAACCTGCGTATCACGGTGCTCGCCGCCATGGACCCACTGACGCATTCAGCCAAGTCCAGACCCGACTGAACGGACTCACACATGGCATCCTTACCATCCTGGACCATAGCAAGGAAACCCTCCCGTTCAACCCCTTCGGGAATATGTTCAGCCGCTAACGCAACACAGTTCCACAGAGTGTGCGTGAAACGTGACAAGGCACAAATGGAGTTGGCCGCCTGAAGCGCCATACCACCAGAAGAAAACACTTTCTTCGCCCAGCCATCAAAACGTTTGTCGTCCCTATCAGGAGGGATGGTAGGGTACGACGCCTGCTTTGCCGGGGCCGTGGCCGCCTGCACCACCAAACTCTCCGGAGTGGGGTGCCTGGTCAAGTAGCAGGGGTCGCTACTGGCTGGACGGTATTTACGCGACAAGGATCTGCCCACCGCCGGGAGACTCTCCGGAGCAGTCCAAGCCGCCGCCACCCTTCTCTGTAAAGCCATATGGAACGGCAGTACCGGGTCAGTTGGGGGACCAACATCAAGGATGTCCGTCAGATCATCCTGCACAAACTCCCCTGGGGGAGCAGACCATCCCAAAAACTCAGACACCCTAGCCATAAGGCGCCGGTACGAGGAATCGGCATGGGAGCCAGGCTCAGGCCTACAAAAGTCCACCTCCGGGGAGGTGTCCAGTCCACTGGCATCATGCAGTGACTGCCTCAAATCGTCAAACTGACTATGGCCCGAGATAATTTCATCAGGCACCAGACTAGGAACCAGGCCATCAGAATCCTCATCCGCCTCCGAAATAAATTCCAGGTGGCGAAAAGGCACCCGAGAGTGCTTGCTCTTAACCAGAGCCTTCCTAGGGGGTACACCCGTGACACGGGGCACCTCCGATACGAAAGGCGTCGATGGCGTCGAGCGAATCGGCGCCGACGCCGAGAAAATCGGAGTCGACGTCAGATGCAGCGCCTCCAGTATCGGCGGCGTCCACACAGCCCTCGAGGCCGGAGCCCCGAGCGTGTCCCTCGACGACCTGAACGTCGACGGCCTCGACGACGTCCTCGAAGCCAGAGCCTCGAGAAAGCCTGTCGACGCCCTCGACGCCTCAGACGTCGACGTCTTCCTCGAAGACTTCACAGGAGCACACGGTCTCGAACGCGTCGAGGACCGGGACCTGGAACGGGTACGGCGAGAACGAGCCTCCTTGTCCGAACGGGACCGCTCCCGTGACTCGTGCCGACCACTCTTGCGAGCGGCGTCTCTCGACCTCACACGGCCGACCCCACTCGGGGGCGCGGACGGCTGAGTACCCTGCGACTCAAGAATCGCCAACATTTTCTTCCCGAAGGAAGCCCATTCCTCCGGCGTCGCACGGCTGGCGGGGTAACCGACGTGCCGGGCAGAATCCTCGGAAGAGGACCTGGAAGGCGACCGGTGACGGCGCTTCCGTGAATGCCTCGAAGAGGCTGAGGAGTGGCGAGACCCACTCCTAGAAGAAGACCGACGAGACTTCCGACGATGACGCGGAGAGTCACCCCTCGAATCATCCGTCGAAAGCCCCGCCGACTTCGACTTCCGGGGCTTGGACACCCGACCTACCGACAACTTCTTCTTACGTTCGCGTAAGGCTTTGGACGTGAGTGACAAGCAGTCAACACAGTCATCCGTGTCGTGGGCCTCCCCGAGGCACCAGAGGCAGGCGTCGTGCGAGTCAGTCACCGACATCTTGGACCCACACTCCCCGCACTTCTTAAAGCCCGGACGCGGGGTTGAAGACGAAGTGGAAGACATCGCCGAAATTCACAAACGAACAGGTTCGAAGAACCAGAAAGAACAGAACTCCAAAGAGACGAGGCTTAGAACCGAGAAACACGAAGCAACACGTTCGCGGAAAAAACGGAACTGAGGCTACAGGCGTCGTGCGTCCTACTTATCACATCGGATGACGTCGGAGGAGGTCCTAGACGTCGGCGTATCGACGTCATCGACGCAGGACGCAGACGCCGGAAAAGTTTCCGAAGCAGCACAGCTGTGGTGATTACCTGTCATAGATATGGAATACGTCGGAGGACCCAATCCCCTCGAAACAAAGTTTTGTGTTTATGTATAACTTTCAATTTTGCCGGATATAGCAACATGTATTTGTTGCCCGCCTCTCAGTCTTCGTTTTACCGTCCCAAAGTTCATGCGACTACGTTGCACAGACAGGGTATAGTCCGGGTAGGCCGTGATGCTTGCCGCTCCTCGTATAATCGTTCCTCCCTTGCGGAAGTGTTCCAATATCCTCTCCCGGTCCCGGTAATTAAGAATTTTGGCTATCAGCGGCCTAGGCGGGTTTCCTGGCGGCGGCCTCCTTGTTAGAGCTCTGTGTGCCCGTTCCACCGCAAATCCTTGAGATAGGGCTCCTCTGGGTATCTCTTGCAGTAGCAGGGACTCAATGAACTCCGTGGGATTGTGGCCCTCCAATCCCTCCGGCAGGTCCACGATGCAGATGTTGTTTCGTCGGGC
Organism: Ambystoma mexicanum; assembly: GCF_040938575.1. Lineage (NCBI taxonomy): Eukaryota > Metazoa > Chordata > Amphibia > Caudata > Ambystomatidae > Ambystoma > Ambystoma mexicanum. Next base: position 340,886,552 of record NC_090932.1, read on the forward strand.
GCGTCCTTCCGCCTCCTCCGCTCGCCAAGTTGCCCACTCTCTGTATCAGGGCATGCAATTCGGCCTTATGGGAGGCACAATCCGCGGTATTCGGGCTCACTTCCTTCTCAAGGGTCTCCGTGCGCTCTGCCAGGGCCCCGACGTCCTGCCGGAGTAGATTAACTTCCTCCTGCACCTCTCCGACCTTAAGGTCCAGTGCCGTTTTCAGCTCAGTGACGGCTAGTTCGAGTTTGGCTTCCCAGGCCGCCTTTAAGTCTGCAATCGCAGCTAGGACTTCTTGGTTGGTGCCCGTTGCCGTCATGCTGCCTGCAGGCGACTTGTCCTTGCACTTGGTATTTTCTTGACCAGGGGACGACTTAGCGAAGTCGTCCAGGGTGGGCTGCTTCGCCTTCGGCCTCACCGTTCTATTAGACATGACCCAGAGGACCTGTATTCTGCACAATGACAAATGCGCACCCAGTACGCCTCTTCCGCTCCATCACCGTGCAGCCTGCTCTTTCCTTTGTTCCGGACATTGGTCGGCCATTTTGTGTTGTCTTTTGTCTCCGGCGCTCCTTGTCTTTTCCGCTCAGAACTCTGCCGCTGTTCCTCCTACACCTTCCAATAGTTCACCAAGCGTGGTCCACTCATTCACACATCGACATGTGTATTTTCAGCAGTCATCGGCCCATCGTTGCGCACTTTTACGCCCGGATCATTTCAGGATCTCGGGAGCTCCTCCAGATAACGTCCTCCTACATGGCCCTCTTAGCCACCCCCCCCACCTTGAAATACTTGTGTATAGGCACGTTATAAATGCCATTTCATCATATCATATCATATCATATCAAATCTTACCTAACAGCAGGATATGTCAAAGCAGTAATCTCATGGCAAACGGCATTGCCACTGGTTTTAAATAAACATTTTTCAACATGACTTTATAATTAGGGGTGTAATTGAAATAGGTTCAGGTTCGATCGTGCAATAACCAAACTCTACTCCTCTACTCTTATACATGATCAGAGCTCAACAATAAAGAGCTGAACTTGACAGAAATCCATTTTGATCAAATGGTAGGGAAAGTAATTTGACCACTGCTACAGGGTCAGGATCACGACCCTGTCAGGTGGGGGGAGGTGGGGAACCTTTCACAACCTGGGATAGGAAGCTCATTAAAACCAATGTCAGAATTGGTCCTGCCACAGATATGTAAAGCAGAATTGTGGGGTACCCAGTCCCTGGACACCCCTCCCCCCTGCTGAAAACAACCCTGAAAACACATCTCAATGCCTCCCCAAACAGTTGCTGGCCACAGCTCCCTTTTGTAGTTCAGAACATCATCTCCCAGAATCTACCTGAAAGCGGCTACGAAAACCCAAACCAGAATCCACTGAAGGGAAAGCAGAAACACCACCTCCAAGATGGAATTGGAGCCTTCTCCACATCCGAACAGTAAAACACCTCAGAAAACCAGATGACTCCCCCAACAAAGCACGAAAGTGGATTTTTAAAACAACAGCACGCCAGGAAACCATCTGAAACGGTGCTCGAAAAGGGGGCGGCTTTAGAGGGGTTTTAAAGCCTTTCACCCATCACAGTCACATATTTGAGGAGGAAATCAGGCAAGCGCTGCATTCAATGGGAGGGGGTGGGGGGACGACACTAAATCACCAGCTCTACACTATAAAAGCCGACAGCGGCAGAGTGCAGGCGAGGTCACAGGAAAAGCTGAGAGACCAGGTGGAGGATGGACGGCTGAGTGGAATTTTTGAGACTTAGTGGCAGAGTTTAGAAAAGGTGAGGTGAGTGTTGTATCAGTGGTGTGTAGTGTAAGCATTATGGGGATAGGGGAATAGAATGTGAGAGGGACAGAAAGATAGAGATAGTATAGGAGATTAGAGCAGTGAGGTAGTATTGGGAGAGGGAGTGTTATGAGAGAATGGCTAGCAGCGAGGGGTGTAGGAGTGTGCTGCAAGAGGTCTAGAAGAGAAGTGGGGAGTGGGTGAATAGTGAAAGGGTGAACAGGGCAACAAATCCCAGTGTTTGGTGGAGAGGAAGAGCAGTAGTAGTGTGGAGGAACTGGTAGTAGTAGGATGGACTAAATAGACACGTCAAAGGGTGAAGGTTAGGGCTAGTAGTGTGAGAGTGGACAAAGGGAAGCAATGAGAAAGCAAAGTATTAGAGGGGCAGTAGTATTGAGAAGAGTAGAAGTGAGATTTGTAGTAGCAGTGAGAACAGCAACAGTGGTATAGTGGGCAGAGTAGCAATAGTGTGGAGACGGTAGTATTAAAGCCCTGCATGCCGCAGAAGTTCTATGTAGAACATCACAGTTTATTGATGTGATCCTTCCCATACTGAATTCCATTGGTTCTGCTTGGGCCAAAAGAAATATAATTTTTAATAATGTGCATGTTTTCTTTTTCCATTATTGTTCATTATGGAAGTTTGTTCTTACTTAGATTGATACTTGGCCAAAAATGAACTTGCTTGGCTACTGCATTTTTATTGACTGTTGAACTTTTTAGAAACTGAAGATTTTTTTCTTTGATCAAGCATGTGTTAAGCATTGTTTTGATATAATCGAAATAAAGTCAATTGATTGAGTAGGAGTAGAAGTAGTTGTGTGGGAGGAGTGATAACATTAGAGTGGGAGGAGAGAGTAACAGGGAAGACAGTTGAGTTGAACGTAGGAGAGCAGGGGAAGAGTTGAGCCATAAAATCCAATGACCAGACCCAGACACACACACACCTTTTTTTAGAAGTAATAATTGGTAGTGAAGGGCCGGTTAGAAAGTCCCTGTGGGGGTTAGACAGCCTGCATACAGGGAAACCACAATTAGGAGAAGGCAGTGCTTAAACAGTAGGGATTATCGAGCACCAATCTGCACCAAACAGTGCATAGCTACAGATTAGTACCCTACGGACATTACTGGACACCCCCACCTCTTTCCCTGGATTTCAGCACCTTCACACATGAGACGGCTGCTTGAAATTGGCAAAACATCAATGTGGTCATAGAAGGAACAAGTTACTTACCTGTAACTGTTCTCCAGCATGGGTCTGGCATGGATTCACATGCTCATGAATATTCCCTGTCAGGCTGGGAATCCTCGGTAAAGAAAAATCAGTATCAGTTTCGTTTCTGATCTGTCTTTCGTAGTAGTAACCAATCACTGATCTCTGTGTCATACTGACCACAGCCATTGACTGCCATCTCCCTAAGCCCCGCCTCTGGCAGCCATCTTCAGATTTGGTAGCACGTGAAATGGCAGTATGACCAAGTGAAGAGCCGCAGAGGGGTAGGCGGGAGGGTTCGCATGTGAATCCATGCCAGACCCATGCTGGAGAACAACAGTTACAGGTAAGTAACTTGTTCCTTCTCCAGCATGGGGTCTGGCATGGATTCACATGCTCATGAATAAAAGAATACATAGCAGTACACACATGCACAACCACGGGAGGCGGCAACAGACTCAACATTAAGCAATACAACAACTCAACATTAAGCATCTCTTACCTTCTCACCAGGCTCACCTTAGGTGAACAGGTTGCGCAGCACTGCTTGGCCGACCCTGGACTCCTCCCTGGAATCCCGGTCGACGCAGTAGAATTTCGTGAAGGTGTGCGTCGACCTCCACGTAGCAGCCCTGCAGATGTCCAGCAGGGGCACACCAGATAGGAACGCTGTGGTAGCTGCGATCGCTCTGGTGGAATGGGCTCTCAGACGGCCGGGCAGAGGTCGGTTTGCCAACCGAGGACAGTACATGATACAGCCGGAGAGCCATCTGGAAATAGAAGCCTTTGAGAGAGCCTTCCCCTGATTGACAGGTCCAAAGGTCACAAAAAGTTGTGACGTCTTCTGAAAACCCTTTGTGCGGTCCACGTAGAACTTCAGCGTTCTAGCCACATCCAGCGAGTGCAAAGTCCTTTCAGCCAGCGACGAAGGCGACGGGAAGAAAACAGGCAACACCAAGGGTTCGTTGAGGTGGAAGTCCAACGGCACCTTGGGCATGAAGGAGGGGTGCGTCCTGAGCACTACCCTCGTGTCGTGAAAAGTCAAGTACGGGGGCTTGCAGGAGAGGGCCTGGATCTCTCCCACCCGTCGTGCGGAGGTGATGGCCACAAGAAACGCTGTTTTCCGCGACAAGAACTTCAACAGAGCTGAGTGCAGAGGCTCGAACGGAGGTCCCATGAGCTTGGTCAGCACCACGTTGAGCTCCCACGACGGGGCCGGAGCCTTCACCGGCTGGAACGACCTGAACAGTCCCTTCATGAATTCTTTCACCAGACGATGAGACCACAAACACGTCCGTCCCGTGGTTCTGGTGTATCGGGAGATCGCAGCACGATGAATCTTGATGGAAGCGTGCGCCTGTCCATCCTTGGCCAGCGACAGTAGGTACGGCAGTACTTGAGGAGCCGTAATCCGTAGAGGGTTAATCTTCTGTGCGTGGCACCAGACAGAGAACCTCTTCCATTTGTGTCCGTAGCATTTAAGAGTTGGGGACGCTCTGGCCTTTGCAAGAACCTCTCTGCAGTCGGCCGGTATGTCGTAACCTCCAAACTCTAACGCTGCAGGAGCCAGGCCTGCAAGTTCAGCGACTTCGGGTCATGGAGGATTGCGCCTCCTTCCCTGGAGAGAAGATCCGCGTCCACTGGCAGCTTGATTGACGGGGACGCAGGTCCGGGAACCATATCTGCCTCGCCCACGCAGGTGTGACGAGGATCATCCTGCACCGGGACCTCTTGAGCTGGTTGATGAGCCGGATCAGCAACGGCAATGGAGGGAACGCGTATAGAAACAGGCCCTCCCAGGGGAACGAGAAAGCATCGCCCATGCTCCTCGGCTGGGGAAACCTGCTGGCGAACCTCCGGCACTTGGAGTTTGTCGCCGTCGCGAACAGATCGATCTGGGGTGTGCCCCACCGTCGGAAGAGGCGGTCCACTAGATCCTGTCGTAGTTCCCACTCGTGGCACGAGCGCAGCTCTCTGCTGAGCGAATCGGCGATGGTGTTTTTTTTTCCCCTGCCAGATGAAACGGCACCAGAAACATCCAGATCCTGCGCCTCCTTGGACAGGGCTGGGGATCTGGTACCGCCCTGCTTCCTGATGTAGAACATGGTGGTGGTGTTGTCGGTGAAGATCCTCACCACCTTGCCCTTGAGGGACGGAAGAAAGGACCTGAGGGCCCAAAACACTGCACGGAGCTCCAGGACGTTGATATGGAGGGACTTCTCCGTCGGAAGCCAAAGGCCTCTCGCGTGCAGATTTTCGGTGTGCGCTCCCCACCCTTCCAGGGAGGCATCCGTGGTCACTCTTCTGGTGGCCTGGGGTCTGGAAGTCCATGCCCGCCGTCAGATGCGCGCGGGTGCCCCACCACCGGATCGCTCGTCGGAAGCTCTCATCGAGTGTGATCCTGTCCTCGAAGCTGCCTGTCGTCTGGATCCAGCGAGCGTCCAGGAACTCCTGTAACGGGCACATCCGAAGCCTGCACAGGCCGATGAGATAAATGCAAGAAGACATCATTCCGAGGAGGGATTTGATGGACCTCACCCTGGCCCCGTCCGCAACCAGCATCCGCTGCACCTTGCCCAAGATGGCCCTCGTCCTTTCCTCTGACGGAGAGGCCAGAAGCGCCACTGTGTCGAGTTTCGCTCCCAGAAACCGTGCGTCTTGCGCGGGCACCAGGTGGGACTTGGCGTAGTTTATGGAGAATCCCAGGTCCGTGAGTAGTTGGACGGTCCTCGCCGTGTGCTCCGCGGCGAGCTCCCTTGTCTTTGCTCGGATGAGCCAGTCGTCCAGGTAGGGGTAGACGTGGATACCCTCCAGGCGCAGCTGCGCTGCCACCGGTGCGAGGCACTTGGTGAACACCCTGGGTGCCGACCTCAATCCAAAGGGAAGGGCTCTGAACTGGTAGTGACGCCCTTGGACCACGAATCTGAGAAACTTTCGGTGTCCCTTTAGGATGGGGATATGGAAGTAAGCATCCTCCAAATCCAACGATGACAGGAAATCGCCCTCCTCCAGCTGACCCAGGACGTGCTGGAGGGTGACCATCCGGAACTTCTGTGCCTTGATGAATTTGTTCAATCGTCGTAGGTCCAGGATGGGACGCCATCCTCCGGTCTTCTTCTTCATGAGGAAGTATCTTGAGTAAACTCCGGAGCCCCGAAGCCTCTTTGGGACGAGCTCGATGGCGCCTTTCTTGAGCATCGCCTTTACCTTCAAGAGAAGTTGAGGGTCGTGATGTTCCTTCCTGGCCACGGGGGGGGACGCGCGGGCACTTCTTTAGAAACTCGAGCGCGTGACCCTGGGCCAGGGCGTCCAGCACCCAACGGTCGGTGGAGATGGACTCCCACACGCTGACGAAGTTCGCCAGCCGGCCTCCCACTGGGATGCTTCGGTGGGGGCCCGACCCCACGGCCGGTTCAGTCCTGCTTCGACGAGGCTTTGCTGCCTTGTCCTCCCTGGCGACGACGGCGGGGTCCGCCCGACTTGCCTCGTCCCCTGTAGGCTTCCTGTGACGACGAACGGGCCGCTTGACAGTAGGTGGAATATCCGCCGCCGGAACCTTTGGATGCACCCTGCTTGCCTCCGGTGCTTCGAAAGGGCGGCCGTCGTTGCTGGAGAAGACCAAGAGCCTGGGCCGTCTCTGTACGTCTTGATGGCTTGTAGGGAATCGTCCACTGTTTTCCCAAACAGGTTGCTCCCGTCGAAAGGCATGTCCAAAACTCTGGTCTGCACGTCCTGCCGGAAGTCCGTTGCCTTGAGCCATCCACGCCGTCTAAGGCACACGCCGTTGCCCAACTGGCGAAATCCAGTGTCAGCGATGTCTGTCGCCATCGTAATGGCGTGGTCCGACGCCACTTCTCCTTCCTGCACGATCTCTAGGGCCTCCGCCCTCTTGTCGTCCGGTAGGAAGTCCAGCAGGGGGCGATCTTGTACCACAATTCCCTGTCGTAGCGGGCTACGATAGCCAAGGCGTTGGCAGCCTTAATCGTCGTTGCTGCTGATGAGATGACTCTGCGTCCCATCGTGTCCAATTTCTTTCCCTCGCCTTCCGGGGGGGAGGGGGGGAGGTTGACGTAGAGGCTGAAGCCCCCCCCGCTTTCTTCCTGGCTGCCGCGGAGATGACCAAGTCCGGGGTCGGCTGTGCCCGAAAGCACAAGGGGGCCGCGTCCGGGACCCGGTACTTCTTCTCGTACCGATCCCTTCTCGCAGGCGTTGTGGATGGGTTCTTGAGGAGGGCGAGACCCTCATCCCAGATATCGTCCAGTAGAGGTACAGCGAGGACCGTCTTCCTCTTGGTCTTGCGCCGTTGATAAAGGAAACCTTCCTTCTTTTCTTCCGGGCAGAGCTGGAAAAGCTCGGTTGCCCTGGCGATCATGGCATGAAACGATCCAATCTCGTCGGGCGGGGAGCCCGGGGAGGAGGTGACGACGGAAGATCCTCGTCGTAAACCTTGTCGTCTGTACCCGTTGCGGCCGTGTCCGTCCCCGTATCATCCCCACGGGTCGTGGACGGGGAGGAAGGCTGAGCAGGGCGCAATGGTTGAAAAGGAGGTGGAGGATGAATCCTTCTCTTAGGAGGAGAGCTCCCAGAAGGGCCTGGCTCCGGGTCCCCCGACGGGAGCGGTTCCTCCGTTGGTCGTAACGGCAATCTCGTCCTTATCTCCGAGCAGAAGGACTGTATAGCCAACAAAATGGCCGCCGAGTTGTCTTGCGGCACTGGTTGAGGGGATTCCCACGGGCGGTCAGGAGCCTCGTCGGCACCCTCGACGTTCTCGTCGTCTCCTACGTCGGGGTCCCTCCCGACGGGCTGGTCTTCTTCCACGCCAATGCCGTGGCTTAAGACCTTGATCAGCTCCTCTTCAGAGGTTGAGGCCGAATCCACGACGGCCTACTGCCCCCCCCTTTTTCTTCTCCGTCGGAGGTTTCACGGGGGTCCTGTCGATGGGCTGAAAGAGGACTCCCTCCGTGGTGGCAGGGAGACTCTGGGCCCCGAGGTCGCCTCCACTGGTGTAGCCTCCACAGGCAGAGCCAGGGCCGCCGCGACTGTCTCGATAGAGGCCTTGGCAGGGTGGATCAAGGCTTTCACCACCTTAGGTGCTCTCACCGCCTTCTCCTGGGTGGGGGAGGGTCACCGCCTCGCTCCCCCTCCGATGGGGCCTTCGAGCTCGACCGGGGTCTCTCCAGGAGCTTCGCCGGGTGCTCGGCCTTCCTCTTACCCGAGCCAGAGCGTTGGGGAGGATGCGCCCTGCCTGGCAACCATAGAGCCCGAACGTTTGGCGCTCCCAGTGCCAGCGGACTCGCAGTGCTTGGCCTTCTGTTTGGCCCCCGTCGCCGGGGCGCCCTCAAAGGTCTTAGAAGACCGCTCGGACTTCTTCTTTTTCTCGCCTGATGGGCTCTTCCCTTCCAGCCAGTTAGCGAGACGCAGATGGCGGTCCTTCATGGTCCGCTCCAACATATTGCTGCAAAACGCACAGTCCTTCTCCACGTGCTTCTTGTCCTCATGCAGGCAGTAGAGGCAAAGGGAGTGTTCGTCCTCCTTAAAGACATTCTGAAGCTGGCATCCAGGGTAGACCCTGAACAGCTTTCCGGGCGTCGAGCTTCCCTTCTCCTGGGCCATGTCCGAGATGGGCCTGAGAAACTTCTGGAGTCCTCCAAAAGCGTGGCTCGATGAAATCTTCATCCTTGAGGGGCGTAGAACAATCCGACACGGGTCCCATTTGATCGGATAAAGAAACGGTGGAGCTTGAGGCTCTTTTGACCGAAAAAAGAGAGAATTTACCTATGAAAAAGCGCGAAAACGCACTAGAGCTCGAGAGCAATAGCACGAGGATCCCAACACTTGAACGTGCGGTAAAAACCTGAAGATGGCTGCCAGAGGCGGGGCTTAGGGAGATGGCAGTCATTGGATGTGGTCAGTATGACGCAGAGATCAGTGATTGGTTACTACTACGAAAGACAGATCAGAAACGAAACTGATACCGATTTTTCTTTACCGAGGATTCCCAGCCTGACGAAGGGGAATATTCATGAGCATGTGAATCCATGCCAGACCCCATGCTGGAGAAGGACTGGTTTTCAACCCTAGAATGCACGATTTCTGGGACATCTGCATTGCAACAAACTGCACCGTGCCAGGGTGAGGCAACAGGTGGGGAGAGAGCATAGGAAGTCCGAGTATGCAGCAACACACCACCTCTTAATCCCGCGCATCCCTCCCTCCACCCCCCCCACCCCAATGTCTGCTCCGGGGTATGTCAGCGAGCCACACACGCTCATTCTCAGTGCAGTTTACTAAAGAGTGCAAAGCATATCAAGCGATAAGCAAATCGGAACAGCGACCTACATGATCATTGATTTCCAACAATTGATGAGTGCCGTCATGTGTGTCCACAGAACCAGTCTAGAGAACAGGTACTTTTGCTAGTTTGCTAGTTTTCAGTTAAACATTTGAAATATTATTGGTAATCCACAAATTACTAGACCATATGTGACCCCATACATCAGTTAATTATGTGTAGGGCCCCCAGTTCTCTTTTTACTGAGTTTTACACATAAATACAGATGAAAATCACTCAGTTTAATTTCAGTATTTGTAAAAAAAAAAATGGAAGAAAAGCCTGATCTCTCCAGGTTGTCAATTATGCCTTGTAGACCTTTGGGTGTGCAAAGGACCACAATAGAAAGGCAACAAAAAGTGACTTCACTTTGGCTACTGTTAGGGAGAATTCTCTGTTTAGGCTGAATTTCCCTACCTAGTGAGTCCCCCAGCAGCTTTGCTGGATTTCTGGGGTTTCTTTTTTTCTCCTACCAAGAGTGAGACTCTTTTACCCTCACTCTTGGACATGTTGAAGTGTGTTCTCTTGGTTAAACCTTGTGTTGAATGGGCTATGGGGTCTTTTACTCCATAGGGCCTCATGTATTTTTGTGATGTGGGTTACACAGCACCCTCTGTGCCGTGACCCAGGGGTGTCCTAGGGACTCCCCAACATAGACTCCATACCCTGGGACTGACTACTGTCTCCCAGGGCATGTAAAGTCACCAAAGACTTTGCTAGTCTTGAATCCTGAACAGAACCAGTACAAACCATCATATTGTGGACGTACTGGCTGGGGCAATTCGATTGCCCCAGGGTCTGTTAGTCGAGGGGGCACGTCTCCGTCCCCCCTGATCGAGTTTTGGCTGGTGGCAGTGGAAACTACGTTTTATATTCGACCGCGAATATTTTCCTATGGGATTTCCCATTGTTTTAGGCTAACACATTTAATTATTTATTTACGGTAGCCTTAAACATACCGCCGGTTTTATATATTTATTTTTATAACTCCGGTTGGGACTTTTTGCCAAAACTTGATTCTAAAATGGCGTTGGTGTTCGCCTCTGTAACTCTGACCCAAAGTGGAGCCCTTTGTTCCACTTTTGGCGGGCTTCTCCACAGAAGCCCTCCAAAGTGGTGCCACTCTGTCTGGGGTACTTAGGAGGGGTGGAGGGGGATTTAGGCACCCTGGACTGAGTTACCTTGGTAACTCAAGTCGCACTCCGTCCTGATTGGCCCAAGTGGTGAGCCGGCCGGCTCACCACTTAGCATGTTTGAGTGACAGCTAGGCTGGGTGAATGGGGGTTTGCTGCATAAAAGCAGGGCTTTGGGGACTGGAACTTCAGAAGTCGCCACAGGACCAAGAATCCGACGAGGGAAGAGCTGAGCCGACCTGCTTTGACGACACCACCCGGTGGAGCCCTGCTGAACCGTCTCACCACTTTTCCCGACGACCGAGGAGAACTCTTAACGGAGTGGCTCCTTCCCTTGACTGGTGGGGACAACCAGTTTTCGCCTTCTTTTCGCTTCTCGAGGTATCTCGTGGCCGCCTTGCCAGTGCCAAGCACCCCGGCAACCGGAACCCCACCACTTTTACCCCAACCACGAAAGTCGGTACAACCCTTTAACCGGAGGACTCCGCGGCTGGTTTCTTCCCGGGCAGTGCAACGACCTTCTTCTTCTGCTCTTCAGCGAGAACTTCTTCTCCCCTGACCGACGTCGAGCCTTGCTGCCACTGCCTGGAACAACTGCCACCGCTGGAGGATCCTTTCCGCTTAAGGTACCGTGTTCCGCCTGGCTTCCCTTGCTACCGACTGTACGGGGTAGATTTAGCCCCCGGCTTTCGACGCTGGGAGTGCCTGGGACACCCTGGCTAAACTTTCTAAGCCACTCTAAACTCTTTCTAACTCTTTGCAAGACTTTGAATCCTTAACAACAGTGTGATCTTGGGCACATTTTCGCTCCGGCTACTCTAAGAGTGGGCCCTGCCTAGTGACTTTTGCTCACCTGTGACTTTGTGTTTCTTTGAGTCTATTGCAAGTGTTCTGGACCTTAGAGTGGTGTGTTTAACCCATTCCTGTTTCTTTTTACCCCTTTCTTGAACCTACTAGAGTGTCATCTAACGTTAAGCGCTCACCTCTGTTTTAATTATGTGGTGTTAACTTAGAGTTGTCTAGATAGGAGTAAGGGTTGAAACTGCTTTTATTATAACTGTGTTTGAAGTGTTTCTTTACTATACTTTGCTAGAGTGTTTTCAACTTATGTGTGTTTTATAAATAAATAACTATATACTTTTGAAACCAAGCTCTGGTCAGTGTTTGCTTGTGCTATTGTGTCTGAGTACATATTGTGTATACTTTGCATACTGCCTAACTCTTCTTGAGGGAAGTCTGACTGCTCAGCCACAGCTACCAGGTAAATCTGGGTGGTGCAGACTGCTACCAAGTGGGTTTACTGCTATACCTGTAGTCTTAAATCTTTTGCAGTGTTCCCCAAGGGAACTGCACAGGTTTCTGCCTAACACTGGTGTACAGCGGTGGGATTTGTATTGAGTATACATTTTATTGTGCTTTAGATACCTTAGTGCAACTAACCACAAAGCTTAGCACTGTAAAAGTAATCCTCTAACATGTCAGTTATAGAAAGCTATAGTCAAGAGTCCCTTGCAGCCAAAACTGCTGATTGTTTAAGAGTGCTCTGTAAACATAAGGATCTCCTGACTAAGGGCAAGAAAATGGAGCTGATTGAAAGATTGTTGGCTAACCAAAGTCTGGGTGATGGTTCAGAGGAACCTACCACTCCAGCAACTGTAGATGACAGTATTGAAGTTAACATGGAGCAAAATGTTGATGATTCTGAGGAAGAGTCAGAAGAGGAGGGTGAGGCTGTTGTAACTGTCCCCCCTAGGCCTCTGCCTGCTCTACCTGCTGTACCTACTGGACCTTTACCAGGCCCCACATTTAGTCCTCAGTACTTTGAACTGGAGAAAATGAAACTAGAATTGGAGTATAAGAAACTTAATGCTCAAACTGACAAAGAACTAAGGCTAAGGGAAATGGAGCTCAAGTATGACTTAGAAATGAAGAAATTATCTGTTGAGAATGCTTCTCTCTCTGGCTCCTCTAGAAGTTCCAGTCCTAAAAGACCCCGGATGCCTAAAGAATTGGTTGGTATGTATGAGCCTAAATTGGATGTGTTGGATTGGTTGTCTCTGTTTGAATATAATCATGGGCTCCAGAACATCACAGGAAATGACTTACTCACCTGGTTGTTCTCTAGGCTTCCCCCTGTTGCAACTGATGTGGTAATGGAGATGGGGGAGGAGGATAGGAAGGACTATGAATGTGTGAAACTAGCTTTGATAGCTAGGTTTGGGAAGACCCCTTCCCAGTATCTTAAGAGGTTTAGGAGCCTCAAAAAGCATGATGGTACCCCTTGGGCTACCTGGGTGAATGAATGTTTGAAAAACTTAGAGGGATGGATTAAGGGTTACAAGGTGAACACTTATGAAGGTATGAAGAATTTGTTTATGTTGGAGACTATTTATGATGCCTGCTCTCCTGAGCTCAGACAACACTTGGCTGATTCCAGGGAATTAGATTCCCGGAAACTAGCTAAGGCTGCTGACTTGTGGGTTGCCAACAGGGCCACTCACAAGGATTCTGGGGTAACTCAGAAGAAGGATGGGGAGAAACAGCCTAAAAAGGACTCCAAAGAGAATTCTAATAATTCCTATCCCAAAGAGGGCCCCAAACCACAAAATAACCAGGGTAAGCCACATGGGAAACCTATTCAGGCTACTGTACCTTCTGGCCACAAGCCAGAAGGAGGTCAGAACAAGCCACCCTTCCAGAGAGCATTTGGACAATGCTATGTCTGTCAGGGTACTGACCATATCAAAGGAGATCCCAGGTGCAAGGGTAAACCTGCAGGGATCAGCACAGTCTCCTTAGCCTTCACTCCTGAGGATGAAGTACAGATGGCTAGTGCCCACTTTGAACTCTTTGCTGAAGAACCCTTGGGTCTTCAAGCAACTGTAAACTTAGAGCCTATGGGTCTGGTTAGTCCCCAGAATAGGGTTGTGTATAACTCCCTACCTGTTAACTCTAAGGTGTATTATGTGGACAGTGTTCTTGTCAATGGCCAGGATACTCCTGCCAGGAGAGACACTGGGGCCAGCAGAACAGTAGTGGATGAAAGCTTCTTTCAACCTGAGGATGTGGCCAAAGCACCCAAAGGTCCCACTAAGATGTCTGGAGGCCCTGTCCAAATGGTTCCTATCCTACCAGCCCTCATTCAGTGTAACAACATGACAGTGAGGATCCCTGTCAGTGTTCAGACTGAGGTACCTGGGAAGGTCCTGTTAGGGAATGACCTAAGAACTCTAGGAGTAGTGTCACATACCCCCAGGCCTCCCAGTATGGAGAAGCAGAACTTAACCAAATTGGCTAGACAGGCTACCTTGAAGGACCCTTCTAAGCCTGTGGGACCCTCTACTGAGAACCCCACTACAAGCCCTGGTGTTAGTAAGTTGACCTCTAACCCAGGCACATTTCAGGATAGTATGCTAGGAACATGGGCGCCCCAACCAAGCTCCATCATTGTTCCCCTAGTCTCAGAGTCTCTGACTCCCCCTGCTTCTGAGGAAGAGGTGGATAGACCAACTAGGCCCCTATCTGGACCTGAGAGAACTGGTAATTCTCAGTGCTGGTGGAAAACCAGAAAAGAAAAGTCTAAGGCCAAAAACCTTCAGACTGTTGGACCTTCTACTGAAGACCCCAACTCAAATCCTAATATTAGGGGGGAAACTCCTAAAATAGGTAAGGGTAGATCTAAGAGGAAGGGGAAGCAGGTACATTGCCTAACCCCAACCCCTCCAACCAAGAGGCCTAAGACCCAACCTGCTCCCACAAGAGAGGTGGTGAGGAACCTTGGAGGCCCCTCTAGATCTAAGGGAATCCTTTATAAGGACCCCTTGAAAAAGCCTAACATAGGTTCAGAAGTTGTACCAACTTCTGAGGGACTGGTCAACCAGATCCCCTATAACAAAAAGACTGATGTTCCTCAAAGGGATTGTAGGTCCTTTAGCTTGCAAAAGAAAACCTTTGAGTTCTCCCTTAAGCATAGGTCAAGGTGTCACCATCAAAATGCTCATGGACTCTCTAGGATGTATATCATCGACTAGAGGTATGAGGTTCATCCAGGAGTGGATTAAATCCTCCTGTCCCTTAGTCTGGGGGGGGCGAGTGTTAGGGAGAATTCTCTGTTTAGGCTGAATTTCCCTACCTAGTGAGTCCCCCAGCAGCTTTGCTGGATTTCTGGGGTTTCTTTTTTTCTCCTACCAAGAGTGAGACTCTTTTACCCTCACTCTTGGACATGTTGAAGTGTGTTCTCTTGGTTAAACCTTGTGTTGAATGGGCTATGGGGTCTTTTACTCCATAGGGCCTCATGTATTTTTGTGATGTGGGTTACACAGCACCCTCTGTGCCGTGACCCAGGGGTGTCCTAGGGACTCCCCAACATAGACTCCATACCCTGGGACTGACTACTGTCTCCCAGGGCATGTAAAGTCACCAAAGACTTTGCTAGTCTTGAATCCTGAACAGAACCAGTACAAACCATCATATTGTGGACGTACTGGCTGGGGCAATTCGATTGCCCCAGGGTCTGTTAGTCGAGGGGGCACGTCTCCGTCCCCCCTGATCGAGTTTTGGCTGGTGGCAGTGGAAACTACGTTTTATATTCGACCGCGAATATTTTCCTATGGGATTTCCCATTGTTTTAGGCTAACACATTTAATTATTTATTTACGGTAGCCTTAAACATACCGCCGGTTTTATATATTTATTTTTATAACTCCGGTTGGGACTTTTTGCCAAAACTTGATTCTAAAATGGCGTTGGTGTTCGCCTCTGTAACTCTGACCCAAAGTGGAGCCCTTTGTTCCACTTTTGGCGGGCTTCTCCACAGAAGCCCTCCAAAGTGGTGCCACTCTGTCTGGGGTACTTAGGAGGGGTGGAGGGGGATTTAGGCACCCTGGACTGAGTTACCTTGGTAACTCAAGTCGCACTCCGTCCTGATTGGCCCAAGTGGTGAGCCGGCCGGCTCACCACTTAGCATGTTTGAGTGACAGCTAGGCTGGGTGAATGGGGGTTTGCTGCATAAAAGCAGGGCTTTGGGGACTGGAACTTCAGAAGTCGCCACAGGACCAAGAATCCGACGAGGGAAGAGCTGAGCCGACCTGCTTCGACGACACCACCCGGTGGAGCCCTGCTGAACCGTCTCACCACTTTTCCCGACGACCGAGGAGAACTCTTAACGGAGTGGCTCCTTCCCTTGACTGGTGGGGACAACCAGTTTTCGCCTTCTTTTCGCTTCTCGAGGTATCTCGTGGCCGCCTTGCCAGTGCCAAGCACCCCGGCAACCGGAACCCCACCACTTTTACCCCAACCACGAAAGTCGGTACAACCCTTTAACCGGAGGACTCCGCGGCTGGTTTCTTCCCGGGCAGTGCAACGACCTTCTTCTTCTGCTCTTCAGCGAGAACTTCTTCTCCCCTGACCGACGTCGAGCCTTGCTGCCACTGCCTGGAACAACTGCCACCGCTGGAGGATCCTTTCCGCTTAAGGTACCGTGTTCCGCCTGGCTTCCCTTGCTACCGACTGTACGGGGTAGATTTAGCCCCCGGCTTTCGACCCTGGGAGTGCCTGGGACACCCTGGCTAAACTTTCCAAGCCACTCTAAACTCTTTCTAACTCTTTGCAAGACTTTGAATCCTTAACAACAGTGTGATCTTGGGCACATTTTCGCTCCGGCTACTCTAAGAGTGGGCCCTGCCTAGTGACTTTTGCTCACCTGTGACTTTGTGTTTCTTTGAGTCTATTGCAAGTGTTCTGGACCTTAGAGTGGTGTGTTTAACCCATTCCTGTTTCTTTTTACCCCTTTCTTGAACCTACTAGAGTGTCATCTAACGTTAAGCGCTCACCTCTGTTTTAATTATGTGGTGTTAACTTAGAGTTGTCTAGATAGGAGTAAGGGTTGAAACTGCTTTTATTATAACTGTGTTTGAAGTGTTTCTTTACTATACTTTGCTAGAGTGTTTTCAACTTATGTGTGTTTTATAAATAAATAACTATATACTTTTGAAACCAAGCTCTGGTCAGTGTTTGCTTGTGCTATTGTGTCTGAGTACATATTGTGTATACTTTGCATACTGCCTAACTCTTCTTGAGGGAAGTCTGACTGCTCAGCCACAGCTACCAGGTAAATCTGGATGGTGCAGACTGCTACCAAGTGGGTTTACTGCTATACCTGTAGTCTTAAATCTTTTGCAGTGTTCCCCAAGGGAACTGCACAGGTTTCTGCCTAACAGCTACAAAGAAGTTATCACTTTAGCATAAAGAGCATCAGTTTAAGGTGAAAACGGTCCTTGGCTTGATGTACAAGGACCAAGCTCTATGTGTGTCCCATTAAAGGCATCAAAACATTTGAACACCAGCTGCAAATTATTTTTTACATAGCAAATATAAATGCGGACAAACATACAATTGGATAAATACAGATAGAAATGTTGTATAATCAATACCATAAACCAGGGAGTCTTAATTATGTGATCAACTTAAATTCAGGAGGCAAATCATTTCTGTGCAGTGCTCAAGGGGATAAATAAAAAAAGACCCTCAGCAGCTGAGCAAACTGGTACTCTTTGCATTGCAAAAGAAAATACTCTCCGAGAACAGAAATAAAACATTAAGAACAACTTCCTGCTCTACTTAGAAATGTGCAAAGTGCATTGTTCACCTGATCAAGAATCCCAAACTTTGGATACTCCTCCTCAGGGTCCTTGCTGCCTGGGTCTGGGTGTTCCTTCACTAGAAAAACATCACGCTCTTTGCCCTGAAAAAAAAATGTATAGTCTTAATACATTAGTTATCAAGATTCCAACAGTGTAAGAAATCAAGTACTTACATTTTATCCAAATTCTCTAACATTCATGATCACCGTACCTATGCTAATGTCAGGATCTTGGAACACTTACTGGGATAAAACAAGCTTTTGAAAACGCAAACATGGATTTTGCATTTTCCTCAATTAAAGGAATTCTAACATCCAGCAATACACATCCATGGTGTATTTAATGTAAACTCAACCTTCCAATCAAAACAACAAGATACTCACTTTAAAAGCCACTACACTTCGCCACTATCCCCTCATTAACAGTTGGTGAGTTTTATTCCTATTCTCCATTCTAAAACCAAGACCTAAAGGCCTTCTTGGCTTACAGGGTGTACCCTCAGTTATCACGAAAGGCCAAATGGTTGCATGACTGAGGTCAAATAAAACCCTTTGGAAGAAGAAGGTTTGTTAACAAGGCATAGTAAATATGTTCAAGAAAAACAAAAAGGAAACATCCAGGTTATTTACTTTTAAACATTCATTAAAGAAAAGCTGAGTAATGGAGTTAACTACAATAGGCACACAAGGAAAAAACCTCTCTTTTCAAAATAGAATACATTTCAGAAACAGCTAATTGTGTTATAAAGTGTACTGTACTCGAGCAAAGTCCAACAGGATCCATGGTGAGACACAATGGCCTCCTTAGAGTTACTTCCCAACCATAGAGAATTCCGATTGGTTAAGCCGACCCCAACGTAAGCCTACCGGCAAAATGTAGGGCCCTCACACACTGCCAACAGAACTCTAGGCATTGCAAGAAGATCCAGAAGGGAATGACAGGACCCCACTGAAGAAGTACAGCCACCAAAGAGTACTTCTTACCATGCCGAAATGGCGACTGCACCCTCTTGAGAAACCTCTATGCAAATAACTGGCATGGCAGGAGATCCCACTTCCTTTTTAGAGGTTGCTCCAAAACTTCCATCATTCCTGTCATTTTCTTGATTTTTCAAACTGAACCCTTACTCTGCGGATGATAAGCACCAGAGAACGTATAGGTTAACTAGGTTCTATGTGATTTCATTGTTCATTTTCATAGAGGAAGAATTAATACATTTTTTTATGTAGGACATTTTACCACTAATGTATGCAGGGGAGCAGGCTCTTCCCCATGATCCCCTATCTTTATTAATCACCCTAAATTACCCCCCGTACATTTGCAGTAAAATGGGATGGAATAAATTCAACAAATTCTCCCTCAATTGAAAAACCTGTGATGAAATCTTCCTATCCCAGTTAACTCCAGATTCAGCAGTTTTGCCTTAAAGCACACAAATCTGAAATAGGTTCCCCTTTGAGGAACAACATTCTTAGGGAATCTAAAATTGGTGAAATATCCAAGATGGCACTGGCAACTGCCTTATAAGTGACACTTCTCATTGGGATAACCTTTACAACTAGAATAAAAATGTTTCCTGAATGAGTAGTGGGGTAAACAGAAAAAAGGTCAATCCCTACTGTAAAAAAAATGTATGGATCGACAATAAGACAGCCAAGTGACCACAGTTCAAGGGTGTTTATTGAACTTCAAAAAGGGTTTGAAAAACAGCTATCTAATCCTAAATCTAATGATGGGAGCAAGCTATGGCCATCATAAAAATAATAAAACAATCCTTGTGATATCTTTGTCAAATCAAAAAGGGCCTATACTAAAAACATATTACCAATCCTTACCTCTAAAGACAAATAGTGTGGGAAACAATGGTATGTAAAAGAAAGAAGTGTTCACAAAATGATACGTCAGGATATTCAGGCCCTTGGCCTCCCTGCCCCACGTTTTCAGCATGGGACAAGTCGGCACACTCAAGCTTAACAGAGTCTCTGGCTTCTCTAGTACAAGGGTGCAGTTCAAACATTAGCATCAGGGTCTTCTGTGCCCAAGTCTTTGTCTTTCAAAGCATCTTCTTTCAGAGGGCCTAATGCGACAAACAATACGTTATTTTCCTCTCAGGATTTCACACGTACTCAATTTCTCAGGGGATTCACTATTCACCTGGGCTCAGATCCCCTTTAAAACAATGCTCGAAGGATTTTCATGTATCCAACTTCTCGGGTGATTCACGATTCAGCCCGGATCCCCTTAGCCGGGCTCGGATCCGTTTTAACACAATGTTCAATCAGTCTCCCTCCGCCGGTCTCGGACCACTTGCCAGCACAAACTTGCTTTAACTCAAAGCTTTCAGCCGATCTCCCTCGTTCGGGCTTGGACCAACTTTATCTACTTTGTCATCAACTTTCTTGGCAGTATCAACATTGAAGACTTTCGATTGTGCACAGGATTTTGCTTGACCCGTTGCAGGACCACTTTGATTCACAGTTCTTTGCCACTCTTTCACCTTTGTAAACTCTCAGTTGGATACCTTAATGAGACCTTCAAATGAGTACACACTCACTACCGGACCACTCTGTCAAAAGGTATCGTATCTTGGTTTCAAAGTTCAATCACTCATCTATTGTTCACTTTTTACTTGCGTTGGTTATCACATGCGTTTCA
This sequence comes from Ambystoma mexicanum, assembly GCF_040938575.1. Taxonomy (NCBI): domain Eukaryota; kingdom Metazoa; phylum Chordata; class Amphibia; order Caudata; family Ambystomatidae; genus Ambystoma; species Ambystoma mexicanum. The sequence goes on from NC_090932.1 coordinate 340,906,309, forward strand.
TACACGGTTCGCTTCAGCACTCACCATACAATGTTACCGCTTGCAACCTTGGCTTCAACAATTTTACCGCTTGAGACCTTGGCTTCAACACAGACCGGTCTGGTATTGGTCTCCCCAACTCACCAGCTGTGTTGATTTCACTGGTGCAGCTTTGTTTTAGGAGCCAAGGACAGTACCACAGCAGCAGGAGAATCTCCCTGCCTTGATTATGGACACGGGAGCGCCCCAGGTACCTCTGACACACAGGATTCATTAGCCTGGTTTCCTGGTCTTATGCTGTCTACTTGAGGTTTTGTGAAAGTAATGGTTCCTCGTCGAAAAGGCGAAGGGCACCTTCTGTTTTGCCATCTTTCTCCTTGTGTTAAGCTGCCATCTTGGAACTGCTATTTCCTCGTGTGCTTTGCCTCGCTCCGAGTGAGCTCTAGTGCTCCGCCTTTTATCCGTGTAGGGAAGTGTAATGGAAGTCAGGTGCGTGATGGTCAGTAATTGCCTGACCCAGCCTGACCATTTTATTGCGACGTGTCAGGTATATGGCTCAGGTGTTCGTTTTCTCTCATAGAGAGCTGTCCTTGAGAACGTGTTTGTGTTGTGAAAGGGGTGGGGTTTGAGTTCCTAAGTATCCTACCTGGTAGGATGGGGTAAAGGTGTTCCAGGGAAGGGGATACCGCATCTCACCATCCGGTATCCCACTCCCCAAAGACCCCTCACCCAGGTGATCCTCTCGCACTGGTCCACCCCTCATGAACAGGATCCAAAAGCGTTGGCCGTGTCCAGGCCACCTGGATGGCAGATCCCCGGGGACTAGCGGGTGAGACACCTTCAGGTTTCTCTCACTATCCTTTCAAAAAAGGTAGTCCATCCATAAGAGGCAACAAGGGTACCTGGATCACTTTTGCCTGAAATCTCGCAAGTGGCAAAAGACCTGTAGTGGCCTATGTGGACCCCCCCCATTGTGGACCAGAAAAAGGGAATAGACCGTCTTTCCTTACTCTTGTTCCCCCAAAGACACATCACTGGCCAGCTGCCATAGGAAGGGTCTATAGGCCAGGGGCACCACAAACATCTTGTGGGCTCCAGACTCTGGAAGTTTTAGCTCACTACACAGGAGCCAATGTAAGATTCTAGGTTTCGCAGGAGTCTCCCCTTTGAACTAGGAAAGGGCCTCCTTAGATGTCTTTGCCACACAATCGTGGTCTCTGGGGCTAACTTTTTCCAGATCCAACCAGTAATCTCATGGTCCTCTCCACCAGGAGGAAGCAAAACTGAAACAGGCACTTCTGAAGGAGCAGGAGGATGGGTAGAATACTTCTGGCACTCCTCTCCTCTTCACTTAGGGATTTCCTTTGACTTAGAATGAGCATTTTCAACTGGCTAGCCCTTCTTTGAATGGGATCTGGTGATGACAGCCGCTGAAATGTCTGGCTCATCATAAACCATGTCTAATCCCTTTAGGTAATTTTGAAACAGAACTTTGCCTGGAATATTTGCACAGATACGGACTAGAATGGCATCATTCTTGACATTTCCAGTGATGGCCACTGGGAACACGGAGTGTTTGAGGGGGTTATTAGATATCCTGTGTTTTTCAGAGATGCATTAGAATAGTCCTGGGGGCTATTACCAGAGCGCTGTCAAACCACTGCCCGGCTTGCCCCCAGGGCGATTCAGGCCAGTAGTCACAAGGCCATTTAAGAGTACATTCATGCGGACAACCCGGGGGACCGTGAATTAGAAATTTGCTCAATTATAAATAAAACTGATCATGCCCACGAAGAGTCTACTTTGTGGTCATCTACCCATACGCAGGCCTTTTCAGGATGCATTCACCCAACTCTCTCTCAGTTAATACTCTTTCTTGGGATCCCGGATTAAAAAGAACTATTGGCCAGGGGTCTTCACAAACTTTATTCATTCACATCCAATTGCAGAATTGCTTCACAGCCACTGGGGCAAGCCTACTATCATGAGACAATTGACATTTACCTTTTATACCCTATGGCCCGCATGCCATGTTAAATGAACCCAACCAGGGTAACACACGATTCCCTACCACATACCTTTGCAAATGAAGGACTAAGAAGAACCAGAGCCATTTCCAGTTATGAAAGGGCCAGAACCTAATACCTCAGCAGCTTCAAGCTCCATTTTATAATGTCCATTTGGTGTGAAATCTTTTTGTCTGACAGATGTCACTGATGGCCGTACAGACTCCAAGTGCGATTCAAAGGTTTTCATTTGTAAACAGTTTAAGATGTGCACATTTCCAATTTAGTGCACCGGAGCTAGAGGTACAATTGTGGGCACCGATCTCTCGTCCTCCTGTGGGCTCCCGCCTCCCTAATCAAGATGTCCCAAACCCACAGTGTGGTAAATAGCAATGGGTAAACCCACTATCTAAATGAAGACTACTGTGATTTGTGAGGTGGTCAGCAATGCGAGGCAGGCAACTGTTTGATGATTGTTCATAGCATGCCATTTTATTAAAGTATAAATGATATTAAATGCCTCACTATACCTACTCTGATGAGGATTTCCCTGCCTAACAAAACTAAAGGGAAACACTAATACAGGATGTCAGGCCCTCACACTCAAACATCAAATACACAAAGAAAATATTCAGTTTCTTGATAACCTATTAGTAACCTGCGTGAACTCCCTTCCCCAGGATTCAAGGTAAATTCAGCTCCAAAGTTCAGCAAAAGAAAAAAAAGAAATTCCTGTAGGTAGCAAAGTCTCAATTCAGTTCTTGAAGTTTCAATGTCCAGGTACAGGTACAGTTTTGTTAACCAGATTTCCAACAACAAAGTTCTTGTTCGTGTGAAATAAAGACTTTACACTTCCTCAAAATAGCATCAATGTTATTCCCAGCCATGATGCTTTGTCATCACTTCCAGTTATCCGAGAAGACATGACAGTTAAAAAGAAATACAACTTCTATAAATGTTGGTGAAACACAAGTCTTGGTTAGCAGTTATTAGGTCTCTATTCAAAGTGAGGAGTCACAATAGGTATATTTGCCAGGAAGACATCACAGTGCTGCTGCTTCTACTTCAACAACTTCACTTCTACTAGAGTTTACCATGAGGGCATTCTCCTTAATCTCATAGTATTTCCCTTCACCTGTACCGCTGAAGTCTTGCATCCACCGACAACTAGATATACTATCACACACAATTTCAGTATTTTGTAATGCCACCACAGCTTCAGTACTTTGTGACTTTAAACCGGTTCTGACAAGATTCACTTTAAGGTACTTCAACACCTTCAAATAGGCAAGGAACTCTTCATCTCTCTTCAAAAGGGGCAGCTTTTTTTGCCTCACTTTATAACCCACTTCTTTCTTTCTCTTATAGTCTTTGGCAAAATAGGCTCAGTATACTTCAAGTAATCTTTATAAACAGCAAGGTTTACCCCCCCCCCCAACTTTGTCTTCACCTCTGAGCCAACTGTTAGCCAAACAATTATCCAGAAGCTGAGGTGCCACTCTTGGCTTCAAGTAATGCTTCCAAACTTGTATCTTGGGCAAGGTCATACTTCTATTGGGCTTACAGTATTGGTTAGATTGTTTGCTGGCTTTGGGAATGGCTACTTTCAGTCTCAATAGGGGAGTAATCTTGGCATGGGCAATGCTTGCTCACTCGTAAACAGATATTTGGGGTCATCAAGAGTTTGTCGGTGATAGCGTTATTGACGCATTTAAGGGTCTGCCAAATCATGGGTTTGGCAGGATTTACCCACAGCTGTGTGCTTACTGTTGCCAGGAGTGCTCGTGCAAGGAATCTGAACACCAGATTTGACTCACCGGCTTCTGTAATCCTCTTTTCACATGTTGCACAACTTCCACTGCTCCTGGTTTCACTTGGGACCCTCAACCCTTACTTGCTGAATGTGTCTCCAGTCCGGCCACTGAATTAAGGATCCCCTCTCGCTCCTGTGACCCACGGCTTCACAACAGATCCTTGCCTCAGTCTCAAAAACGCTTCTTGCTCGGCAACCTCTGCAATTAAGCTCATATGGGGAAAGGAAGTCTTTCTACATGCCTTCCGCTGCACTGTCTCTGCACTTCAGAGTTTGAGGAAACAGAACCCTCACAGAAAAAGCAGGTGAAATATGCAGCATCAACGTTCCGGCGTCCCTCTGGTTCTCCCACTTCTGCACGATTGACAATGCTGTGCCATCTACTTTCTAATTCTGCTACTACTGCACGCACTCAGCTCCTTCCAATTCCTTGCACCCGAGGGGGGCCTTTCATGCCTTCCAGGTTATGATATGACTGGTAATTTGTAACGTGCTTAATACCCAGAGGTTTCTAAGCATGGACCCGGGGATTGAACCTGCGTTGCTCCGTGTCATCTTGCTTCCAAGGCGAGCATGTTGCCCCTGAGCTATTCTGCAGAGACAGCTCCCAGGTTCCTCCAGGTTTGGGCTGTTAGGGTTAATTGCCCGACTACTACAGATTAACTCCTCAGTCCTCTTCCTCAGACCATTACTTATGGGATTATGGGACTTGCAGTCTTTAACAAAGTTAGTTGTTTAAGTAACTTCTTGATTTGAAGGGTACATTTATTTCCCTTAGAATCATTAAAGATGAACCTTTAGAATGTGTAGTTACAGAAGAAGACAATTTACTTGAGGCAATATTCCTAGATTCCTTTACAGTATGCCTTCGTGAGCAAGGAGGATTTGTATCCTGAAATACCTTGAAGGATCTTTGTTATTAAGGCTTGTTCAGGTGTTATGGTATTTGTACTCGGAGCCACAGATTTTATATATGGTTCAGAAACATCATAATGGCAATAAGCCATTACCTGTTCTGGCAACTTTAACATGTTTTCCTTTCTAAAGGACCAATACTGTGTCTCATCACACACCATCTCCTCACCACACTGGGCCCTGTCTCCTCCCAGGTGATCCTTGTGCAGTACACCACCCCCAAGGTCAGGGTAGGGAAGAGTCTGCCTTTCCCTGGTCACCTGGGAAGAGACTTTAGGTAGGGGTTCAGTGAGGATTTGTCACAGAGGGCATACAGGCTGTACCCGGCTCAGTCTTACTCGCTAGGGGGTTCTTCTAAGGGGTACCCCTGCCAAACTACTGCCCTGATCATCTTGTAAAGAATTGTCAATTTTGTTCCTCCAAAAGCACCCATCTCCTTTCAATCACAACCTGGGTCCAAAATACCTTCAGCTATCCCTCCGCAAATACCTCCCCTCCAGAGCTCTCCGCTCCTCTACTTCCAACTCACTCAGGGTGAGTCATTTTTCTAAGAAACGAGCTGGGGGTAGATCTCGGTCTTCGGCTGGGGCCTCCCTCTGGAAAAGCCTCCCTGCCACTCTAAAACTTGAGGAGAACCATCTCCGGTTCCGGAAGCACCTCAAGACCTTCCTTGTTTCTTCTGCCTTCGCTCCCCCTCTCCCCTGCTGATCTGTTCTCTCTTGGCACCGTGCACCTGGCCCATCCTCTGTCTTTTGGGCACAGGTACCTGCTCATCCTGCCACCCTCCGGGCCACCCCTTGCACTGGGGTCTGTATCTGTACCCATACAGCCCCCCCCTTTTTCTTCCTGCACTTATCAGACTTACCCTGGCTGCTGCCTTAAACCTAGCACTTGCAAATTGCTGGCTGCATTACCACGGTTTGTTGCCTTTATTATTTATTTATTGTTATTATCTGTTTCTCCTCTGCTTCGCACTTTCCACCTCTCCCCCCCTTCCATGCACTTTTCTCCTCCCCCTCTCCCATGCACTTGCGCGTTCTCAAGGTCACTGGGCCTAGTAAGATCGTTGTTTTGTTCTGCCCTGTTCCCCTCCCTTGCCGCGCTCTGAAACACTTGTGTACGAGCACGATAGAAATAAAATATCAATCAATCTTGCCACTCACCCTCTCCTTTCTCTGATGTTCCTACTCTGCACTCTATTCTACTCTTGCTCTACTTCCTCCCACTCTCTACTTCCTTATCTCCACCCACTCTCCTGGTCTGTTCCTCTGATATTCATACACACTGCTTTCTCCTTGCATCTCTCTCGCCCTTTTCCTGCGTTGCTCCACTCGCTACTCTCTTCTCACCACTCCCTTCACTAATCTTACTCACCCTCTCCAACCCTCTCCCCCTTCCTCACTCCCTCTACACCCAACCCCTTTCACTCAACTAAAGAAACTCCACTCACAGCCTTACTCTTACAATTTGGTACAACTCTCTCTCTCAACTAACTCCAACACCTCACATGTAATAACTTCTGCCACAATTTCCTCCCTGCTCAACTGTCCTTCCTCCACCTGGTCTCCCGGTGCACCTCTTCTCCTGACCTCACTCTGTTGTTCATGAGCCGGAATTATAGACCCCTACCTTCCTGTTCCTAACCTTACCCTTTCCCTCCCTCCATTAGTCTGGCTCCCCACTTGACCATACGAGCCAATCACTGGCTGCCCTTTGTGCAAATCAGGGGGCATGTCTGCACATTTGAAAAGTGCATTCCCAAATTCATGAATGGGATGCGCTTTTAAATTAGCAGAAATTAAGGCTATTCCCCTGCACCTTTTGGAAATGGTGCAGGGAGATCCAAAAATGACAGTCATTTCTAACCCAGTCATGCATTTTTATTTATGCTTGTTAGACCCGGTTTAAACCGAGGCTGTCGCCCTTGCATTTCCATCCACCCAAACAGGGATGCAAATGGACATGTCACAGTGATGGATCTTTTAAGGGCCTGTCACTGTAATGCGCTCCGAGCATCCAAGTGGGTGATGGGACCCTGTCATACATTAGTGTCGGGGTAACTTCTGCAAGGGGGCTGGTCAGCACATTTTAAGCGCTGTTGATCAGCCCCCAAGGAATGCGCAGGTCACTGAGAATAAGCCGTCATGCACATTTCTAATAGTAGTGCAAATGAGTAACGCATTCTCTGCGTTCATTTTTGAGAATCTGAGCAATTGCCTTTGTCGTCATCATTATCACGGCCTATCCTGTTGTGCTCAGGTTACCCTGGCTAACTACTCAGAAATGGAAAACCCATGTTGTGGTAATTTGTTTGGACATTTGTATCTCTTTGTGCTGTCAGAATGGGGCCAGAATGGCCATCAATGAACCCCATACAAATTATCTGTTTTCGTCATCTCAATAGATCAGCGTCAGCAATACCATTTAACCGGAATAAAAGGACCTGTTCATATAACCAAAACTGATAACATTGTCTCCTCACTGTGCTTTTGATTGTGACATTTGTTTGACCACTGACCAGTCTTTGCCAAACTGCCATATTTACTCCTTTACAGAGAAAGAAAGGACTGAATTAAAAATGTACCTCACCGTTTGTTTCTAACACTGCTAAATAATGCCCTCTAAACCACTCGCCAGCCCCCCTATTCTTCATACCCAAGGAGGAGGGCATTCACCATTCCCAGCTCAATTACATCTCAGTCCAGACTGTTACCCATTGCGCTTGGATCTGTAAAATCTTAAAAGTTCCACTAGGCCTCCCGAGTGCATACCAACTGCTCCGCATAAAGTCTGGCCATGAATGAATGACAACATTCGAAATACTCCATGGCCACTTTGAACACAAAGTAATGCCCTTTGGACTTTGCAACGTCCCAGCAATGTTTCAGTGGTTCATATATTCCATCTAAGCAGACCTGCAGGGGCTGTTGGTATGGGTGCACCCAGACAACATCTTGGTATTTTCACCACCCCTGGACACACGGTTATTCATGTATGAGAGATATTTTAAGTGCCTACATTCAAAACGCCTTTATGTAGCTTCTCATGCATCTCAAGGTGAGCTCATTGGTTACATTGCAAGCCCAAAAGGAATTCACATGGACTCCAAGAAGGCATGGGCTACACCCCTTCACTCAGATTCTTCCAGAGATCACTGCTGGTGTTCTGCAATCCATTGGGGACACTCTTATGTGCTTGATCTCATCGAGGAAGGCCCAGGGGTCTAGGATGCAGGGGTTACTTTGAGACATAGGATTTAGTTTCGGTCGGTTGCAGTGCTTAGGAATCGGTTCCAGACAGCTTCCAGTAGAAGACACAAACTTGGAAAGATTAGGACCTCTGCAGGGAAGAGCATATCAGGATGCCTCCAAGGATTAAAAGAGTACAGCAATGGGAGTAACCACAGTTAAGTGAGCTGTTGAGATGGATTTCTAGAATCTTGCCTGGTGGACAGATTTTAGAAGGCCATCCTAGTTATGATGGACAGGGTGCTCCAAGAGGCTAGGCAAACCAAATTAAATTAGAAAGGAGAACGCTCAAGGCTTAGTCTCAGGAGAGTGAGTGGGGTTGGGTACCCTCAATGAGTCCACACCGTATGGCACACAAAAATACAATTGAAACGGTCAGATCTTAAAAAACAGATATTTATTTTAGGCTTTATGATCACACTGGAACATGAATGTAAAAAAGGTAGTACTATCACACAACACTCGATAATAAACATGTATACAATCACCATAGGTTCAAATATATATGAGCTACTTAATGATGAAAAGCAGGTATGTTAGGTGCAGTAAATGTTGGGAGCCAAGCACAAGAGCCATTTCCCATCTTGAGAAGTCCAACCACTGAGATGCACGCGGCCTTGTGCCCAAAACTCACAGGGTTCAATACAGTTTTTCTTACCAGTATGAGTTATTTTTTTTACAAAGGATGCAATGGTTTCAAACTATTTCAAAGTTATTCAACAATTTACCAAAGGAAAGGTAAGATTTCTACTATCTTCCAGACCCAATGGTAACCATGGGGAAGGATACCCAACTCAGGTTCAATGCCCAAAAGGAGAGTGGTATTGAGATAGGAGACCAAGGGACTTGTTCCCAATGTTATCCTATTGAGGACTGAGGCGAGGAGGATGGGGAGCAGGCACACCGATTGCTTACTTACCCCTGCGGACTCTAATTTTCCCAGATGTCTTGGTGGATCGGCTAGGGACTTCATCTTCTGCCGTTGATTCCAGTGAGGGGTGCATAGGATTTGGGAGTTCAAGGATTATTCCATTTGGCTGGTAATGCAAGATGCAACCCCTGTTGGTGGAGGAATGCAGAATCCAACGATGCAGACCTCCTTTGGACACTTCACTAGATGGAGGAAGGAGAGTTTCAGCAAGGACTACCATTTGCAGGTGAGGACAGGCATCCTCTTCCAGTCATGGTCACGTTAACTGCCCCAAGAAACGTCTCCTTGAACGTGCAAAGCTGAAATTCAGGAGAAGGTAAATTGTGGCGCAAATGGATACTACCAAAGTTCTGGACTTCAAACAGCGACGGTTCTGGAGAGGTAGCCCACGAGAAGCTGATCAGTCCAGGGACACTCCCAAAGGCTCTGAAGGGCTGGATCCTCCAGATGTCCAGACTAGTTGATCCCACTAGTCCAAGGGTTGAAGCATTGCTCCGTCTACAGAGGTCAGGCAGAGGAGTAGGGCTTCACTGGTCTGATCAAAGGAAGGGATGCCGTGCCACATCAGGAGTAGTCTTCGGTTCTTCTGCATGCTACTCTTCAAGGGATTCTTGGCTCCAATGAGAGATCGAGAATAGCTGCAGAGGTCCTCCTTTTTATCCGAGTTTTGAGCTGCAAGCAAGTCCAAGCCCACCATTAGTAAGGATCTGCGGCATTCAAACATGCAGTATTTGTCAAATCAGGGATAACTACTGGTTTCACATCCGCCCTAGTGGCAGACTTTCTGGCACTAAGGATGTGTAGTGTAACTAGACAGTTCCAGCCCTTCCTGGAATGGATGGAAAGACAAGACACTTCTGCTCACTAGCCTGTGAAAACAGTAGCTTTCCTGAGCAAGTGCATGACCTTAGAAGGACTTTCCTGACCTGAGAAGCCAGAAAGAAGGCCAAACTACAATATGGAAGAACAAGTGAAAATATGGTGTCATTTTAGGGCACTAGTCACATTTAGCAGCCATACGGGGTAAATGTGAATGTGCACACAAATATTAAAAATTGTAAAAATGTAACAGTTGCCACCAGCTCTTCTTTAGTTACATATACAAATAACCAAAAATCTATGTAAAAAGTTAGGGTGATACAAAAGTATCCCCAGTGCAGTGCATTGGAAGATGCTGTGTGCAACGTTACAAATACAAGAATTCAAAAAGGAAACCAAGTTTGCCAGTACTGATACTCTGAAGGACTGATCAGTTTCCCCATGACAGGTGAGTAAAATGCAAGAGAATTGAACCTAAAGGCTTCACTTCCCTTCAAAAATTCAGGAAAAGATAGAAACAAAGCAAAAAGAATGAGGTTCCATATGAAACTATGGCAGGAAAGTTGAAAAGAAAATCTTTCACATCAGCAACAGGGGATCTTCAGGGAACGAACAAAGGAACAGGCACAGCAAAGCTTCTGTTCATGCAAGAATGCTGAAAACGCAGGAGCAGACATCTTGTTCCATAACCTTAAGACCCTTCCAAGAATGCACTTGGAACGGCAACAGTTGCAGCGATTTAGCCAAGTAGAGAGCTGGCCAGCTCACCCTTTGGTCTAGGCACACTTTGGAAGTATCAGACAGCATGGATCCTCGGACAGGTGTTGAGACTGGTTGATCCCATTGGTCCAGGGGTCCAAGCACTGACAAGGGTCTTCTTGAGATCAGGCAGAGGAGCAGGGCTTCACAGAGATGTCACTGGAGTTGATGCTAGTCAGCTTCAGGAGTCGTCTTTGGGTAGTGAGCGGGCTGCAATTCTTCAGAGAGTTCTTGGCTCCAAGGATCTGTTGAATGGCTGATAGAGCCCTCCTTTTTTCAAAGATTTGGTCTGGGAGCATGCCCAGGCTCACCAATGAAAGGTATCTGCACCATTAAAACGGTCAGTGGCTATCCAAACATGGATAGCCACTGGCCACATCTGCCCAACAACAGACATCCAGGTACCAGGAATGTGGATTAGGAATAGACAGTCCCAGCCACTTCCTAGTGCCACATACAAGAACAGACTGGGGGTGGGGGGGCGCGTGGCTTGCAGTCGAAGGAGTAAGTTGGCTTCTGAGACTGCACCCGCCAGATCCTTAAAGATCTGATAAACAGGTTTCAAGCTGGACGTGTAGCCCGCAAACGGAACAATACGTGTGTGAACATCTCAGGCTCACCCGACTGGACCTGACTGGAAGGAGGAGCTCAGAGATGTGAGGCACGAAATGAAGAGGCTGCCGGAGGTATCTGAAACTAAGATGGCGCCTGCTTAAACGAGGCAGCGGCATCCAGTGGAGCGGCCGGAGGACCCGGGAGGATCCTGGCCGAGGAGACAGTGCCGGCGTGAGACTGGAGAACTGCAGCGGGCACCTGGATCGAGGAAATCGGAGAAGGAAAGCTGATGTTCATGTGGGCCCAGCCAGAAAACAGCGCAAGGAGAGGGATGGCGAAGGACCACCCAAACCAAGGAGGTACGGCAGAGACAACAAGGCTAGTGCCACGCGTCCCGTCCTCTAGAGTCTGGTTCCCCAGGAGCTGTGAGCAAGCAGCGAGCCACATACCAGGCTATCGGCGGTTACGGAGAGCAAAGCGGACCATCAAACCAACGCTCTCTAGGTGCGTAGTAAAGCCAGAAGGGCTTTTTACATACCGCTATAGCCCACTGGAACTCCACGCGTATCATGAAGGGTAGGTGGGATAGGCGTGCGAGAAACCCTGGGCTGGGTGGTGACAAGAAGAGACTGGCCTCTGCTACAAGGGGATAGGAAGCACCAGACACAGACAGCAGACTACTACAAAGTAGTCTCTTCAAGCGGGATGACCAAAGGAAGTAGAGCCTAGCAGAGAAACCACAAGAGAGACCAGAGCTAATTGAAGACTGCACCGCTTAGCTAAGGGGAAGACAAGTGGCTGGTGGCTCAGCGCTACAAGGAAAGAGAACATTCAAACACAGGCTACGTGGTGAAACCACGTGGGAGACCCCTACGGCACTCAGCCTGAAGAGATTCGATAAGAGAATATGCTACCGGAGGCTCCAAGCTACAAGGGAAGATGAACTTGGTCTGGGCGGTGAAACAAACTGCACCCCAGCTATATCTGACCTGAAGCGAACAGGACAAGTGCCACAATATACCGAAAGTTGCAGTTATGTGAGGGGACTTTGGGTAGAGCAGGGCTGAGTGAAGAATTGCAAATAAAGGCCCCTGCTGTGCTAGAATCGAAGCAGCCACAAGGATAAACAAACAGCTCACAAGAAACAGCCGTACAGGAGTAAGCCGGCCAAGTGGCACAGAGAGTAGAGAGCTCGCTTTGACATCTGTGTAGAGCTTGCTGACGCAGGTTCAAATCCCGGCAGGTCCAAACTCAGCCTTTCATCCTTCCGAGGTTGATAAATGAGCACCACACACCGTGGGTAATAATAACCAGCGCTCAATAAATGCAAAATTATTATTAGGAGTGAAGAAGCATGTCACATAATCAGTTACACACCTGGCAGGGACCCAAAAGGACAAGCGCAAGCGACTGACAGGCAGAGGAAACCGCTCAAGCCTACAAAGCATTGAGCACAAGGAAGACAGACAGACAGACAGACAGACACACACACACACACTCACTCACACTCCCCCCCATGCAACAGAATACATAGGAAAGGAGATTCAGGGAACTTTACAGAAGGGCCATTTGATCAGGAAGCTCTGGTAACCAACTGAAGAAGGCAGATTGTACGAATGCCTCCCAAACTGGCCAAAAACTAAGCAAGCCAACCTACCTTAGACGGTTTTGCCAAATCTAAGCAGCAGGCACCTGGCGGAAATATGGAATTGGCGCTAGCAAAAGAGGGCGCCATGGAGTAGTACAACCAAGCAAAGCTGGCAATAGCAGACTTGAAGGCCTCCTTGGGGTCACAGATCGAAGCAGTGCAAGTGATGTGGGTTATCGCGGCAGGATGTGCAGAGTCTAGCAGAGCGTACACGCTTGAGTCGGTACCGCACTCGCACAAACATCCTGAGGTTACAAGGCTTGATGGTATGGGATTCCCGGATGGATCAGATCGTAGACGCTTGGATTTGTGTTTTCCTTACATAGGGCGGGTTTTACTAACCGTCAATGCTTTATAACAAAGAAGTTGAGACCGGACATACGTTTGCGTACGTCACAACCTCCAAGATTTACTTTTCCAAGGGCAATTGTTTGCCCATCCACTGTTCACTAGCCCCAGGCAGGACTGCTCGGGGCAGATCCGAGAAGTGGTTACGCCTGAGCAAAGGTACTCGGATGGAAAATAGCAGCATAACATGTCGGTTTGGAGCACCAAGGGAGGGGAACGGGAAGCGACACAGATGTAAATGGAAGGCACAGTAAACAGGCTTACCTGGAATGTGCAGCGATGGGAGAGAGCCACAAGGTTGTCGACATCTGTTGTGTTTTAATCCACAGTAGCGCCAGGTCCGTTATGCCCATGTCTTCTAGTCTTTTGGTTAGGGTGTCATGGCTCACTATGTCGAAAGCTGCGGAGTGTCATGAACCGCCATTTGCGCCCCTTCTGGATTTCCTGGTCCATGATGTACCATACCACTGGGGCCGTGTTCCTCTCAACATGGCCGGCGCATCAGTCATGCTGCGCTCTAGCGTTTACGTCGGAGCAATGGATTCCTAGAAAAAGGACACACCCCTGCGACTCTCCTTTTCGAGTTTGCAGCTAGTGTGCCTACATCCATCCTCACTCTTCTTCATTCCTGGACCATTGAGCGGCTTACTCCTCTTCCAGGCCGTCCGCTCATTCCTTCCTGGGTCCCCTTCCATGCTCCGTGCCCGCAACTCCATTGCAATACTTGTGAGTAGTGCCTCCCTTCCTGGTTCCGCGCTTACTCCTGGACGTTGTCTGCTCTTTACTTCCTGGAATCCTGAACTCTTCCTGAGTCTACTTACATTCCACGCTGGATACGGCAGACCACTAGCCTTACCTGTTCAAGTCCCGGAAATCCCGGAGATCAGAGAAACCTACAAAGAAGAAAGCGGCAAAGGACAAACCGGTAAATCCGGGGGTTGAGTGTGACAGTTTTGAGACGCCCAGAACTTGAAACAGTGCTCAATATGGAGGCAGCAGTCTAGGACCTAATGAGAGGAATGCAGGAATTAACAACAGAGGTTCAGAACCTCAAAGCTGAAAATGCAGCCTTAAAAACAACTTGTGCTTTCCCGGGATTCGGCGCTACAGGAAAGTGCTCTGGTCGAGGGCATAGTGGACAAGTATGATGGTTCCAGCAAATCACTGCAGTCCTTCCTTGATTCCCGTTTGGTGCATTTCACATTTAAACCCTACTAGTTTTCCACAACCCGAGCCAATGTGGGGTTTATAATTGCTCATCTTTCAGGCAATGCCTTAACCTGGGCAACTCCTTTGGTCAATGCTGCAGATCCACTCCTGGATAATTATGACGGGTTTGTGAAAGCCTTCAAAACCATGTTCGATCGTCCTGAACAGGTATACAGTGCTCAGGAAAGGCTCCTAGAATTCCAACAAGGGAGTCAAGACATGCTTTCCTATGTAACCCGCTTTATGCAGTTGGCTAAAGAGACAGATTGGTCCCAGGAAGCAAGTTTTACTCTGTTTCGCAGGGGGTTAAATGACGAAATTAAGGACGAACTTGCGCGAGTAGCCCGTCTAAGTTCCTTCCAGGCCCTGATAGACTTGTCTCTCCAAATTGACTTTCGAATCCAGGAAAGAAAAGCAGAAAAGAAAAAGACCAAAACAGTTTATCCAAAGGTTCCGATGGAATATCCAGCGACCACATCGCACTATCCTGTTCCTGAGCCTATACAACTGGGCTCCATACGGGGTCCTATATCCGCACAAGAAAGGATGCGTAGGATCAACACAGGGCTCTGTATGTATTGTGTCTCGGATAAACATCTTGTACAGAATTGCCCTATCGCTCCACCCAGGCTTTCGGGAAACGCCAGCTCCTGATCTTGAGCGGGGCCCAGCTTTTGGATAATGGTGTCTGCTTCGCCTCTACTTCTTCCTTAAATTACCCCCGATTGAATACCTTGGTGGTCCTGCAAACATCCTTATCTACCGCCAATAAGAAGAAACATTCCGTTCTGGCCCTAGCAGACTGTGGCGCAATGGGAATCTTCTTGGACCATGAATGGGCGTCGAAACACATTCCCCGGGAAACTAAGGGAACAATTCAAGCTGTCGAAGGAATTGATGGAAAACCACCATCTTCGGGACCCATAACCCAGTAAACCACAGAACTGTTACTCTCAATCAACAATTATCAGGAGATGCTTTGTTTTGACATCATCAAGACAGCACATTACCCTATGGTTCTGGGAATGCCCTGGCTACAAAAACACAACCCGTACATCAATTGGGCGGCCGGATCCTTATTTCTAAGATCTGAATTCTGTCTGTCCCATTGTTTAACCCAAAACATGGTACAGAACGTGGCTATGGAACCCCAGGTCCTCCAACGACCATCCATCTGTGTCTCCAATATTTCCCAAGTACCAGAGATTTACCATCAATACTCGGATGGGTTTTCAACAGCTATTGTTCAATCACTACCACCACATCGACCGGAAGATTGCACTATCGACACAGAAGATTCTGCAGTGATACCATTTGGAAGAATGTTTATCCTTTCCGAGTCGGAAAAAAGGGCCTTGCAGGAGTATCTGGATACCAAGCTTGCCAATGGAACCATTCGACCTTCCAAATCTCCAGCCGGTGCCTCTGTTTTTTGTGCCCAAGGAAGACACTAAAGAACTTTGACCCTGCCTGGACTATCGGGGACTTAACCAAAGCACCCTCAAGGATCGTTACCCTCTACCGCTCATATCCGACATATTGGAAGCAGTCCGGGGAGCTGTAATCTTTACTAAACTTGACCCAAGAGGCGCCTACCATCTCCTCCGGATAAGGGAAGGCGAAGAATGGAAGACCGCACTCCAGACCCCCTTTGGACATTTTGAATACCTGGTAATGCCATTTGGTCTTGCAAACACCCCTGCGGTGTTTCAGCGATTCATGGATAATCTCTTTTCGGATATGTTGTTCCTCTTTGTCATAGTGTATTTGGACGACATCTTCATTTATTCCGAGGATTCTCAGCTACATCAGAAACATGTGTCATCGGCATTACAACGTCTACGAGAGAACAAACTCCTGGTCAAACCAGAGAAATGCATATTCCACGCCCAAACAGTCCATTACCTCGGGTTCGTTCTGAGTGCAAAGGGAATCGAAATGGACCCCTCCAAGGTTGAGTCTATCCCATCTTGGCCAGCCCCTACAAAAGTAAAACAGATTCAATTCTTCCTGGGACTCGCCAACTTTTACCGGAAATTCATTCCCACCTTCTCCGACGCTGTACAGCCAATAGTCGCATTGTTGAAGAAAGACATTCCCTTTATTTGGTACGAAGCTCAAGAAGCGGCCTTCCAGGAGTTAAAACGGAGATTTACTCAAGGTCCCATCCTGGCTCAACCGGATATCGACACACCCTTCCTGGTAGAATGTGATGCCTCAGATCATGCAATGGGAGCTGTCCTAAAACAAGAATTCGAGGACAAAGCGGAACATCCCATCGCCTACCTATCTCGAACTTTAAGTCCCAGTGAGACCCATTATTCAGTGATGGAGAAAGTATTGGTCGCCATCCGGCAAGCCTTTACTGACTGGCGCCATTTACTCCTGAGTGCCAAATTTCCTGTCCAAGTGCAAACTGATCATAGAAATCTACAGATTCTACAATCCCTGGAATGCAGAAACAGTCGCCAAGCTCGTTGGGCTTTTTTTTTTGCACAGTATCAGTTTCGCATGCATCACGTCCCAGGAACTCACAATGTAATTGCTGATGCCTTATCCAGGCGCCCCGATTACGAGCCAGTGGAGGCCCGTGCCTTTCCAAAAATGTTCCCTGACAGTGTTTGTGGCCCAAGCCAACTCCTTACTGGAAAGGTTCCGAGCTGAAACACCTTCTGATCTGTGGAAGGACTACGTCGGGAAAAACCAATGATCCTTAGTCACAAAAGATGGTTATGTCTCCAAAGATAACAGGATGGCAGTACCCACGAACAAGTTGAGAACCAAGATCATAAACCTCCGTTATGATATCTTCCATTCCGGGCATCGAGGCGTTACTGCTACCCTTTGCCATATTCAGAGACAATTTTGGTGGCCTAACATGAATGATGGAGTAAAGGCATATGTCTAAGCCTGCCCAGTCTGCAGTCAGAATAAGTCAGATAATAGGAAACCTGCTGGTCTTCTCCATCAACCTACATTGCCAGATCCTCCTTGGGAAGTAATCACCACTGATTTTATCATAGAGCTGCCCCCTTCCAAAGGATTTACCACCATAATGGTTACCATCGACCTGTTCACCCACATGGCTCACTTTACCCCATTGCACAAGTTGCCTTCAGCCCAGGAAATGGCAGGTATATTTCTGAAGCACATCTTCAGATTACATGGCCTACCTTCCAAGATCATTTCAGACTGTGGTCCTCAATACATGTCACAGTTCTGGAAACACCTATGCCACATGCTGGGCATCCAACGTTCCTTGTCTTCTGGATACCACCACCAAACTAATGGGATTACAAAGCGAGTAAATCAGACCTTCGAACAATATTTGCACAGTTTTTCAGCCAAAGTCCAGGATGATTGGTCGATCTTAATTCCAGTAGCAGAATTTGCCTATAACAATTCTGATCATTCAGCTATTAAGCCAAGCCCCTTCTTCTGTAGTCAAGGTTTCCATCCATCAGTTCTGCCAACGATCCTACCTCATACCACCCCGGTTCCATCTGTCGATTCATGGATTGAAAGACTGGCCACGACACACAGGGATGCTAGGGAACATTTAAAAAAGGCCAGAATGAATGTCAAAAGACATGCTGATACTAAACGGAGGGAATCTATGGGATTGTTGACAAGGTCTGGTTGTCTTCTAAACTACTGCCTCGACATCTACTTCCTAATAAATTGGCCCCCAAATTCTATGGGCCATTTCCTATCAAAGAGGTCATCAATCAAGTGGCGTATCGACTCCAGTTACAAGACTCCTGGAAGAGGATTCATCCTGTTTTTCACACTTCCCTGCTCAAACCTTATATTGTATCCACTATGTCAGCTCACCGACCCAACCCAGTGCTAGTCCCGACCCAACCCAGTGCTAGTCAACGATCAGACTGAGTTTGAGGTCTCCAGGATCTGCGACTCTAGATATAAAAGAGGTCGCCTACGGTACCTAGTGGAATGGAAAGGATATCCTCCCAGCGAAAAAATATGGGAGCCTGTCTCCAACATGAATGCCCTTCGCTTAGTGCGGAAATTCCATCCGACTCATCCGGGCAAACCCAGTGGATCGAGTTTTAGGAGGGGGCATGCGGTCATGAACCGAGATTTGCGCCCCTTCTGGACTTCCTGGTCCATGATGCACCGTACCACTGGGGCTGTGTTCCTCTCAACATGGCCGGCGCATCAGTCATGCTGCGCTCTAGCGTTTACGCCGAAGCAATGGATTCCTAGAAAAAGGGCACGCCCCCGCGGCTCTCTGCATCTCAACGCTACTTTTCGAGTTCGCAGCTAGTGTGCCTACCGTTCCTTTCGTCGTATCGCTGTTTCGATACATCCATCCTCACTCTTCTTCATTCCTGGACCATTGAGCGGCTTACTCCTTTTGCAGGCCGTCCGCTCATTCCTTCCAGGGTCCCCTTCCATGCACCGTGCTTGCAACTCCATTGCAATACTTGTGAGTAGTGCCCCCCTTCCTGGTTCCGCGCTTACTCCTGGACATTGTCGGCTCTTTACTTCCTGGAATCCTGAACTCTTCCTCTGAGTCTACTTATGTTCCACCCTGGATACGGAGGACCACCGGCCTTACCTGTTCAAGTCCTGGACATCAGAGAAACCTACAAAGAAGAAAGCGGCAAAGGACAAATAGGTAAGACCGGGGGTTAAGTGTGACACAGAGGTCGAGCAGAATCGCAGCTGAGGTTGTGTCGGAGTCTGCGTTTGTTTTTAGTTTGAGATCGGCCTGTAGTTCGAGCGGTCTTCTACGTCGCCACTTGTGTTTCTTAAAAGTGGTTTGATATATGCTGATTTGAAGGTTCTTGGTACAGTTCATGATAGTGAGAGATTTAGGAGGTTTCTGTAATATTCTGATGCTGTTCCTTGTGCGAGAATTGATTTGTAGATGTCAGGGGGTCAGGGATCCATGGGTGATCCTGCTTTCTTGCTGTGTTTTACCAACAAGACGAATGCCTCTGCTGATATGTCAGGGAAGTTTTGGAGTTTGTTCTGTGACTCTGTCAGGTCCGGTTGGTTGCATGTTGTAGTTGGTCTGTTTTGTATGATTTGTCGGATGTCGTTGATTTTGTTCTTGAAGTGGTCTGCCAGGTCGTTGCAAAGTTTCTCTGAGGGGGTTGGGGTGTTGTCACAGTCTGGTGTTGAGCATTTCTTTTTATGTGTTGGTGGCATTGGTGATTCAGTCATCATAATGCCTTCTCATCGCCTTTTGTAATTTCCTTCTTGTATGCACGGATTGGTTTCTGTAACAGTATTTTTTGTCTGGGTTGTATTTTTCCTCCATTCCAGTTCCATCTTCTTGTCCTTTTTTCATGGTGTTTAGTAGTGGGGCGAACCATTGCTCTTTTTTTTGATGGGGTGAAAGGTTTTTTCTTGCGATCTTATCAATTGTATCAGCAATCCATTTGTGTAGTAGCTCCGCTTTGCCGTCTAGGTCAGCCAGCTCTAGTTCTGTAGTTGAGGGTTTAGTGATCTCCAGTTGTTCAAATAGGTTGCTTTCCTTGACGCTTTTCCAGTTTCTTTTTGTGGTGGTAGTCAGTTTGGGGGGGTGGGGAGGTAGGGTGCAGAATTGAGTTGGTAGTCTGATCACGAATGGGACGACGAGATGGTCCCTCCACAGTTTTTGTATCAGTGGTGAAGTGGCGATATGTTTTCCCTTGGAAAATATTGCGTCAAGGGTGTGTCCTGCTAAGTGTGTTGCCCCTTTGACCAGCTGTCATAGTTTTATGGTTGTAAGTTGTCCAATCAGAGATTTGGGAGCTGGCGTGACTTTCTTCAAACCAGATGTTGAAGTCCCCCAGGATGATTAGATGTTCATGCTTGATGGCTATGTTGAAGATGGCTTCTATGAAGTTGTCGACGAAGGCTGCATCGTATGTTGCTGGTTTGTACACGAGGATGAATGTGATGATGGTTTTTGGGTTTGCCGATAGGTGTACGACCATGGTTTTACAGTTGGTGATGTTAAGAGGTTCGTCTGTTTCCATTTTCAGGTGTCCTTTTAATGCTTTTTTAAAAATGTCTTTTATTACCAACACACCAAACATTACAACTTTGAGGACAGTTGCATACAAGTCTGCTACATTATGTTGTACATCAAACATTGCGGTCCTGCCCCCCCACCCCATTAACTAGAGCCCCTGTTCCGTGTCGACCACCAACGTATCTCATGTCACTCGCTTGCCTCCTTCGTATCATCCTCACAGAGGCCTGCCTGGGGAGTACCTGCCATTGTGGTCACCAGTTGCCTCCATTCTATCAGGGGTCTCACTTCTTCCTCCCCTCCTCTGCTGATTGCTTCATACCAGACTGTTTCTGCATTTGTCCATTTCAGGAGGTCCGCCCACCACGCCTCTATTCTGGGACGCCGGGCAGCCTTCCAGCACATTGCGATTCTACACTTGGCCAGGATGTAGGCCAGGTCTTTCATTTTACTAATGTGCTTCAGGTTGCGCGGCCTAGCGAACACCCCTAGCATACATGCCCATACAGACTCCACCTCCAATACAATCCCCTTCTCTGCTAAGCGTAGCTTTATCTCCGTCCAAAATCTACCCACCTCCGGGCAAGCCCAGAACATAGGTATCATACCAGCTTCCACCTCCCCACACTGTGGGCACTTCTGTACAGCTGTGTTCCCAAACCTGGCAATTCTACTGGGGGTCATATATGCCCTATGGGTGACGTATAGCGGTATCTGCTGGAGCCTTGCATTGCGGGACACCTTGTGGTACCTTTGGACTCTGAACCATTGTTCATCCAGCAGGGGTTCGCCCACCTCCTCCTCCCAATAACGCCTTAGTTGCAGTACCTCCTTACCCACCCTAGTCATCAGTATCTCGTATATGCGAGATATTTCATGCTCACCCTCCGAAATATCGTACATTGTCTCAATAGTCGTAAATGGTTGCTCGGTGAGCACTTCCGCAGGCCATCTGTCCTGCACCCGTTTGATGACTCTTCTATGAGTAATGTGTTGGCCTGTGTGCACCCCAGTATCTTCCATCAACTTTCTGAAGTCTAGTGCCTCACCCTCTTGCCATACATCCCCAAGCGTCACCAGCCCCATGGGTTCCCAATATTTACGGATCGCTATTGTCAATTGCGGGCCCTCCCCGCATACTGCTATCAACGGCACCTGCGGGGAGCATCGGGTTGGGATTCCCACCACCTGCCACGTCCTGTTCCAGATTTCCCGGCCCAGTGTCAAGAGTCTTGCTCTCCCCTGCACCTTAGATTTTGGCAACCACACCACCTCCCTCAAGTAGTAAGGGGCAGAGTCCTTGTACAAAAGTCTGGTTTCAGCTGTCTCCTCCTCGGACAACCATCTAGCCACATACTGAATCTGCCTTGCCAGATAATAAAGCCCAAAATTTGGTAGGTTTATGGCCCTTTTGTCACTCGGGTTTTGTAGCTTCCATAAGGCCAACCTATTTCTGGAGTTGTGCCAGATAAAGCCCCTGCATAAGCTGTGGAGTTTCCCAAAAAACCGTTTGGGGAGCATATATGGAATGTTCATAAAGAAACGCAATAATCTCGGCAGGACCACCATCTTGATCAGCGCCGCCCTACCCATCATGGCTAGGGGCAGCCTAGACCAGAACCCCATGCTGTTCTCAATGCCTGCCACAGCCCGCTCCGTGTTGTATTTATGTTCGTCCTCGGCTGAGTGGTAAAATTCGATAGCCAGATATCGAAAGGTCCTAGTCTGCCAGGGTATCGGCAGGACTGGCAACTGTTTCGGTAGGACCCTTCTGTGTCTCCCCAAGGGGAACATGCTCGATTTCCTGGGGTTCACCGCTATACCCGAGAGGGTGGCATAATGTTCCATCACCTCCAAGATATTTTGCAAGTTTTCCTCCGGGAAGCGCAGGTATAGCAGGATATCGTCCGCATATAGTGATGTGAGGTGCGTCCCTCCCTTTGCGGGGATACCAATCTCCCCATACTGTTGTCTGAGGCGGTGTCCAGTCATTTGGTCGACAGACAAATGGTTGATTTTTTTTTTATATATATATATATATATATATATATATATATATATATATATATATATATATATATATATATATATATATATATATATATATATATATATATATATATATATATATATATATATATATATATATATATTTTTTTTTTTTTTTTTTTCAGGTTTTCGTTTAGGAAAAAAAAAGGGTTTGTAAGCAAAAAAAAGGGGGTTGGGGGGATCCCCCCCAAAAAAAAGTGAAAATACAAAAAAAAAAAAAAAATATTCGACCATTTGTCTTTCGACCAAATTGCGTCGACCATTTGTCCCACCGACCATTTATTTTCGACCGAATGACCTGTAACCATCTGAGGCAGATAGCCAGCGGCTCTAGAGCAAGAATATACAACATAGGCGACCAGGGGCAGCCCTGTCTCGTGCCTCTACTGAGCTGCCATTTGTCCGAAATTATGGCGCCAGTTTTAACCCTAGTGATTGGGGAGCTATAAATCATTCTAACCCACCTCACCCCGGCCCCATGCCATATTCTCTCAGCGCTGCCAGCAACCACGGCCACCTCACCGAGTCGAACGCCTTAAATGGCATCCAACGAAACAATCGCCATTTCGCCCGGGTCCCTTTCTGTCTGCTCAATTATGTGGTGGAGTCGCCTGTGATTATCGGTTATATTCATGCCTGGGACGTACTCTGTCTGATCGGGATGGATCAGTCGCCCTATGACACGTTTAAGCCTGTCTGCTAACACAGCCGTAAGGATCTTGCTGTCCTGGTTAAGCATGGACAGGGGTTGGTAGGATCCGCAGTCCAAGCTTGGCTTGCCTGGTTTTAAAAGAGGCATTATCACCGCCTCCCTGAGAGACTCCGGCAGCCTCCCTTGTTCAAACGTCTCGTTTAACATGGCGAGCAGTGGGGAGAGCACCTCCTGCTTGTACGTCTTATAAAATTCACTCGGGAGCCCATCTGACCCCGGGGCCTTGCACGTTGGTAGGTGCTGTACCACCATCTCTAGTTCTTTGAGAGTGATTGGGGCATCTAGATCCTCCCGCTCCTGGTCACTAAGCTTAAGCAATCTGTCCTCCAGAGTTTCCTGGGTCTCCTGTTCAGTGTCCTCCCCCGTGTCCTCATATAGGCGCTTATATAAAGTAAGAACCACTTATTGACTCCTTCTTGGGTATCCCAGGTCTGGCCATCTTCATCCTTTATCTCCCTGATCACTGAACACGGCGTTTCATTCTTGTATAGCCACGCCAGCAACCTGCCAGGTTTGTCTCCCCCCGCAAGTTGCCTTTCAATGTATCTTTTGTAGTTTAGCTTGCAAAGCCTGTCCCAGTGCCCACTGCTAGCCTGCTGGAGTAGGTCTGCCCTTGCCGTATCTTCCTGTGAGGTACCACCCTTCTGTATTATTTCTTCCAGCTCCCCCTCTGTCTCCTGTAGCTCCAGCTCTAGGCCCCCTTGGAGCCCCTTGGACTTAGATATGGCCACGCCCCGCACTACCACTTTAAACGCTTCCCATAGGGTTCCCTCTGACTGCACAGTACCAGTGTTAATGTCAAAGTACTCGGTAATAGCCTCCCTTCGATCCTCTCGGAACCCCGAGTCCTGTAAAGCCTCGGCTCCGAGTTTCTACGGCAGGATTCTAGCCCTGGGGGGCTGATGCCTTCACTCCACTACCAAGGGGGAGTGGTCCGAAAGCACTCTGGCCTTGTATTCCGAGCCTGTCATTTCCCCAGCCATCCCGGAGGTCACAAACATAGTCCAGCCTAGTGTATATGTTATGGGGGGGCCAAATAATGCGAGTACTGCCTATCCCCCGGATGCAGCAGTCTCCATATGTCTTCTAGCTCAAAGTCCCACAGGAGGGCCAATAGTGCCTTTGCCGCTGGGGTGGGTCTCTCTAGTTTATCAGACCTGTCCATCTTGGGGTCTAATGTGCAATTGAAGTCGCCTCCCCAGATGGTGGCGCTGCCATCAGGGGACTGATTTTGTCATAAAGGGCCCTATTAGTAAGCCGCTGTGTCCTGGTTGGGGGCATATGTAATTACGATGCTCACCTCCCTATTCTCCAACATCCCCCGCACCACTAGCATTCTTCCATCTGGGTCTGGCGTGGATTGCAACAGCTGGAATGGTACACGAGGTGCTACCCATGTGACCACCCCCCTCGCATACACCGAGTATGTAGGTCCCGTGGTGGTCCCTCTCCACTTTCTCTTAACTAGCTCTAGTTTGTCCCTGGTGAGGTGGGTCTCGTGTAACAATGCTATATCTACTTTCAACCTTCTCAGGTACAACCTCACTTTATTACTTTTCAGATAACTGTTGAGACCTCTCACATTCCAGGTTACAATTCTGAGACTATCCGTAGCCATGCGAGGTATGTACCGCCTCCCCCCTCCTTGGGTCACCGTTCCAGTCCTGATCAGCATGGAATTGGGATCTTATCCCTCCCTCCCCCAACTTAAACTCCCCAACTAACACGCCCACCTCCCCAACTCAACTGTCCCCTTCCCGCCCACCCCCCAACCATGCCCCAACTAATGCCCAGCTCCATTCCTGGATCTCAGGCTCCCCCGCGTTTGGTCCCACCTCGAAGTGCCGCGTTCGGGAACCCGGCAGGGTGACACCAATATTTGGTGACCTAACTAACATGCTAACTGTTGGGATTAAGAGTGCGCCTTACTTGTCTCCTGTTAAGTCCTATGATACGTTGTGCATGCTCCTTATCACAGTAGAATTTGACGCCCCTGAGAATCCACACATCTCTACACTATATTATAATCAAGTGCCAGAGTCATAATAAGTGCAGCACCACTGTCTCGGGATCAGGCATCACCTGTCCGTATCATCCTTCCTCCGGTTGTCCGCCCCCTCCAGGCAATTCTGGCTGTCCAACCATACTGTCGCACCCTCCGGACTCTCGAAAAACAAAGTTTTGGATTTGTGGATCACCTTCAGCTTGGCTGGGTACATCAGCATGTAACGCATCCCCGCCTCACGCAATCTCCTCTTCACCGTCCCGTAGTTCAGTCTTCGCCTCTGCACTTGGAGTGTATAGTCGGGGTATACCGAGAGGGTCGTAGAGGCCTTTTGTATGGTGCCCCCTTCCGGAAATATTCCAGTATCTTTTCTCTGTCCCGGTAGTTCAATATCTTGGCGATGATTGGCCTCTGGGGAGACTCCAGGGGGGAGGAAGTTTCCTCATGAGTTCTCTGTGTGCTCTCTCCACCGCGAAGCCTTGCGTGAAGACCCCAACTCCTATTTCCTGCAATAGCATATTTTCAACAAAATCCGTCGGGTAAGGGCTTCTTCCCACTCTGGAAAGCCCACTATGTGCACATTGTTCCTTCGGGTGCGCACTTCTGCCTCCTCCGCCCTGTTCTCCAAGTTGCTCACCCGCTGCCTCAGGATTTGGATCTCCGAGGCATGAGAGGTCCGGGCCGTCGTGTTTATGGTCACTTCTTTCTCCAACTCATCCGTGCGCTCCGCCATTTTTCGCACATCCAGTCTGAGCAAGTTGACCTCCTCCTGTACTGAGCCGATTTTGTGCTCCAGCGGTGCCTTAAGTTCGGCAGTGGCTGCCTCCAGCTTACTGTCCCACGTGGCCTTGAGGTCTGCAATTGCTTCTAGGATCTGCCGGTCAACGCGCGTCGGAGTGGTGTCCTCTGGCGGAATCTTGTCCTTTGGTCTCGCCCCCTCCGCCTGTTGCGGGGCCTTGGTGTAGTCTTCCATCGTGGGCTGCTTCCCCTTGGATTTGGGGCGTTTGGTTGTCATCCTGCCATCAGGCATCCCCCCAGTTAGGGCGAGGTCGGCTGGCCTCCAGCCTCGTTGACCAGAAGGGCCCGCAGTCTTCCTAACCAGCCACTGGGCTAGCCATACGTTGAGGGCCCCCTGTCGGCCCCAGCTGCCTCTCAGTCTCAGGAACTTCACGTTGTCGCTTGGGTGGTTTCCCCGGTCGACAAAGGGTACTTCCCCTCAAGGCGTGCAGCGAGCCCTCCTTCTCAGTCTTCCCATTCCTTTGGTTCGGCGAGCTCGCACAGCTGCCATCTTTTATCTGAGCGCCGTCCTCTGCCGTCAGCACACTTTCCGCAGTAGCCCCTCTAATACTTGCTGGATTTTCGGCGGAATTCCATCATTCGATGCAGCTAGTGTTCCCATCGGCTTCGGTCTATCTCAGGTAGCGAATGTTCAGGGTTAAGGTACCCATGCACCCAAGGATCATTACGGATCGGCAGGAGACGGTCAGAAGCACGTCTTACGCCATGACTGCTTGGCCACGCCCCCGGTGTCCTTTGAATGCTATTGCGATGCCTCCTCCTTTTTTATTTTTCCTGTTTACTTGAAGGAATTTGAAGTTGGTTGGGAGGGAGCTTTGGAGTGTGATTTTGTAGTTGTCGTCCAGCCATGTTTCTGTGATGAATAGAATGGCAGTGCTGTTGTCATCTAGTAGGTCAAAGATCTGTTGAGTGTTTTGACATGGATCTTGTGTTTATTAGATTGCAGTGGAGTTTGGCAGAGTGGTTTGGTTTGGGCTTTCTTGAAGGGGTCGTCTTCTGATCGGTGTTGCGGTTTCCTTTCTGGTCAATCCCTAGTTGAGGTGTTGGTACAGTTCCGTGTGCGTCTTCGAAAAGTTCTTCTAGCTTCGGTCTTGGGTTTTTGTTTTCATCAGGTTCTTCTTCGAAGAGTTGTGGGTGTCATGTGGAAGTTCCTCTTATTTTGGTGATGTACGTTGTAAGTGGCTGGAAAGACTTAAAAAAAATAATAATAATAATCGGGGCTGCATAGTTATGTGACTGTCCATCCAATATCTTATCTCCAATAACCTTTCTTTCACCACCAGCACGCTTCTCTTCGCCTTCCTGAAATCGCATTGGTCTGCTTAAGCCAAGAGAGTGTATCCAGCTCAGTGGGGCCCATTTCAAGAAATCGCACTCAACATTTTATCTTTCCCTCTTCTCACTTTCTTTATAATAACCAACTGCAGTGTGTCAGCATCATTTTGAAACTAAAGTTATGGAGCTTCAACACCGAGTGATAGCTGGTGAGCGATTTCATTTTGGTCTGTGACTGTCACTGTGCAAGAGGATTTTTAGGATTGTGCGGCACAGTGGTGTAGACCTCTGGGAGAAACAGCCAGGGATTCTGGCACCTGTCCCCAATCGCCTGAAAAGTCATTATTTTCCCCTGAAGTGCAAGAGTTTGACAATGAGCACAGCACCAGCGCTATTTATAGTGAGGTTTGAGGCAGCTCTCAGAGTACCAACCAACATGCTAAGGATGGTGAAATGGGTGCCTGGGTGTCGGGGAGTTTTACTAAAGTCCACCTATGGCAGGACTAGAAGGCTGTCCTTTTAGTGTACAGGACTCCAACTCTTACTATAGACCTGAACTACCCAAAAGGTTTGCTAGCTACGGCTGATCAGCCAGGCTTAGTCTAGTAGGGAGAACTTTCAGCACACAAACAGTCAAGAAGACACTTACACACTTGCAGTTATATATAAATATTTATTAAACATACTAGACAATGCCAATTTCCCTTTTTAGGTAAGAGAAACTTCTATACATATATACAGTAGGACTTTTACAGGGGTAACTCACTTCAATAGTAAACCTTAAGTTGGAATGCTGGTTAGGGAAAGAGTTTCTCCAGGTTAGCAAATATATTCATCAACCAACAACCATAGAATGATACTACTGGTAGGTAAAATAACTTTGTAATACACGTGTAGAATAGTTGGAAGCAATTCAAGGTAAGTAAAAGCACTTGACAATTAATACTTGGAATCACTGTTTCAGGAAAAAAATGAATCAAAATCAACACAGAGCAACTAAGATTTGCATTAAATTCACAGAGGCCTTAGGCTTTAGTAGTCCATCCCTATCTAGG
The DNA here is from genome assembly GCF_040938575.1 of Ambystoma mexicanum. Lineage (NCBI taxonomy): Eukaryota > Metazoa > Chordata > Amphibia > Caudata > Ambystomatidae > Ambystoma > Ambystoma mexicanum. Next base: position 340,934,422 of record NC_090932.1, read on the forward strand.
CATGAGACTCTCAGGGTCAGATTTGGGGGCAACAATAAGTAAGGCAACTGTAAAGAGTCAAGAGTTCCAGAAGAACACTTATAGCAAGGAAGTACACTTTCTTTGTGGGGGGGGGGGGAGTGTGGGGGGGGAGGTTCAGGGGCTTCAGAGAAGGCTCACTGTAGGCGCATAGCGTTAAGCCTTGGTGAATGTGTATGGGCAGACTCTCAAAGGTATGAATCAGCACTCCAGAAACACAGGAGCAACAAAGCAACTCCAGGCAAGTTCTACCAAGAGTCTCACAGTACCTTAAACGTGAAAAAGAAGCAGCATGATGCTACCACAATGCAGAAGCAGACCTGGTCACTGGATTCTTTGTCAGGCAGACTGAGGAAGGGAAACTGGATGGATCTCGAGTCGAGTGGATAGGCTCTCAGCAAAGTATTATTTGCGGTTCTGTGTTATTGGCACGCTCAACAAAGCACCAGTGACAAAGGTTTATGGCCCGGTCAATTCCGCCTGCTCTCTCGGCCCAGCCTTTGGATGAGGGGACTTCAAGTAGCGGAATCCTGCCTCTGGAGGCCCGGAAGGAGTCCACCAAAGTTTCAGGAGGATTCGATTTTCGGAAGGCGATACACTGCACACTGGTCACAGGTCCCAGGGTATTGGCGGTTTGCAGTGAAGGTCACAGCTTGTCATGGGATGGCTTGAAATGCAGGTCGTCTTTAGAGTGGTTGGTCCAACTAGTCTAAGGAAGGAATTCGTCCAGATCAGAGCTTTCCTGTAGCTTGAAGAGGGCTGGAAGAGCAGTAGTCACTCAGGTAGCTCTGGCAGTCCTTGGAGGTTGCTGCAGATGTCCTTCACTTTGGAATGGATCTTCCAGTGGTCAACTCTGGCTTCAGCATCAAGATCATCGCTTTTATGCAGGAACCCAGCTATTCAACATGGATGCAGTCATTCAAACTTGGGGTGGGGACTGTCCTTTCAGGTCAGCCAGCCTCCTAGTTAGAACTCGATCTAAACAGGCACACTGGAGAACAAAGACGGTGGATTTTCAAGAGTCCTACCAGCTTCTTGTCCTCCCAGACAATCTGGTGCCTTCGGGCGGGCTTCACAAAGGGATACCAGCGAAAATAAAATACAAACAAGGACCTCTACCACCCAGCAAGGCAGAGGAAGGACCAAGAAAGAACAAACCATCCTGAGTTGGCGAAAAAGAAGACAGGAACCATTTTGGATCAGTCGTGTCCTATGTGTATTACCGCAGCTGCGAATGTAGCCTGCATTGTAATTTCACAAAATTGGTAGAAGTAGTATACACTGCCACCAGCTACTGAGATGAATTTGTTACTGTAACTTATAAGTTACAGGAGAAGTGAAAAAGAGACAAAGTATCCTTGGAGCACTCCACATAAGGTGGGGGTGCTGGTCTTAACAGAAAAGTGTAGGTAGGATAAAAAGTACTCTTCTATCCTTCGGAACAGTAGTTCTCGCAAGGAATTAAAATAAAATCAAAGAGGGAAGCTCAAGGGGCTTCCAGTAACACTTCACATAAGGTGCTGTGTACTGCAATAGGAAATTACAAATGCCATAGAAAAAGATGGAGCAAAGTAAACTCCATCAAAATAAACCCAAAAAGGGGTGGCCAGAGTACAAAACAAGAATGGGTGACTGAGGAAAAATATTCCCACCCATGAGAGTCAGAAAAAAATACAATAGTCCAGCAAAAAATGCTGGGGACTCGCCAGGTGAGGAGACTATCGCATGAGAAGGACAGTCTACCTAACTCTGGGGTCCTCATATCTCAAGCAACTCTTGCTCTGAACCAAAAGTTCTTGCCTGTCATAACCCTTGGCACATAAACTGATGTTAAGGAGTCAAATTTCCAGACTGCCCCCTTTTCCTCGTCTGCCCATTTGCAGAAACCCGTTGCATTTGTGGCAGGGGAGACAGATGTGGGAGTATAAATCGGACCGGTTAGCAAGAGGTCAGTGGTAGGACGACACAAAAGAACAAGTTACTTTCTTACCTGGTAACGTTCTTTCGATGGGATGGTCCGACGACGTATTCCATATCTATGACATGTAATCACCACAGCTGTGCTGCTTCGGAAACTTTTCCGGCGTCTGCGTCCTGCGTCGATGACGTCGATGCGCAGACGTCGAGGACCTCCTCCGACGTCCGACGTCATCCGATGTGATAAGTAGGACGCACGACGCCCGTAGCCTCAGTTGTAGTTTTTTCCCCCCAGAACGTGTGACATAAGTCAACTGCCAGTCAGACACAAAGCCTTGCTGAACGTAAGCTGCAATCGCAAAAGAAATTCTGCAGCGGGGAAGGCAGGGCGGGAGCGATATGGAATACGTCGTCGGACCATCCCATCGAAAGAACGTTACCAGGTAAGAAAGTAACTTGTTCTTCGAGGGGATTGGGTCCTCCGACGTATTCCATATCTATGACAGACTCCCAAAGCAGTACCAAAACAAGGAGGAGGGAAAGAATTTAGAAGCAAAATTTTAGAATAGCCAATCAAATAGCCGAGCAAAGGACCGCCTTGCCAAAGGCCAGATCCTGCCCTCTGATGGAATCGAGGGAATAATGCCGTACAAATGTATGTACTGAAGCCCAGGTGGCTGCATCACAGATGTTGCGAATAGGAACACCTCTCTGCAGGGCAGTAGATGCAGCCACACCCCTGGTAGAATGGGCCCGCAAGCCAGCCGGTGGGTTCTTACCCGCCAAGCGGTAACACTCCGAGATGGCCAAAATAATCCAGCGGGACAAAGTCTGTTTCGTCACAGCTTGCCCCAAACGCTTTCCAGCGTAACCAATAAAGAGTTGATCGTCCACTCTGACCCGGGACATGCGTGAAACATAAAAGCTTAAAGCTCTCCTAGGATCAAGCCTATGGAGCCTCTCCTCTTCCTTACTAGGATGCGGAGGAGGATAGAATGCCGGAAGAACAACCTTCTGGGCTAAATGAAATTCCGTCACTACCTTCGGAAGAAAAGAAGGACGAACTCGAAGGACAACCCTGTCCTTGTGAAAAACAGTGAAGGGTGGCTTAACTGAAAGTGCCTGTAACTCACTCACTCTGCGAGCGGAAGTAACCGCAACTAAAAACACAGTTTTCAGAGTTAACAGCCTCAAAGGGCAAGAATGTAAAGGCTCAAACGGAGCACCCATAAGAAACCTAAGAACAAGGTTTAAATCCCAACCGGGCACCAGGAAAGGTGACGGAGGAAACACCTTAGTGAGCCCTTTCAGAAACTGTGAAATTAAAGGGATTTTAAAGTAAGAACACTCTTCAGACGAGCGCTTAAAGATGGACAGCGCCGCCAGGTAACCTTTAATGGTACCCACTTGCAAGCCCCTGTGGGCCAGAGAAAGCAAAAAGGACAGAACCATGGGGATGTCACATGCAAAAGGATCCACATTCCGAACTCTGCACCAGTCGCAGAACTTACGCCAACGGCAACGGTACAGAGACTTCGTTGCTGGCCTACGGGCCGAAAGCAACACCTCCATCACGTCTTCAGGGAGGTCCCAATCCATATACCTCAACCTTTCAGAAGCCAAGCGTGAAGGTTGAGGGATCCGACCTCTGGATGGAGAACCTGACCCCCCTCCCGTGAGAGCAGATCGTCTCGGTAGGGAAGACGACGTGGAGGGCAGATGGACAAGTCGAGAAGGTCCGGGTACCACGTCCTCCGAGCCCACGCCGGAGCAATGAGGATCATCCGGGAACCGAACTTCCGTAACCTCCGCAGCACTTGCGGGATGACGGGGACTGGAGGAAACGCGTACAGCAGCGGGAATGACCACTCCACCACGAACGCGTCTCCCAAGGCTCCTTTCGGAGGAAATTCCCGCGAGCAAAACCTTTCGCACTTCCGGTTGACACTGGAGGCGAAGAGATCCACTTGAGGGGTCCCCCAAAGGGCGAAGATCTCCAAGAGAATCTCCTGAGCCAACTCCCACTCGTGAGAGACCGCGCTCTGCCTGCTCAGAGCGTCCGCCGTCACGTTTTCATCTCCGGCCAGATGAACTGCCGAGATCGAAACTTCCTGCTGGATGGCCTAGAACCCGAGCTGCATCGCCTCCCTGCACAGAGGAAGTGACCCTGCCCCCCCCTTTTTGTTGAGGTAGTGCATGGCCACTGTGTTGTCCGTCAGGATCAGGACATTCTTTCCTCTCACAGTCGGCAGAAAAGCCTTCAGGGCTAGCCTGACGGCCCTCAGCTCCAACAGATTGATATGGAGTCTGGACTCCGACGGAGACCAACGACCGCTGACTGTCAGCCCATTGGCATGAGCTCCCCATCCCGTGAGGGATGCATCCGTCACGATTGTCACCTCCGGCCAGGGAAGCCAAAATGGAGCCCCCTTCATCAAGTTGCCTTTGACGGCCCACCACAGAAGGTCCTGGGCGACCGAGGGCGGCACCTGAACCGGGTCCGACATCCTGCCGGAGGACTGCGACCATTGCGTCTTGAGTGCCCACTGCAAAGATCTCATTCGCAGGCGAGCCTCTGGCACCAGAAGAATGCAGGATGCCATGAGGCCGAGCAACCTCAAGAACTCGAACGCTGGGAGCGTCTGGGCCTGCTGAAACTTGTGCACCATCTGCTGAATGTGAAGAGCCCTCACCTGGGGAGGAAAACACTGCCCCAGGGAAGTGTCGAGCACTGCTCCGATGTACTGGAGCCTCTGTGTTGGCGTCAAATGGGACTTCTTTAAATTGAGGGAGAAGCCCAGCCTGTGAAGGGAGTGGCAGGTGACGGACAGATGATCCAGGACTTGCTCGGGAGAGCTCCCCCTGATCAACCAATCGTCCAGGTAGGGGTAGACGTGAATCCCCCCTTGCCTGAGATGCGCTGCCACCACCACCATGAGCTTGGTGAAAACCCTCGGGGCGGAGGTCAATCCGAACGGCAGGACCCGAAACTGAAAGTGCGAGTCGCCAACCGCGAACCTCAGGTACTTCTTGTGCTTGGGATGGATCGGCACATGGAAGTAAGCATCCTTGAGGTCGAGTGACACCAACCAGTCCTGAAGCTGAAGGGCCTGGAGGCTTGAGAGAGAGTAACCATCCTTAACTTGTCCTTCCTGAGGAGTTTGTTCAAACCGCGCAAGTCCATGATGGGTCTCAATCCCCCGTCTTTCTTGGAAATCAAAAAATAAGGGGAATACCATCCCTTGTTCCTCTCCGCTACAGGCACTAGTTCTATAGCGCCCTTCTCCAGCAGGGCTTGAATTTCCTGCGCAAGGAGCGGATCCGGACACTTCAAAGAGAGGTTCCCCGGTGGATTGTCGCGAGGCCTGTGCCGAAAGGGAAGACAGTAGCCGTGGGTTATGATCTCCAGAACCCACACATCCGAAGTAACGGCTTGCCACTCTACAAGATGCTGCGCCAGCCTTCCCCCAACCGGCGAACCATGGGACCTGGCCTCATGACTGAGTAGGAGCGGCTGCGGCGTTACCTGAGGGCAAAGAGGCAACTGCCCGAGCGGCCTTGCCGCCACGGGTACCCTGTCGTCCACCTCTGGTACCCCTGCGTTGGCCTCTTTGACTGCCAGCTCCCCTCGCTTTACTGAAGGACGAGTAATAGCGAAAGGAACCACCCCTCCACTGCTGTCCCCTAGGACGAAAAAGCGGAGGTTGGCGAACTGCAGCGCCCAACGACTTCGCTGCAGCTTTTGAGGTCTGCAACCTCTCAAGGCTCTCGTCAGCCTTGCTGCCAAAAAGGTGTTCACCGTCAAAGGGCATGTTGAGGAGCCGGGACTGCACATCAGGAGCAAACCCCGACTTCCGCAACCACGCAAACCTGCGTATCACGGTGCTCGCCGCCATGGACCTACTGACGCATTCAGCCAAGTCCAGACCCGACTGAACGGACTCACACATGGCATCCTTACCATCCTGGACCATAGCAAGGAAACCATCCCGTTCATCCCCTTCAGGAATATGTTCAGCCGCTAACGCAACACAGTTCCACAGAGTGTGCGTGAAACGTGACAAGGCACAAATGGAGTTGGCCGCCTGAAGCGCCATACCACCAGAAGAAAACACTTTCTTCGCCCAGCCATCAAAACGTTTGTCGTCCCTATCAGGAGGGATGGTAGGGTACGACGCCTGCTTTGCCGGGGCCGTGGCCGCCTGCACCACCAAACTTTCCGGAGTGGGGTGCCTGGTCAAGTAGCAGGGGTCGCTACTGGCTGGACGGTATTTACGCGACAAGGATCTGCCCACCGCCGGGAGACTCTCCGGAGCAGTCCAAGCCGCCGCCACCCTTCTCTGTAAAGCCATATGGAACGGCAGTACCGGGTCAGTTGGGGGACCAACATCAAGGATGTCCGTCAGATCATCCTGCACAAACTCCCCTGGGGGAGCAGACCATCCCAGATACTCAGACACCCTAGCCATAAGGCGCCGGTACGAGGAATCGGCATGGGAGCCAGGCTCAGGCCTACAAAATTCCACCTCCGGGGAGGTGTCCAGTCCACTGGCATCATGCAGTGACTGCCTCAAATCATCAAACTGACTATGGCCCGAGACAATTTCATCTGGCACCTGACTAGGAACCAGGCCATCAGAATCCTCATCCGCCTCTGAAATATATTCCAGGTGGCGAAAAGGCACCCGAGAGTGCTTGCTCTTAACCAGAGCCTTCCTAGGGGGTACACCCGTGACACGGGGCACCTCCGACACGAACGTCGATGGCGTCGAGCGAATCGGCGCCGACGTCGAGAAAACCGGCAACGGCGCCGAGAGGATCGGCGTAATCGGTGTCGACGTCAGATGCAGCGCCTCCAGTATCGGCGGCGTCGACACAGCCCTCGAAGCCGGAGCCCCGAGCGTGTCCCTCGACGACCTGATCGTCGACGGTGTCGACGACTTCCTCGAAGCCGGAGCCTCGAGAAAGCCTGTCGACGCCCTCGACGCCTCAGACGTCGATGTCTTCCTCGAAGACTTCACAGGAGCACACGGTCTCGAACGCGTCGAGGACCGGGACCTGGAACGGCGAGAACGAGCCTCCTTGTCCGAACGGGACCGCTCCCGTGACTCGTGCCGACCACTCTTGCGAGCGGTGTCTCTCGACCTCTCACGGCCGACCCCACTCGGGGGCGCGGACGGCTGAGTACCCTGCGACTCAAGAATCGCCAACATTTTCTTCCCGAAGGAAGCCCATTCCTCCGGCGTCGCGCGGCTGGTGGGGTAACCGACGTGCCGTGCAGAATCCTCGGAAGAGGACCTGGAAGAGGACCTGGAAGAGGACCTGGAAGGCGACCGGTGACGGCGCTTCCGAGAATGCCTCGAAGAGGCTGAGGAGTGGCGAGACCCACTCCTAGAAGAAGACCGAAGAGACTTCCGACGATGACGCGGAGAGTCACCCCTCGAATCATCCGTCGAAAGCCCCGCCGACTTCGACTTCCGGGGCTTGGACACCCGACCTACCGACAACTTCTTCTTACGTTTGCGTAAGGCTTTGGACGTGAGCGACTGGCAGTCGATACAGTCATCCGTGTCGTGGGCCTCCCCGAGGCACCAGAGGCAGGCGTCGTGCGAGTCAGTCACCGACATCTTGGACCCACACTCCCCGCACTTCTTAAAGCCCGGACGCGGGGTTGAAGACGAAGTGGAAGACATCGCCGAAGGAAATTCACAAACGAACAGGTTCGAAGAACCAGAAAGAACAGAACTCCAAAGAGTCGAGGCTTAGAACCGAGAAACACGAAGCAACACGTTCGCGGAAAAAACGGAACTGAGGCTACGGGCGTCGTGCGTCCTACTTATCACATCGGATGACGTCGGAGGAGGTCCTCGACGTCGGCGCATCGACGTCATCGACGCAGGACGCAGACGCCGGAAAAGTTTCCGAAGCAGCACAGCTGTGGTGATTACATGTCATAGATATGTAATACGTCGGAGGACCCAATCCCCTCGAATAGTTTGTTCTTACAAGGCCTGCACCCTTCTTCCATAGACTAACAGACGCCACTAAAATCTCCTGCCACCTTAAACTACACATATCCCCTACAGATGGCTGCAACAGGCCTAGCTGTTAGTACATCAAGACTAATCAAGCAATCAGCAAACTCTTCTCTTTAATCCTATTATACTTCTCTAAATTAGCAGGTAACCGCAATCAGAGTCCTACAACCTATCCAATGTGGGGGTTCTCCCGCTTCAGATAACAAAGCCTGAAGTGTCTCTGCCAAAGCCACAGAAGCAAACCAGCAATTAAGGACCCAGGACCTTCAGACATACACCCATTACCACCACCGGCTTTGTATCTGCTCTTCCACCATCCTAGGTTAGGTACGTTTTTCTAAAGTCCAACTGGTGTGGGACTTCATAAGACTTCTCTTGGTATTGGAGACCCAAATCTTAATATAGGCCTGCACTACACAAGTCGGTAGAGTGGCTGAGCACCCAGGCTTTTCTTAGGAGGGAGTAATGCGATTTGTAGAGCAGTACAATGAAATCAGTTCACACAGGTATCCAAGTAAACCCTTACTCACTTAAAGTTATATTCAAATATATTTATTTATATATGGTAATGGTATATATACACACAAAGCACACAAGCAAATCTAAAATGCAGCAACTACTAATAACATTCAATGTGAAATGGAATAAAATATAACAAAAAATGCAGGCGAGTACATTTTGCTATGCTTTACATATCCAGCACACAGAGTGACGTCAATTAAGGTCAGTATCAGCACTTCTATATATATCTCTTTGACACCTTATCACTGCACTTCCACAATGTCGCTAATGACAGACACTCTGCCATCATCTCCCAATTAAAACAAATGCCCCTGCCACCCACCCGCCCACCAAGCTCCAACCACCTTCCATGATAAAAACCCTTGACACACTCTCCCATCACACACCAAGAATTTCTCTCGCTCATAGCAGAAAGCCGCCCTTCATGCTCACCCGAAGACCCCTGTCCACCCTCACTCCTCAAACACATCCTAGCCTCCACCTGTGCAGGTAGTGTCACACGCACAATCATCAACCATTCAGGCACATCAGGATCCTTCCCGAAAGCCCTTAAACCTCCAACGTCAAACCCATCCTCAAAAAAACAGACACTCAACCCACTCCTCCCCCAAAACTATCACCCTATCTCCAACACACGCTTCATCGCCAAACTCATGGACCACGCGGCATACAAACTGCTTGGCCATTTTGCCAAAGCCTACAACCTCCTAGAACCTGCACAATCAGGTTTCAGGCCTCTCAGGTGAACAAAATCTCCCCTAGTCTCCATCTGGGATGACTTATTCTACTAGACAGGCTAAAAACACTAGGAATCAGAAACACAGCCCTCTCATGGATCTCCTCTCATCTTAAATCAATCACAAATCATGCACCTCCGCCAGTTCACTTCCACATCACGACCAGTAAGAAAAAGGTGTACCGCAAGGAGCATCCCCTCCCACCCCCCCAATCGCCCCTAATTTTCAACTTTTACCTAAAACCCCTACCCGCAATCATCCGCTCATTCAATTTTACCTGCTACAACTACGCAGATGAAACCCATATCCTCAAAATCCCAAAATCTCAAGGCTCGGGCAGTCCAGACCTGTGAATCATACCTCTAGTATATTGACCACTGGATGACTACTAACCCACCTCATCCTCAACCCGAGGAAAACTGAAATCCTAGTCTGTGGGAAAACTGCTCTCCTCCCCCAACCGATCCCGTGGCCTCAAGCCCTAGGACAAGCACCAGCAATCTCCAACTTGGTCAAAAACCTGGGATGCACATCGGACTCAGACCTATCCCTCACCCAACACCTCTATCGTATCTAAAACCGGTTTCTCCATTCTACGGATTCTCAGACTTATCGTCCCTTACCTCACCTATCCGCACCGCTTCTCGCCCATCAACTCCATTATACTGTCCCACCTAGATTACACAAACAGTCTCTAAGGCGCACCAGCATCTCAACTAAGGAAAATCCAAAGAATCCAAAACGCGTCAGCACTCCTGCTCATTAACCTACCCACCAGATAACACATCAGCCCCACACTAAAAGTTCTCCACTGGCTCCCGACTGGCCGACCCGCCCACTTTAAAGCCATGTGGATCACCCACCGAGCCATCCACAACACCAGACTGGGTTACCTTCAAGACAGAATCATGCCCTACTAGCCCTCAAGGAATCGCAGATCTCGCACAGCATTTCGCCTAGTGGTCCCAACTCACAACTCCAAGGCTGGGAGGATGCTCCTTCTCCGTTCAAGCGCCAATCATCTGGAACTCCCTACCACCCCTATGCATTTGCAACACTGAAAACCATCTGAAATTTAGAAAAGCCCTAAAATCCTGGCTCTTCCCATAATATCCACCTGAATCCTCCCCCTAGCCCCTTCGAATCCAAACCGCTGAACCCAATCAGGCCAGCCAAGCAGGATAGGACATCCTTACACCAATTACAACACACAGGCCGGCAGCATTCGCATTGGCCCACCGGACATATTCTCCCCACATAGACAACAACACCCATCACCCAACAATTACACCAGGGAAGCCAGCAGCCTTCGCTGAGGCACACCCGAACAAACCCAGACACCCCCACCGCCCACACCCTTCAACGTAAGAGCACCAATCACCTGGAACACCAAAGCCCTATACATTCGAAACACGGAAACCATCAGAAACTCAAAAAGGCCCTTAAAAATAAATAAATAAATAAAATCTGACTCTTCCCAATTTCCACCTGAACCATTGCTCATAGAAACTTCCCTACCAAGTGCAACACAAGTGGCCGACAGCTTTCGCAGCAGCCCACCTGACACTTATCACCTCATGCACAACATCCCTACCTGACAAATACTACAGTGTAGCCAGCAGCCTTTGCTGTGGCACACCACAATAAACATAGCCGCGCTCACCCCCCTCCTCCTGTCCCCCAGACCTCTGCACAAAAGAGACACAGAATAATGAGACAAATAGACCAGGGAAGCCAGCAGCCCTCGCTGAGGCACACCACAACAAACTCACCCACGGTCACCGCCTGCTCAGACCCACACTAGAGAGACCATGAAAAATGAGACCACACCGTCCAGACTAGACAAAGATCGCTCCAATCGAACAACTCAAAAGACTACGGTACGTATAACCTCGAAGACTACGGTACGTATACATTACACCACACTTGTGGACACAGGCCACAGGCACAGCCTAACCATGCACCATAGAATGCAGCTATGGCTATGCTTTCCTGTCTAATAGCACACGCAGCCGCCAACACGGACACCGCTGCCACTAGCATACAGAGACTACCAACGAAAGAAATTCGGAATAGCTGGTCACACATCGACTCTCCCACAAAATGCATTGAGGCCATACAAATGGGGAAAACGCGCTATATAAATAACAAAATACAATATCACCTTTGAAAAATTGAGAGGGGAGGGGAAAGTGTCAGAGTTAGGCAGACCACAACTAGCAACTGTAAATAACAAGTACACTCTCCCAGAGGGATATAGGCAGCCTGTTTCCTAGAAATCAAAGAGTTTATAATTAAAATCTATGGAGGAACCAGTATTGCCAAAGCCAATAGGATCAAGAAGATGGTACTTTGAAAAACCAGGACAGCCAAAGTTAAATGGATAGTTCTAGTTCTGATGAAGATCTTCAGAGGAAATGTTAACCAGTCAGTGGTTCTTGAAGAAACACAGGAGCGCAAGGGGTGCCTACCCGAGAGTGCACAAGCTGCAAGGTCTGCACAAAGAAGTTAAGATCAACACTCAATTGAAGAAAACAGCACTTCCCAAGCCAGGAAGAGCTGAAAATGGCACAAGGTAATTACAATCCAAGCCCCACAGTATCTTGAAACGGAAGAAAATTGTAGCTGGGTTCCTTCGAGGTGCAACGTTGCAGACCCCGATTCCTGCTCCTTGGTCGTGGTGACGAAGGGGGGCCTCTGGCGGGCTTCTGCGGCAACATTCGGGTGAAGGGGTCAGCTGCAATGGATTCAGCTCACCCCTGTGACTCTGGTTTTGGCACCTTTTACTTAGCACCAAGAAGAAACTAATAATAGCTGGTCGAATTTTCCTCAATAACTCCATCCTGAACTCTGGGGGGCGTGGCTAAGCACAAGAACCGTGCAGAAAATGAGTCTATGAACGGGAAATTGAAGCGACCACTGTATGAATATCCATGGCATAGAGGCGGCGTAGAATGGTGACAACCGGCGCCCGGATGCACGAGTTATGAAGGTGGAAACTGCAAAGGTTTGCCATTGCTAAAACAAAATGACAGCCCCCTCAGAACAAAGGCACAGGCAGGGGAGATAACTAATGAGACCGGAATTGACATCCCGCTTTAGCTACTGTGGAGACTGCTCCAACAGCTGATGTGACCTCCAACGAGAAGCGGAGGAGTGCTGCACTGTGAGTGCTTAACGAAGAAGGTGACCGGCGGTGCATGCAGACGCCCTGCAGGAGGAAGGGAGGTGCTGCGAGGGAACTAGAGGACAAGACTGCATGTGCCCCACACAGACGGAGAGGCTCGCTGAAAAGAGCCACTACTGTAGCAAGGTTGGAACGTTGCACAGAACACAAAGGCAACGTCGCACAGCGCAGCTGAACTGGATAAAAAGTAATGCACACGCATTAGACAAACGAACTCGAACGAAGGTTGCCCACGCACAGAACTGTACGGCTTACACAGGGCGGACCAGAAGTATATGCACTGCAGGACTCGTAGCAAAATGTGCTTTGGAAACCCTGAGCATATACACAATATAGCAATTGTGGGGGGACGGCCGCAGGTTGCCGGTGTAGCCATGGAGTGTAGGCGTGCGAGCCGTTTGACAGACTTTCGGGGTAACTGCCTGGAATTATCTACATACAGCAGCAACGGAAAGGGAGTCAGTTTTGCACAGCCATCTCTCCAGGACAGGAGGAGGTTCAATGCCTAAGTGGAGTGCCCAAGCGTACTCAATGTACCGTACAAACCTAGGATACATGTCGGGATTGGCCTCACACAGGTATGCCCACTGAGGAGGCGCAGGGAAGCGCAGGGAAGCACAGGTCCTGCCAAATAAGTGGTCGGAGACACACCGGAGGAGCGGAAGGAAAGGCACAAAAAGAAGGAGCGGAGTATTGGTACTGATCACAAGACACCGTGCAGGCGACTCACAATACGTGATCAGCAGTGGACAATTGCAGGACAGAGTGGCCCCACCGGGGCTTGATGAATTGTAAGGTTCACAGAAGACTAGGTCCGTGGAGTATCAGAGTATGCATAAACGCTACCGGACCCATAACTTCCAGCGTGCACTGACCTAGCAGCGCAGAGCATTCCCTGCTAAGTACTGACATAATAAATAAATGCTGCACAAATAGCCGCATGGGCGCAATGTAAAAGGCGCTTCCTCCACTGAAGCGAAGAGGGGGGTTGGAGGAGGAAAAGAGGGGCACCCCAAGAACACAGGGACACTAGGCCACAACACGGTGGAGGTGCGTCACACCGCCCATAACAGACGAGAGGGACACCATACCGGACCTAAGATGGCGACCAAGTCCAATAAATCCAAACCTCATCCATGGACAGTTAGGCTGGCTAAACCGGCACAAACCGAGGATGCTGCAAAGACGGCGGGACAGGACGAACAGGACACGGAAGACACTAGACGGAAGGATCAGCACATCCTGGATGCCATAGCAGAGCTGAAAACGTCCCTGGAATTTAAAATTGACACAGTCAGTATTGATGTTAACCTCCTGAGGCAAGATGTAAGGGCACAGGGGTGCTCCAAACAGAGGTGAACGCTAACACGGAAACGGGCGCCGCCAACTCGCAGGAAATCTCTAAGTTACGACAGCAAGTGCAGAATTTGGAAAACAGAGCAGAAGAAGCGGAAAGGAGAGCACGAAGGAACAACATACGGATTGTCGGGCTCCCAGAGGGGGAAGAAGGTTCGGACCCAACCAATTTCATTGAAAACATGTTGCTGCAGGAGATCAAAGCAGGGACTCTTACCCAAGGATTTACGGTACAAAGAGTGCACAGGGCACTGATGAGACCACCACAGAGAAGATCCTGGAACACTTTCGGGAAGGGGGAACGATCAGCAGAGCATCGACGACACCATCACAGCGTACCTGGACTACACGTTTCTGGTACAGAGGCAAAAACTGAACTATGTGGCGATCAAGAGAAGATTACACGCAGCCAATCTAAAGTACATGTTGCTTTACCCGGCCAAGCTGAAAGTCATATACCGGGCAGTCTTCTTAGGGACCCCAGAAGCTGTTACAAAATGGATGGACGCACAGAACTGCCCATCAGAATCGGATGACCCTACCAAGAGGGGAAGTGATAAGTGAACCTAGATTAGCCGTATGATGTACATTGTAATGCCTAGAGACCATGGAGTAACGAGTGTATTGGTAAACTTGCAGTTCAATGAGCATGGCGATAAATGATTAGCAAAAAGCAGGGGCGCCTGTACCGTCTGGACATAGACGGAACCAGGAGCACGCCATCAACCCCAGTAGAATAGTTATTTGTTTGTTTGTTTGGGTACTAGTAGTATAGTGCCCACCTGCTGCACTCTGAGGGAAGGCAATAGCCGACGCCGGAGCGAGATGTGGGGATGCCTGAGCTCCGTATTAGAGGCTGGGTAAAAGTGTGGGGTCATTTGGGAGCGGGAGGGGAGTTGGGACGGTTTTTGGGAAGTTGCCCTACGAACACACACTACTAGAATGAATAGACGACAGGATCGGGAGCAAGGCAATGCACACGACCAGAGCGAATGGGTGATCTCATTAATGACCTGGAATGTTAGAGGGCTAAATAGCTATCTAAAAAGGAACAGAGTAATGGCATATTTGGAACGACAAAAGATAGATATAGCCCTGCTACAAGAGACACACTTAACTAAAGACAGACAGGAGACCTTGGCGCAGAAATGGGGAGGGGTGACCTTGGGTTCTACTTGCTCAGCAAATGCCAGAGGGGTGCTGATTTGGGTGGCACCGAAGGTTCCGCTTAAAGTATTGCAGACTTATCAGTATGCTGAAGGCAGGATGGTTGTATTGCGGGGGAGGGTGGAAAATAAAGACATATGCATTATTAACACATACGCAACAAATCATGACACCGCAGAATATTTTCGAACACTGTATGCCAAGATAAGTCTATACAGAGATGGAGCGCTATTGTGGGCTGGTGATTTTAAGTGTACTTTGAACTCGTTGTTGGATAGATCAGACCGGAAATGTATGCACCCAACCTCAGTGGCGAAAGCATTGAATGCACACCTTCAAGTTGGAGGATGTGTGGAGAACAATGCATTGACAAGACCTGGAGTACTCTCACTATAGTGCCCTTGTAAATCTGTACACGAGGCTAGACTATGTTATGGTGGGTGAGGAACTACCAAGGGGGAAGGGGGGGTGGGGGGGGGGGAGTTCATTGCAGCGGAATATAAGGCGCGAGTCCAGTCGGACCATGCACCTCTAGTGGTCACATGGCAAGCTCTCCCCACGAGGGCAAGGATTCCAACATGCAATCGAAGCACTTAAAGATACAGGGTTTCGCGAAAGCTTGAGGGACAAAGTCGAAGAGTATTTCCTCCATAACACAGATAGTGTTGTGTCAGCGGGCACACTGTGGGAGGCTTTCAAGGTAGTAATGAGAGGTGCAGCAATGTCGCAGTCCAAGGGGATGCAGGATGTCATACTATGGGAATTACAGGAAGCGGAAGATAAGCTGGAGAATATAGTGTGGACCGGGGATGGATCACAGGAAGAAGCACAAGAAGTGCTACGAGTACAGCAGGTATGCCGAGAACATTGGCACAGGTGGAGCAATCTTATTTATAAAAGATATATATCGAGAGGCAGCATGCAGAGGGAGACAAACCAGGACACTACTGGCACAGCTTTATAAAAGTGAGGATAGACAGGAACCGATAACAGCAGTGGTGGGGTGAAATGGGGTATTGCAAGAGACGCAGGAGGGAGTGAATAGATGCTTCCATGAGTATTATAAGCTACTATATGAGGAGTCCTCCGGGTGCGGGGTGGAAGGGATACGGGATGCACCGATGGAGGTAAGATTATCCAAGTTCAGTACAGAGGAAAGGGAGGGATTGGAGATTCCCATAACAGTAGAGAAACTGGAATGTGTGATCAGAGAATTGCAGACAGCGAAAGTTCCAGGGGCCAATGGGCTCCCTAGCGAATTTTGTAAAGAATGTAAGGCTGAGATACTGCCACCACTGCTGGAAATGCTTAATGAAGTGTTAGAAATGGGCAGATTGCCCGAATCTCTGAGGGAATCGTTAATAGTTCCCCTCCTGAAACCGAATAAACCAGACACTGACTGTAGCTCGTATAGACCCCTCGTTACTAAATCAAGATGGGAAGATTCTTACAGCGGTGATGGCACGCAGACGCAGGCCGCTTATAGCCAAGCTCATACACTCAGACCAGACGGGATATGTCACGCACAGAAACATAACTGGTAACCTGCGCTGATTACATCATGTTATAGATTGCACCCTGGACGATACGCGACAGTTGGTGGTGGCATCACTAGACGCAGTCAAGGCGTTTGACTCGGTCAGATGGCCATGGCTGCTAACGGTGTTGGAAGAGTTCGGTATGGGACCCACATATATTAGATGGGTGAAACTACTGTATAGCGCACCAGTGGCCAGGGTGAAGACAGATTTGTTGATCTCAGAACAGTGACAGTTAAGCAAAGGTACAAGACAGGGGTGCTCGTGGTCTCTGATGCTATTCATATTGGTGCTGGAACCGCTCGCAATCTATCTGCGAGAGGAATACGGCAAAGCAGGGATAATACCTGAAGGGAAGCATTTAATATCACTTTATGTAGATGATATATTGCTTTATCTACAACACCCACAGACGAATTTACAGTTTATATTAGACGTGATGGTACATTACGCTGCTCTGTCAGGCATTACGATCAATCCACAGAAGTCAATCCTATTTCCATTGGGAGAGTACATTGGGAGCCCGTTGCAAACTACCAGTGCTGCCACTGAAGTGGAAATTAGACACATTCAGTTATCTGGGGAGTACATATTTATCATGACCCTCAGATGGAACATATACATAACACAGTTAAAGCGTTGCATGGGATTGAAAAGACCATAACATTTTGGGCAAGGCTACCATTGTCTATGATGGTGAGAGCAGCACTTGTGAAAATGGTGGTGCTGCCAAGGTTGCTACACTTCACAAATATTCTGGTTGTGATACCAAAACCTTTTTTCAATAAACTTACCAGCATATGTAGAGATTTTCTGTGGAGTAACTCTAGGTGCAGGCTTGTACTTTGGAAACTTCAAAACACGCATGAACTAGGAGGGATAAAATTGCCCAACTTCAAGGTATTTTGTTGCTAGCCAACTTCAATGTGTTGCCAAGTGGCTGTCGGTTGAGTTAAAAGAGGAGTACAGGTCATTGCAAGAGACAGGGGGGAGGTTGTATTTGAAACAATTGGTATGGATGCTGAAGCCCAGCATAGCCTGCTTACCCAAATTGAAGAAATTGGGGTGGGAAATGTTGCACAGCGATAGTCGATTGATGGGGGATGCTTCACCATATTCCCCACAAGTCCCGCTGGTGGCATTGGAGGGATTGAATGACCAACTGAGGCTGAATATACGGAAACACTGGGAACTCAATAGAGTGGTGACAGTAGGAGACATGATCAAGGAAGGGGTCCCTAAAGAGTTTGTAGAGTTGATAGAAGAATGTGGAGTGCACCCTGGTCAACACCCGACTTACTCCTGCTTAGTACGGAGCATACGTTACAGATGGCAGGGACTAGGTACAGAATTGCAGCAGGGCGAAACAAAGAGTCCCTTTATGATGTGTGAGAGGGTGGACATGAAGTTTCAAGGATATACGAGTTGTTAATGTCCAAGGTTGGGAGAACACTAGGACAGACGAGCCAACTGTGGGAAATGGAACTGGGAGAAGCAATGTCTGATGCAATGTGGAATAGAGCCATGGTATACCCCAAGAAAGTATCTAGGAATGCTAGGCTACAGCAGATAAAATTGCACATAACTCACAGAGCGTATTTAACCCCGGAGAGAATAGCAAGGTTCGGACAGGCGGCCGTAAAAGCTTGCCCAAAATATGGAGAAATGAATGCAGACATGGTACATACATTTTGGGCGTGTATAAAAGTGGGCAGGTTTTGGAGGAGGAGGGGTGGCTCAACCACTGGTGAAAGCAGATATCATTTTGATATTGCATCCCCCCTGGCATGTTTATTAGGGGGCTTTATGAGGCCAAAAAGAACCAAACATATGTAAGCTTATGGATATAGCATATATATATATATATATATATATATATATATATATATATATATATATATATATATATATATATATAGGCAATACGTCGGATAGCGATAGGGTGGAAAGCACAAACAAGACCTCTAGTGCAGATATGGTGGAAGGACCTGGTAAAATGGGCAAATGCAGAAACGGTGACATGGCAGGAAGCAGGAAATAGGATACGTGATCAAGGGGAGGAAGGGGGTAGTAGCCTGGAGGCAGTTAATTGCAGAATGAATCCCCTCTGTGGCGGGTGGCAGAGAGCAGTAACACAACCTGGACGAGAGTTGACAATTAAGTGAATTATTGGATATGTACTCTGAAGTTGTGGAGTAGTAAGTGGTGAAGTAGGCCGGGGAGGAGTGGGGAGAGCTTTTAGGGGAATAAATACACAATGTTGATAATACAAGCAATGTGATGTGTTACTGTATGTGATTGATTAAACTGAAAATAAAAAGGTTTTTTTTTTTTTTTTTTTAAAAAAGAACTCCGTCCTGTACTCTGTCGAGGGGACTTTTGGTGAAGAATTCCTGCCTTTGGAGGTCCACACGGATGCCTGCAAAGTTTCAGCTGGACCATCTTCGGAAGACGAAGCACTCGATAATGATCAGGTACTGGGATTCTGCAGCACCGGAAAGTCTCAGCAAGTCGGGGGAAGGCCCAAAATGAAGGTCTTGAGGCTAGTTGGTCCCACCAGCCTAAGGGAGGAAGTTGTCCTTGGTGGTTCTTCCCTGTCAATGTGAAAACGGAGTCAACACAGCTGCAAGGCTTCACCAGTGATTTCGCAGTCCTGGTAGGTGCTGCTGGTGTCTCAGTTCGGATTCGGATTCCTTGTTCCAGTGGTTGACTGTAGTCCAAAACTCCCCACCTTTTATGTTGGATCTCAGTCATTCTCACAGAGCGGTCAGTCACCTGGAAGTTGGCTGTTCTCCAGTACAGTCAGCCACCCAGTTAGACCTGCTTTCAGCCATTCATATCTAGAGACAAAGGACAGTGAAGCTTCGCACTCCTGCCTTACTTCCTGCCTTCCCAGACACACTGGAGGCTGGGCGGGCTTCAGGGTTGAAGCCCACCAAGGCAAAACTGCCAAAGGACTCAAATCTACTCAAAACGATAGAAGAGACACCCAGAAGGAACTGACAATCGGAAAATGGCAGAAAAAGAACAGTGTTGCAATTTTGAGAAAATGGTCACCCATGGGTGCTGTACTGTAGCTGAGAAATCAGCCTGCTAGTAAACTACACAAAAGGGAATCACTGCCACCATCCATTTAAGTTAGTCTGTTGTAACAAAAAGCTACATGAGTGGGAGAAGGAGGAACAATGTAACCCCCCCAGCACCCCACATAGGGTGTGGTGTGCTGGACAAACATAAAAGGTAAGATAAAAGTCATCTTATTATTCTTAGCAACTGTAGTTCTCACAAGAAAATGTATTTAAACAAAGTCGTCCAAGGGACATAGGATGCTGGGTGTCACAAAGCAAACAGCAGATGCCAGTATTCAACATATGGGGTTTACCAGACTCCATAAAACAGTAAAAATAAAAATCCCAGTCAGAGAAAAAGAAATGAGCGAGAGGCAAAAATGTCCACTCACTCAGCAATTTAAAATCCAAAAAGTCAAAAATCCAAACAGTCCAGAGTCCAGGTCTCTCAGGTTAAATGGAATTAGCACAGAAAATGAAAATTCCCTCCAACACTCGTCCCCACAGACTAAGGGACAGGAAGATGCAATCCACTCCTGCATCAATCTCTTGTTCCTGTCGTCTATACTTCCTGGAGAGACAATCAGCATTCTGATGATTGTATCCTGACCTATGCTCAATGGTAAAGTCAAATCCTTGGAGGCTGATAGACCATCTGAGCAGTTTAGGATTTTTCCCCTTCATTTGCATTAACCATCTCAAGGGTTGGTGGTCTGTTTGAATAAGAAAAGTAGAACCATCTAACCTTCTTTGGAAATGTGGGTCAAGAGATTACATTCAGTGGAGAAGCTATGCTCCCTTAGTTCTCTATAAAGTTCTGGTAGTACCCTGTGAGACCTAGGAAGGCTCACTTGGGTCTGAGTAGTGGGTGTGGCCCATTACTGTACAGCTTGTACTTTATGGAGGCAAGGGCCTAATCTCACCTCCTCCTACTTCATGTCCAAGGTAGTGTCACGACCCTCGCCCAAAACCCCCTCTGGCAAACCCATTGGCCAGGTGGAGTCAGGACTCGGGCCTCTAGAGCCTGGCATCCTCTTCAAAAGCCCTCATGGGGCCAGTCCTGGTGCCTATGGCGCCAGGCTCATACACCATGAAAAACAATGTGCTTGGGAACCACTTAATTGTATTGTCAGCAAACATGGAGGCATCCACATAGCTTGGTTCCTAAGAACCAAGCTATGCGGTCTAGTGTTTTGGGTGTGGTAGCGTAGGGACTACTTTACCTGGACTATTTTGTTGGAGCAATTTAAACCACACCCGAGCAAGACAACACGCTTCGCGTTACTTTGCAGCTTGCAACATGACGCTCACCGTGTCCAGCTATTCCCTCGAACCTCGGAGAAGCAGAACCAGCAAGGAGATAAAAGGAACATCATTAGCAGCAGCATCTTACCTTCAGTCTTCATCTTTAAACACTTGCAGCTACTGAGAACAGCTTCCTCGAATCTGCATGCCTCCCGGACAGAACCACCTGAAAGAGGAAGATAGAGGCAACATTAAAGAAAGCAGTAGAGACATTTACAAATTACGAACTGCTCAAAAGGCTTACCTGGCTGGTCGCCTCTCGGCTGGCACCACTCCAGACATTCCACTCGCGCTGAAGAACACTGCGACCTACAAGGAAGGAAAACACAAGTTAGCAAAGGCAAGACATCACAGCGCAGCGCATAGCGCTTACTTACTGCATCATAGCGCTCTTAATGCGCCATCATTTACCAGCGGGGCTCAACCAAGCCAGTTCGCCACGCTGAAGCTCCGCATACCTAAGGGAGAAAAAGAGACATTTTAAACAAAGAAAGGCATGCAGAATAGCAACAAAACTAAAGAACAGCAAAAAGACCTACCTGAACAATATCAAACGGGCCGGCGTCAGTGAAGTAACTGGACCGCACTCGCCCATGAAAGACAACGCGCCCCTGCAAAGAAGGCAGGACCGAGAGCACGCCTAATTCTACCACAAGGTGAGGAGAGGGCACCAGAGGGACTGAAATCATACGGGGGTGGAGGGAGGATACTTACCCCAGTCGGTCCGTCTTGACCACAGGCGTCCTGTATTTTCAGGCAGTACCTTCCCTACAGATCACATCAGGGCAAAGCTGAGAAGCATACCAGCGAGTAACCCGGATGGGTAGCGACCCTGTGGATACCAGGTGAGCATAACAGGTAGACCACTTTACTCTTGACCAATTTTACATTTGCTTGCCTTTATGGTCAGATGGGCCTGTTCAAGGGCCTGTAACACATATCCAAGGTGATGAAGATTTTCGTCCAAAGTGGGGCGGAACACTGCAATGTCATCCAAGTATACCATGCAGAAGTCCTCTAGCCCATTCAGAACATGGTTCACCATTCTTTGGAACGTGGCAGGTGCATTCTTGAGTCCAAAGGGCAAGACCTAAATTGGTACAAGCCTGCAGTGGGTAGAGAATGCAGTTTTCTCCTTGGCATGGTCTGTCAGAGCTATTTGCCAACTGCCCGAGGTTAGGTCAACTGTACTGAGAAACTTGGTAGCTCCAAGTTTATCCACCAGCTCATCTGTCCGAAGCAAAGGATGGCCATCAGTCTTGGTGACTGCATTCAGAGCCCCATTGTCCACGCAGAATCTCAACTCTTTGGTTCCCGCTATTGGCACCAATACAACTGGACTAGCCCATGGGCTGGTCGATGGCTCAATAACCGTGTAGAGGAGCAGGTGGGTGTCTCTTCTCCAGTCCCCACCTCCTCACCACCATCCTATTGGAGCAGCAGACAAAGAACTACAATTGGGAACCCATCTATGAGTTTATGCAACATGTCCATACTGCGTTGATTGGATGAAAGACGATATGCACTCAGCCAGCCATTCAGGAGATACCCTCATGTTGAGACAGTGGCTGGAGGTCACCAAGAATGATACTCACTTCCAAAGTGAAAAAATGCGGCTATGGGAATCGTTGAAGAACGCTGAGTAAACGTAGGACAACATAATGAGGTCATGAAGAAGATATATAAACATATGTTAAAACGATATGAAAATACTTAGACTGACGATGAAACTGAAGCATGAAGAGAAATATGTACTTAAAAATGAAGTAACTGCAAATCAGGTGGTGAATTAACTTGCTGACCAATAACTGTCAATATGCTGTAATGCAAGGTAGAAAAAAGCATAAAGAAGCTTGCTAAAAAGAAGAAGATATATATATATATATATATATAAAGGTTTAGGGCGATCATTGGAAACAAATGAATAACGGCCCCTGTTAAAGAATCAACCCAGCTACCTCAAAAGACAATTCTAGGATTGTAAATTGAAGAATTAATGAAGAAGCCATTTTCATGTGCAGACAAAGGGAGTATGTTGACCTGAAGTCAAGGAAGCTATTTCGAGAGATGGTGCAAGGCATAAAGGGAGTCGAATGAACAGACCATGTGCATAAAACATATTTCTGTTAAGATTAAGACAAGGACATTTGCTGATACCAGGTATTGAACAACCACGAAGGCATAGACCTATGTGAGGTGGAGTGAGTAAGTCTCCAAAGGCCAGAGAGGGTAATGGCACCCTGTTTAATGAAATCAAATAGCAGTATTTCAGAGCCAGAAATTGACAAAATCGTGGTCTCCTAACACGTGACTCAGACTGAAAACAAAGGCTATTCATTAGAGCTTCAAGTAAGATAGTGGTATGCTCACACTCAATTGAATGTTCTAGAACAGTGAGCAGACTACGAGGTCAACTAGAAAGATAGACCTTGACTAAGGATCAGGTCGATGACATATGATGGACTAATTGACAAAACAGAGAACAAGTTCGCACAGCTTGAAAACCTAAGTTTTGTTCTGTCCACGTGCTGCTAAAATGAGCCCAAAGTCCAAGGTTGGCTAGGGTTGCCAACCAATCAAAAGGCCTGGCACGCGCTTTCATATACAATGTTGCAGTTTTTAGCCTGCTGACATATTCTCTGCTATAATCAGTATGAGACATACACAGAAGTACCTCAGGGTGTGTCCAACAGACAAGGGGCAGCCAATTAGATATTAACACTTATATAATTCTATACGTAGACCTGTTACCCTAATCAAATCCCTCCCAGTGTTACATTTTTATGAAATGCCACGTAGGATGATGTCATAAATGGTCTATGTAAAAGTATATTTTTACAAAGGTAGCGGGCGCCCCTCTCTCGCAAGAACAGACATGATAACCTGTTCAGTGGTTATTAACCACTTGAGAGTTCGCAGCCACTGCTTTTACTCACTGTGCCTTTCACAGATGGGAAATATCCATTTGCATATCAGTCTTTGTCCTGCCCAGGGGCAGTCCAGCACAGAAATACAATGGCAATTCCAATCTGAACGAGAGTACCACCAGCAACCCCATACACGTGTTTCACCCTTGTTGGGGATCATCAGTGAGGTGAAGCTGATGCCTCTCTAAGCACAGTGAGAGGGAGACCACGTCTGGTTGCCCCCAGGAGACCTAGGGTTACCAATCCCAGGTTCCTTAACAAATAGTTTTACAAAGGTAGCGGGCGCCCCTCTCTCGCAAGAACAGACATGATAACCTGTTCAGTGGTTATTAACCACTTGAGAGTTCGCAGCCACTGCTTTTACTCACTGTGCCTTTCACAGATGGGAAATATCCATTTGCATATCAGTCTTTGTCCTGCCCAGGGGCAGTCCAGCACCGAAATACAGCGCCGTGTTCTTTCGAGAGAGGGGCGCCTGCTACCTTTTTTGTATTTATGAAAGGAACTTGGGGTTGGTCACCCTAGGTTACCTGGGGGCAACCAGACGTGGACTCCCTGCTCACTGTGCTTAGAGAGGCTCAGCTTCACCTCACTGATGATGCCCAACAAGGCTGAAACACGTGTATGGGGTTGCTGATGGTACTCTTGTTCAGAGAGGAATTGCCATAGCATTTCGGTGCTGGACTGCCCTTGTGGGCGGGACAAAGACTGATATGCAAATGGATATTTCCCATCTGTGAAGGTACAGTGAGCAAAAAGCAATGGCTGCGAACTCTCAATGTGGTTAATAACCACTGAACAGGTTATCATGCCGTGCTCTTTCGAGAGAGGGGCGCCTGCTACCTTTTTTGTATTTATGAAAGGAACTTGGGGTTGGTCACCCTAGGTTACCTGGGGGCAACCAGACGTGGACTCCCTGCTCACTGTGCTTAGAGAGGCTCAGCTTCACCTCACTGATGATGCCCAACAAGGCTGAAACACGTGTATGGGGTTGCTGATGGTACTCTTGTTCAGAGAGGAATTGCCATAGCATTTCGGTGCTGGACTGCCCTTGTGGGCGGGACAAAGACTGATATGCAAATGGATATTTCCCATCTGTGAAGGTACAGTGAGCAAAAAGCAATGGCTGCGAACTCTCAATGTGGTTAATAACCACTGAACAGGTTATCATGCCGTGTTCTTTCGAGAGAGGGGCGCCTGCTACCTTTTTTGTATTTATGAAAGGAACTTGGGGTTGGTCACCCTAGGTTACCTGGGGGCAACCAGACGTGGACTCCCTGCTCACTGTGCTTAGAGAGGCTCAGCTTCACCTCACTGATGATGCCCAACAAGGCTGAAACACGTGTATGGGGTTGCTGATGGTACTCTTGTTCAGAGAGGAATTGCCATAGCATTTCGGTGCTGGACTGCCCTTGTGGGCGGGACAAAGACTGATATGCAAATGGATATTTCCCATCTGTGAAGGTACAGTGAGCAAAAAGCAATGGCTGCGAACTCTCAATGTGGTTAATAACCACTGAACAGGTTATCATGCCGTGTTCTTTCGAGAGAGGGGCGCCTGCTACCTTTTTTGTATTTATGAAAGGAACTTGGGGTTGGTCACCCTAGGTTACCTGGGGGCAACCAGACGTGGACTCCCTGCTCACTGTGCTTAGAGAGGCTCAGCTTCACCTCACTGATGATGCCCAACAAGGCTGAAACACGTGTATGGGGTTGCTGATGGTACTCTTGTTCAGAGAGGAATTGCCATAGCATTTCGGTGCTGGACTGCCCTTGTGGGCGGGACAAAGACTGATATGCAAATGGATATTTCCCATCTGTGAAGGTACAGTGAGCAAAAAGCAATGGCTGCGAACTCTCAATGTGGTTAATAACCACTGAACAGGTTATCATGCCGTGTTCTTTCGAGAGAGGGGCGCCTGCTACCTTTTTTGTATTTATGAAAGGAACTTGGGGTTGGTCACCCTAGGTTACCTGGGGGCAACCAGACGTGGACTCCCTGCTCACTGTGCTTAGAGAGGCTCAGCTTCACCTCACTGATGATGCCCAACAAGGCTGAAACACGTGTATGGGGTTGCTGATGGTACTCTTGTTCAGAGAGGAATTGCCATAGCATTTCGGTGCTGGACTGCCCTTGTGGGCGGGACAAAGACTGATATGCAAATGGATATTTCCCATCTGTGAAGGTACAGTGAGCAAAAAGCAATGGCTGCGAACTCTCAATGTGGTTAATAACCACTGAACAGGTTATCATGCCGTGTTCTTTCGAGAGAGGGGCGCCTGCTACCTTTTTTGTATTTATGAAAGGAACTTGGGGTTGGTCACCCTAGGTTACCTGGGGGCAACCAGACGTGGACTCCCTGCTCACTGTGCTTAGAGAGGCTCAGCTTCACCTCACTGATGATGCCCAACAAGGCTGAAACACGTGTATGGGGTTGCTGATGGTACTCTTGTTCAGAGAGGAATTGCCATAGCATTTCGGTGCTGGACTGCCCTTGTGGGCGGGACAAAGACTGATATGCAAATGGATATTTCCCATCTGTGAAGGTACAGTGAGCAAAAAGCAATGGCTGCGAACTCTCAATGTGGTTAATAACCACTGAACAGGTTATCATGCCGTGTTCTTTCGAGAGAGGGGCGCCTGCTACCTTTTTTGTATTTATGTAAAAGTATATAACTGTGCAAGCAAATTTAAGGGTGAACATTGAGCATCTACTTTGATAGACGTCATATCGCCCTGCTTTCTTTCATTGAGATTAAAGCAGTATTTTACGATCTTCCTTTGATCTGTCTGTCCGATAATTTGGTCTGTCATCATTACTGGTAATTCCATCTAGCAAAAAGACAACGCTTCAAGGTGCTATAGCAGGTTTGGTAGCAGTGCGGATGGTTTGGGTCTAACGACCTAGATCTAATCCAGATCCAGACTCTGGACAATTGTCGGATCCTACCATTAGCCAGACGATTGCAGAGATTCCGGCGGAGAACAGAGCGTAAAAATCACGTGATCAAGATCCGGTTTTACAGGCCCGAAAACCAATAAGAAAGCCATGTTTTAAGCTCTGGAATGGAGCCAGTAAGAGAGGAGATACATTTATTAAGAATAGTAAAGGAAGATGTACATAGGGGAATAAATCAAAGTACGCATTTGCATGGGGTATACTATGTTTCTATAAAGTTTTGTGCATGTTTAAAATGAAAGATTAAACGAAAGCAAAAATAAGTGATTTTCTTTGTTACACTTTTTAAACAAAGGATTGACGTCAATCAAAGGTTAAAATCCGATAAGATTAATATATAAATAAAGAGGAGAACCTCAAGATACTTAAAAAAACAAGAACAATATGAAAATAATTGATAGAAAGTGTAAACGAAGCAGCGAAAAGAGTAGTATTGCAAAATGTTTCCCCAATATTTTGATCCACGGATTGCGAGCAACGATTGATGGTGTGTGCTCAAAAAGATTAACACCATATATTTAATACATCTAGAAAGAACAGACTGGAAACATATCGACAGTCTGAATTGACTGGTCACCATGGAAGACACCTCTTTTCCACTTATGCAGAACACATTGCAGAGACATGCAGTAAAAATTAGGAAATATAATTCCAAATGGGTCAAAGGCACAATTAGTAAAGCACTTATGTCAAGGCCTCAAGAAGATTAATTTTAGAACTTTGGAAAATGAATCAGAATGAGAAAGAAGATCCAGTTGACAGAGTGGATGCTTAATCAGAATAAAGGAGAAGATATTTTACCTCCTGAAAAGCAAGATACAAGTTGAAGAAAAGGGATTTCATCCTTAAGATGTTAATCCAATATGGGAGCCCCCTCCTTATAATAAAGACAACACGGACGAGAGCGGGAACAGAGAGCGACAAAATATGGTGTGGGTCTATTTGACCTAATCACATTTTAATCGAATTTATTTTACTTTTCTGGTAAAAAAATAAAAATAAAAATGTAAATATATATATTTAAATGTGACCAAAAAATGCGATCAAATGTTTTAAGTAAAATGTTTTTAGGTCAATTATGCCAATACCACAAAATATATCAACACACGATTAAACTAAACAGTGTGATGAGAGAAAAACAGACAGATGGAGGAAAAGGTAGAAAGACAGAAGAGAACAAAAAATACAGCTACAGGCATGACAATAGTAGAGAATGAATGCATGGGAGGACAAATTCCTCAAACTAGATAAGGGCATTGATAGCATATGGGAAAGAGGAACGGTAGGAGCGAGAGAAACTAGAAAGGAGGAGAGACTATATAAAGAAGAAAGGTTCAAAGAATGTAAACAAAGGGAGGAACGGAAAAGGTGTGAGATAAGAAAAGAGGAGAGATTGGAAGAGGAGAAACAAAAAGAGGCAGAAGCCCAAAGATTGAAAGTACATAGTTTGTAAGAAAGGCGAGAGGAAGGGGAGTTAAGGGAATTAAGAAGAGAGGAAGAAATAAACAAGAGTAGGTGATTAAAAGATCAGGAAATAGAATATTTATGCCAAAGAAGCATATTGCCCGTAGAAGCACAAGAACGACTAGAAAATGAAAGAGGGTCACAACAGCTCCGAAGGGAGCTGCAAGGAATGCCGCAATATAGAAGACAAAGCAGAGGCTTGGGAAATTATATAGGCAAATGAGGTACAGAGAAAGGTATGAGACTCAAGAGAATATTGAAAGTTCTTGATTAAAGAGAACTGAAGGTAAATCAAAGGATGTCATACCAGACCATCATAGAACAATGTCCTTAAGCAGGCTAGATCTTGACAATGTAGAAGATAACAGCCACACGAGCTGGGGCATAATGATTTCAGATAAAGAGGAGAATGAGAGGGCACAGAGAGAGTGGACGCATGCAGATTTTCAAGGCAATCGAGCATAGATAAGGGGGTAAAATGGTCAGATTTTGAAGACCGCATAGAAAACACACCAGAACCAACACCATATATTGAACGACCGCAAGCACGGTCACGTAGTGTTGGGGATATATCCCCTACTTATATAAGCAGACTAAGGGCATTGCCAGGAAGGAGACAACCCGGCGAGAACAATGCTGCTTGGAAATCAAGGAGCATGAGTGGGTATGATTATGAACCAAGATTGTCGCAATTCTCACTATTAGAGAATGGGGGTGGGGTGGGGGGAGAGGAAGGGGGGTGGGGGGGGTCGACCAAAATATATTCTATGGCTCCAGATGGGTAAAGAGAATTTAAAGTGCACACTACCAAGTTTAACTTCGGGTGCAGGAAAATTGATTTCTGAACTAGAGAACTGTTCTGACTTGAGTGTCGTGTAGACCGTTGAGACCTCCGTCCCCAAGTGACGCACAGGGGAACCAAAAGAACCCTGCTGTGCGACCTTTGGAGCCACAGGTGGGAGATGTTACTTCCCGGATCCACAGAACCTCTGGAACACCGATGCTGCTGCAGAAAGAACGGGGTTAAGTACCAGGCAAATACAATATAATACAAGAATCAGAGGATCTGAATAATCTTACCTATCCGGTTGTTGGAAAACCCGGGAGACCTAGTGAGGGAGGTTCAAGACTCAGATGAGAGGCAGTCCCCAGAACAACAGGGACCGGAGTCACACGTGGACACAGGACAGCCCACCTGAGATTAGAGCTGGAGGCATAGCGTGAGTTCCCAAAGGGCAATGGCGTAGAAGTCCAACAAAGTACCAAGGGATGATCCGAAGGCAGGTGAGGGATGGGTCGAGGTTCAGCAATGAGTAAACAGTTCCAAGCAAAGGTACAAAAGGATAATCCGAGGGAGTCCAGGTGAATGATCGAAAGTCACGGTAAACCAACAGAGTAAATCCAAACGTAGCGCCAAACAGAGTCGAAAGACAGCTGAGAAGCGGCGAGTGCTCCGTGCATCAAGCGTTATATACTGTGCGCTTCCGAGTCATGTGACACCCTCCATCGTCACGTGGGAAACGCCGCTCTGAATCACGTGAGCGGATGAATGATCGATGCGGAAGCGTTCCGCCGCCCCTTCTGCTGTAAGCTCTCCATGGCAACTGCCAATGCAGGAAGGGCTGCAACCGGGCACGTACATTGTACCCGGTACGGAGCTTTCGGTCCTTTGGGGTAACCACATCACGTGAGTCTAGAAACCTGGAGGGAGTAGTGTGGGAACCCGGGGAAGGTGTTGTGGAGATGTTAGCAGTGTTCTGGTGTGCAGAGGAGCGTCTAACATAGCCCCCCCCCAATGGCCCACAACCCCTTGGGCAGGACGGGTGATCCCTATGGAACCGGGCCACCAACCGAGGAGCGTTAACGTCGAGGGCGGAAACCCAAGAGCGCTCCTCCGGGCCATAACCCTTCCAATCCACCAAATACTGGAGCCCACCCCTAAACCAACGGGAACCCAAAATAGCTGACACTTCAAAGACATCAGGGGAGGCCAGGGACACCGGGGCTACTGGGGCCCGGAGACGAGAGGAA
Source organism: Ambystoma mexicanum (assembly GCF_040938575.1). Lineage (NCBI taxonomy): Eukaryota > Metazoa > Chordata > Amphibia > Caudata > Ambystomatidae > Ambystoma > Ambystoma mexicanum. The sequence continues at coordinate 340,964,657 of NC_090932.1, forward strand.
TCAGGGCAAGGCTTGAGAAGAGAGACATGAAAAACAGGATTGATTCACCAGGAGCTCGGGAGAACCAGACGAAAAGCCACTGGATTCACAACCTGAGAGATCACATACGGGCCAACAAAGCAAGGCAGAAGTTTCCGACAACCAACCAGGCGAAGGTGACGGGAAGACAACCACACCCGGGAACCTACCGCAAGGGGAGTAGCAGCCAAGCGCTTGCCATCAGCACGGGACTTCATGGAGGCCTTTGCTTCAGTAAGGTGGACCAGAGTACGAGCATGAACAGCAGACAGATCCCTAAGACAAGCCGTGGCCGCAGGATTCAAAGAGACAGAAGCGTCAGGGACAGGCAAGACCTTGGGGTGTTGGCCATAGAGGGCGTAGAAAGGAGAGAAACCCGTAGCAGAGTGAGCTGCGTTATTGTATGCGAACTCGGCAAGCCGTAAAACACTCAACCAGGAGGACTGATGCTGTAAGATAAGACACCGGAGATACTGCTCCATAGATTGGTTCGTCCTTTCAGTCTGCCCATCAGTCTCGGGGTGATAGGCCGAGGTATACCTGGTATCGATGCTAAGCAGCTTAGTCAAAGCTCTCCAAAAACGAGAGGTGAACTGCGACCCTCGGTCAGAGATAATGACAGAAGGAAGCCCAAACAACGTGAAAACAGATTTGAAAAACAACTCAGCCAGGACCGGGGCCGAAGGGATCCCCTTACAGGGGACAAAGCGAGCCATTTTTGGTGACTGTATCCACCACCACCCAGATGGTATCAAAACCCCGCACCCTGGGGAGATCGGTCACGAAATCCATAGTCAGTGTGTGCCAAGGTCTTGGGGGTACCGGTAGCGGAAGCAGCAGGCCGATTGGATGACCTCTTCGATGTTTGGCCTGAGCGCAAACAGAGCAAGAGTTGACATAGCATTCCACGTCACGCTTCATAGAGGGCCACCAGCACCAGCGCTTTAGGAGATCCATGGTACGCTCCTGGCCGGGATGGGCATTAAAGGGGGCATCATGAGACCATTCAAGGGCCAGGTTACGGGTATCAGGCATGGGGAGAAACAAGCGATCATGCACGAAAGGCAAACCGTCACAATACACCGGATCCCAATCTCGCAGTTGGTCAGAGTGACTGCTCGTCCATGCTCGCACAGAATCCAACAATGAGAGAGAGGGAGTGCAGAGACAAATCACGTGACTCTTACCTAGAACAGTATCAGGGAAGGTTGGCAACGAGACCCCCCCCGGAGAGTGTGACAAGGCGTCCGCTTTTCCATGAGTGACCCCAGGACGATGAGTGATGTGAAAATCAAAGGCGGAAAAGAAGAGATGCCACCGGACCTGTCTGCTGTTGATGCACTTTAGGGAGGCCAAATCCTGCAGGTTCTGATGATCGAGTAGACAGTGATTGGATGCTTAGCCCCCAGGAGATGATGGCGGCAGACACGAAATGCGTCCATGACAGCCAGAAGTTCCTTCTCCGTTACAGTATAATGGGCCTCAGTACTGGAAAACTTGCAGGAGTGGTATGCCACCGGGTGCAACTTGCCCGTCGTTGGACATGTCTGAGACAACACCGCACCGAGGGTCGAAAGAAGAGGCGTCCGCCTCGACTATGAATGGAAGTTCGGGATTGGGGTGCTGAAGGATCGGTGCAGTGGTGAAAGCGGTCTTCAGAGCCTCGAAGGATTCCTGATGTTCGTTTCGCCACCGATAGGGTACTTGAGGGCTAATCAGACCCGTGAGTGGGGCCACAATTGTAGAAAAGGACGAAATAAAGCGCCTGTAGAAGTTGGCGAAGCCCAAAAAGGCCTGCAAGGCCTTGAGTGTCTGAGGAATCGGCCAATCTAGGACCGCCCTCACCTTGGATTCGTTCATGGATAGGGCCCCAGGGGTGATATGGAAGCCCAGAAACTCAGACGTTTTATGGAACTGACATTTCTCGGGTTTGGCAAACAGCGAATGTTTCCTCAGACGGGATAAGACCTCCCGAACATGCTGTACGTGGTCATCAAGATCCCGTGAAAAGATCAGGATGTCGTCCAGATAAACAACCATGTATACGTCCAGAATGTCCCTGAATATGTCATTCATAAAACGCTGGAATGTGGCCGGGGCGTTGCATAGGCCGAAGGGCATGACTAGGTATTCATACAACCCGTAACGGGTGCAAAAGGCAGTTTTCCACTCATCGCCCTCGCGGACGCGCACTAGATTGTATGCGCCCGAAGGTCCAGCTTGGTAAAAACAGAGGCATGGGATAAGCGGTCCAGGAGGGGGGTGATCAAAGGGATTGGATACCTGTCCTTTTTCGTGATGGTGTTAAGGCGTCGATAATCCACACAAGGACGTAAATCCCCCTCTTTCTTGGGAACAAAAAAAATAGGGCTTGCAGCTGGTGAAGTAGAGGGGCGAATGTGGCCTAGTCGTAGGGCGTTCTGGACATACTGCTTCAGAGCTTGTTCTTCCAAAGGGGAAAAGAGAATAGATCTTGCCCGAAGGAACGGTAGAACCCGGGATTATTTCAATCGGGCAGTCATATGGTCTGTGTGGAGGAAGCACCTCAGAAGAACCGCGATCGAACACTGACTCGAATGCTTTGTACTCAGGGGGAATCCCGGTAACTACCCCTCCAACAGTATGGGAATTCACAACCGCTGATCCACCGTCATTCAATGTGAGCTGAGCGAGAGCTCCCAAGGCCCGTGACGGAGTATCTGTTTCCTGATGGGTTGGGAGACAAAAGTTCTGGCAGGTATCTGACTCAAAGAGAACCGTGCCTGTTTGCCAATTAATGAGAGGATTGTGTTCACGCAACCAGGGTATTCCTAATATACCGAACTGGGGTGTGGCGATCAGGTCAAAACTTAGCGTCTCTGTGTGAATGTCTTGTATAGTCAATAAGAGGGGGGCAGTTTGGTGCCTAACGGGACCAGAGACTAGGGCAGTGCCATCTACGGCCTGAACCGGTTCGGGTCGGGTTTTCACCACTAAAGGCAGATTGAGAGAATGGGCTAAAGCAATGTCTATGTAGTTCCCCGTGGCACCAGAGTCAATGATGATCGTGACTGCGTGAGAGATACCCGCAGAGGGACAAAGAGTGGCTTGTACAAAGATGGGCTGGACACAAGCGAAAGCAGGAGAGGCACCCGGAGAGGAGGACTGGAAGCTCGACCTGGTCTCCGGATCTAGGGTCGAGCTGTCCGAAAAACCTGGGACTTCTTGGGACGTCGAGGGCATTCCTTGACATAATGTCCCGTGGTGCCACAATAAAAGCATGCATTATCCACCCTCCTACGTGCTCTCTCGGATGTCGTGATGGGACTACGCAAACCTCCCACTTGCATAGGTTCCTCAGTGCTGGAGGCGGGAGTACTGACTGCTGTAGGATGGGAAAAGCCCAACTCAGCCCTGCGCTCTGAGCGACGTGCATGTACCTGCAGGGCAAGATCCACTAGTTCTTGATACTGAGTGGGCACGGAAGGGACCACGGCTAAGGCATCTTTCATTGGATTATTCAACCCTCTATAGAATACAACCGCCCGCTTGCTTTCTGGCCATGATGTCTCGGTGACCAATTGGTTGAAGCGGGTGATGTAATCTATCAAGGTCCCTCTACCCTGGGTTAGTTCTAACAACTCCAGATCCCTGGATTGTGCCTTGTGTTGGGTGTCGAAGACTCGGGACATCTCGGTAACTAGCAATTCAAAATCATAGAGAACTGGGCTATTGTTCTCCAGTAAAGGATTAGCCCAAGCGGCAGCCGTTCCGGCCAGGTGGGAAAGGGTAAAGGCCGCTTTAGCAGTGGAATTAGGGAAGGCCAGAGGTCTGCACAGGAAGTGTAACTTGCACTGATTGATGAAGGTCCTGAACTTATTGGGGTCGCCTTGATGACGTTCAGGAGCAGCCAGGGGAGAAGGGGCTGGAAGGACTACCGGGGTTGGAGCTGGGGTACTTGCCAATGGAGGAGGTGTGGCTGGAGTGGCAGCATCCCCGAATTCAGAGTCTGCAGGGAGGGAATGCTGACACTCTGTATGGAATCTAGCCTTTGGTGAATCAGTGTTTGCGGCGGCCATATCTGCCCTTAATACTGTAATTGCCTGTACTAAAGCAGCTATGGGTTTTTCCGTGGACCCCTGCATTATTCAACACGACTATACGGCTTCTCAGTCTGTTCTGACTTGAGTGTTGTGTAGACCGTAGAGACCTCCGTCCCCAAGTGACGCACAGGGGAACCAAAAGAACCCCGCTGTGCGACCTTTGGAGCCACAGGTGGGAGATGTTACTTCCCGGATCCATGGAACCTCTGGAACACCGATGCTGCTGCAGAAAGAACGGGGTTAAATACCAGGCAAATACAATATAATACAAGAATCAGAGGATCTGAATAATCTTACTTATCCAGTGGTTGGAAAACCCGGGAGACCTAGTGAGGGAGGTTCGAGACTCAGATGAGAGGCAGTCCCCAGAACAACAGGGACCGGAGTCACACGTGGAAACAGGACAGCCCACCTGAGATTAGAGCTGGAGGCGTAGCGTGAGTTCCCAAAGGGCAATGGCGTAGAAGTCCAACAAAGTACCAAGGGATGATCCGAAGGCAGGTGAGGGACGGGTCGAGGTTCAGCAATGAGTAAACCGTTCCAAGCAAAGGTACAAAAGGATAATCCGAGGGAGTCCAGGTGAATGATCCAAAGTCAAGGTAAACCAACAGAGTAAATCCAAACGTAGCGCCAAACAGAGTCGAAAGACAGCTGAGAAGCGGTGAGTGCTCCGTGCATCAAGCGTTATATACTGTGCGCTTCCGAATCATATGACGCCCTCCATCGTCACGTGGGAAACGCTGCTCTGAATCACGTGAGCGGATGAATGATCGATGCGGAAGCGTTCCGCCGCCCCTTCTGCTGTAAGCTCTCCATGGCAACTGCCAATGCAGGAAGGGCTGCAACCGGGCACGTACATTGTACCCGGTACAGAGCTTTCGGTCCTTTGGGGTAACCACATCACGTGAGTCTCGAAACCTGGAGGGAGTAGTGTGGGAACCCGGGGAAGGCGTTGTGGAACCCAGGGAAGGTGTGGAGATGTTAGCAGTGTTCTGGTGTGCAGAGGAGCGTCTAACAAGAACAAAACGTCAGGAGCGACTTTAGCTATAGGCAACATTAAAGGTCCATTATCAGTCATCCTAGGGGAGAGAGCGGACGACATTTGGAAAAGAGCGGGCTACCCGAAAGTCACTGCACAAAACACGTGCACGATAGAGCAACATTTAACAATTGTAGAGCAGATTATGGAGATCACTCAGAGTACAATATCCTGATACATCGGATATTAGGGCATTAATGACTAGGAAACTGAAGACCATTGACTTTATTCAGGAGATTCAGGATAGATAGAATTTGGAAACGCATGACTCATGAGATAAAACAGTAGCATTATTTTATCATATTTTGGGTCAGGGGCTGCCAGAGCCGGTGTAACATTAACTAAAGAAATAGGTAGTAATGGAAGTTAAGTAATTGCCAGAGATACAATTGGAAATTGTGCACTATTGTAGGATCTTAAGGTAGAAGGACAAAAAGAAAGCAGAGGGTAGAAAACAGGAAGAGGTGTAGTTGGTACAGAAATAATTATCAACATACACCATAGAAGGAGTGGTAATGACAAACAATGAGGGAGCGACTGCACAAATAGTGCAGTTGCCACAGTAGAATAATGAGGCATACGTGATGGATCAGAATGGGTATCATTTTATGCCAAGAGGCAAAGGGAATGGGCCTCGAGTAGGACGATGAGGCGGATTACAAAACCCTCAAGGAAGGGGAGGATTTAATGGCAAACAGCTACCACAATGTTGGAGCTCCAGTAAATGATGACATTTAGCTAGAGTATGCAGAAGCAGGGGAGGCATTCAGCAACAGAATTGGCAATCTCCAAGAGGGTGGTTGGGATATGCTCCATAAAATAATACAGATTCACAGGGATATTATGCCCAAGATCACATGGGAACTCAGACGGTTGCACCACAAGCACAGCCAATACAACAAGTTCCAATACAGATGCAACGCCACAAGGGCAACAACAGCAAGTGCCTATGCAGACACAACAGCTACCGATACAACCAGTACAATATATTCCAATGTAACAGGCAGGTCCATCACAATGACCCATGGATACGGGAGCCACACAAGTAGTTGTTACCAAATCGGGGAATAGGACTGATGGGAGAAAATCCTTTCACAGGTATAGTAATGGATTTATATCCAAGGACCTGATGTGTTCAGTGCCATCTGTAACACCGGACGCCAGAGAGGAACCAAGGGTCAAGGTGACAATAGGAGGCAAGACATTTTCATTTCTTGTGGACACAGGGGCAACTCGTTCCTGTGTACATGAGGGAAAATATCCAATGTTGGGTGTTGTCATGAAAGAGCAGGGATTTTCTGGGGCAAATAATTTAGTTCCATTCATAGACAAATTACCGATTTCTATAGGTGAACACGACATGTGTATGCCATTATTATATTCCAAACAAACCAGAACGCGAATTGATGAGGACAAAATTTTACTGATGAAGGAATAGTGTGTTACACTCCAGGAATACAATGTTAATGTGAGGGAGCTCATATTAGCATTTACAGGGAAGGTGGATCTATGAGGAGTACCTTTAGATGAGTTAGGGCCTCATTACAAGTGCAGCAGTAAGGGGTTAACGGCACTGGTAAAGGTGCCGGAGCCGTCAACCCCTTACCGCCCCTTACCGCCGCATCAGGATGTCCTTTAGCGGGTCCCGCTAAGCGGGACCCGCTTAAGGACCAGCATGCTAACAACGGGCCCGTTAGCATGGTCCACATTCCTATTGAGCCTTATGGGGGCTCGAATGGGGATGGGTTCCCTGAATGGGGAAATACCGGGTCCTCCATGGCCCGGTATTTCCCCATTCAGGGAACCCGGACCCGGTATGCGATAAAGGCGCCATGGTCACCTCCAACCTCGTAATGACCCCCTAAGTGTTTCCTTTTTTTTTTAAACAGTCTTTGTTTTTTTCTTTAAGCAATTCAACACATTACATGTTTTAATTCAACAGTGCAGCCTCAAATAACTACCTTATAGTTAGTATATCAACAAGATAAGCAACTTCAAAACTTGTGTTACCCCCCCTCCCTCCCCCCCCCACTCGTCGGAGGTTAAGGCACAGCGGCTTTAATCAGGTGAATAATCACACAAATCGCGTCAGGTTTTACCAGTTTGTCACAGTTCCGGCCTCTTCTCCCCACTTCCTTACAGGTGAAAAAACGGAAACCATAAACACATGCATTTGTTAATATCACAAATTACGTGGAAGAGGGGTCAGGATGGGTGCACTAGTCATCATGACTTAGTGGGTGCCAGTACTCTGTAGTATTCCTTAAAGGGCCAGATCGAATCTAAGTTTCTTCGCGATTCCTTCATTGCGGCTGTAAGGCTTTCCATCTCAAAAATTGCAAACGCTTTACTAAGCCCCTCACGTTTGGAAGGAAGAGCTGCTGATTTCGATCTAATTGTCAGACATACTCTTAAAGCTAGTAGTAGATTCCGTGGCATATGAGTGAGAGAGACATAGGAGTCTTCCTCGTCTGATTCTATCCCGAATAATATCAACATAGGTGTTACGCTCACCTGGTTCCCACAGGGGCGTCGATCAGACCCGGACAGCTGCGGTCTCCACCAACGTGATGCGTTGTGCCGAGATGACTGTCTGGACTGGCCCGCCTAATCTCGTCTGCTTGATTCGTAGAAGTATTCTCCTGCAAGTGGAGAAAGGGATTTAGCCACCCGTGGATATGAGCGATAGCCCCCTCCCACTGTTCTCGTTCTCCCTTCTTGTTACCTCCGATATCCCCTTTTAGGAACCTCACCGTATGTTTTTAAATGATGAGCTCTCCATCCTGCGTGGATTGCAGGGGCGCGTTGATGCCAGTTACTTCACTGGTTTGAAGGCGTGGGAGAGTTCCGGAGAGTATTGACTCCGAGGTTCCTGGCAAGGTTCGGTAAGTATCAAGTTCATAGAGTTCAATATGTCTGATAATTCACTCTTGTTTCCCCCCTTCCTTCTTTGTCTTGCAACTAAGATCGTGCGAACATACCCCTCATTGCAGTTGGGAGCGCTCGGGTAAGAGTCCGTATTACCCGACGCCGTCCGGTAAATGTTGCCGGTGTTTAACGTGTTGTTTTCACTCCCTTTGCAGGTGCGGCACATGAAGATGTGGAGAGTTATAGAATAATGCCTCCGGTGTTAATCAGGTAAGTCTATGATGATAAGTGTTTTATTTGTTGGTTTTCTCGGCTCACCTTGTTGTTTTCTTTTGTCCCTCAGGTGCCGGAGTTCGCCGAAGAAATGATGGAGGCAGCGCCGAATCGAAAGATGCTGCGAGGAGTGGCGAGTATGGCGTGGCGCTGCAGCTGGAGATGCGACGCGTACAGAAATGATGTTCTTTCCATGTCCGGAGGCGAGATGGATCCGAAATCAGGTGAGGAATTCGAAATAGTTTGTTTTCTAATCTTGTCCTTTTCTTTCCTCTTGGTTTTAGGAGCTCCAGATTCGAGGCAGGCGTGGCAGAAGACTGGATGCAGACTGCAGGCACGGTGAGCGTTACGCTGCTGGATGCAGAATAACGCGAAGCCTGTGCTGTTGTTCGGGCGTGGTTTAAATAGCCTCCAAAGTAGTTCCAGGTAAGAAGTTCCCTAGAACCACGCCCGAGTAAAAAATAGTCCCTGTACAAAAATAGTCCCATCCAGGCCTCACGTTGGCATGGACTCACTAGCAGCATGGTCTGCAACAGGTAAGTAAAGTCTATGAGCCTGGCGCCTAAGGCGCCAGGACTGAACCCAAACAGCCCCTAGCCGAGACTGTTGGGGTTTTAATAAGTATCTGGATGCCTGCTCCCGGAGCTGATGGGCTTGGTCCTGATGCCCGGGGGTAGGCATCACGACAAGAGGAGTGAGCGTTATGGGGATCCCATTGATGTCCTGGATCCAACCTAAGACCTCCTTCCAGTATACTTGTACTTTTTTGAAACCCCACCATTGATGCCAGTAATCACTAGTGTCTCCACAACCTCTCCAGCAGTATGGTAATGTGCCTGGAAACATCTTGGACAGCCTTTTGGGTGTGTAATGCCACCTGACTAGCAAGCATGCATTGTGCATTTTCCCCAAGTGTTTTTGTATGGAGTGACCATCTCATTATCATGGTTGCCTAAAAGAATCAGCAAGATGTTGACGATACCTGATAAGTTTTGTTCGGGGCCAGCGATTCCTATGGATGACTAGGAAGGGCACGTTATCCCTTTAGAACTAGAAACAGCAATAGTGAGAGAAGAAAGGGTGATGCTTCATGGGACAGATGAGCGAAGGGGATGGAGAACGGTGATAGCCCTCAATAAAGGATATAGGTTGACATATTTGACAGACGAGGAACTATTTAGGGAAGTCTATTCAAATGAGGAGGCAGCATTTTTCATAAATCTTACTTATTGGATTAAAGTGGAGAATTTAGAAATACCCCAGAGAATGGCATTAGTGAATAAGAAACCACATTTTTTTCAGGAAGACTTTGGAAAAGTGCCATGTATCTTATGGACTAATTGAAAGGAGTAGGAACAGTGAAAATTAAGCTCAAACCAGGAGCAATTTTGCCACATGCAAAACAGTATCCCATGTCAAGAGAAGCAGATGAAGGTAGCAGTGTAGCCTTTCAACAAAAAATAAAATCAATGGGTGGGGAGGGGTCATTGAGATTTATTCAGGATTTCAGACCCCTAAACAATGTAGTCTAAGCAGAATTTCCTTTAGTTCCAGATCCTGCGACAATATTGTCCAATATCCCGTCAAAAGCAAGGTTTTTCACTGTTGTAGATTTAAAAAATGCATTTTTCTCAATTACCCTTCATGAAGACTCACAAGATATAACTTCCTTTTCATATAGAACAATTTGTCTGAAACCTACTACTTTGTTAAAAATTGAGGGGGATTCACAGTACCCCTGAAGCAGAGTACTTCAGATGGATTTGGGTAATGTTCAACTTGAAAGTACCATAATTCAATATGTTGATATTTTAGTGTATAGGGAGACAGAAGAGAGATGCAGAGCAGACTTATATTGGCAGAGAAAGGGTAAAAAGTGGATATGGTGAAGTTACAATATTGCCAAGAAAAAGTACTGTATATAGGACAGTTGATTTCAAACGAAGGGAGAAAAGTGACACCTAAAAGGGCAAAGGCCATTATGAGGATTGAACAGCCAAAAACAGTGAGACAACCGCAACAATTCTTAGGCCTAACAACTTTTTCAGGGCCGGCGTCTTCAATTACAGTACATATACAACTACTTTTAAAAGGGCTCAAAGAAGCACAGATGTGTAAAAATAAACTAATATGGGCAGAAGAGATGATTGAAAGATTTCAGGAATTAAAAAAGGCAATCAGCACAGCCCCTGTGTTAGGGATTCCAAATAAATTATAGTAAACAATTTGACTTATTCTCTCATTCAAATGGCAGTGCTCACACAGAAAACGACATTAGGGTATGGTCATAAAGGATTATATCTTGAAGGATTGGCCACACCACAAGAAATGCTACTAACCGATAGATGGTCATCAATCATGGCAAACTACCAATTACATATGTTGAATGGTTCGGTGGAGGGAGATGAATCAAGAATTGACCAACTAATACTCACATGGGCCTGTGACCTTACTCTTCCTTCACCACAACATCTAAAAACCTCCTATCTTATAAATGGTTGGCTCAATAGATTACTATTATCTGAGGACTCATTGCACAGTCTTCATTGTCTAAAATTTAAGGTGCCCCTATACTCTACTATGACTTGCAAAGGGCCATTACGTTGCTGTGCTGCAACTATTTTCTGAATCTGAGAAAAGAGGGAAAAAACCCTCCTTTGTTCACAAACATGCCTTTGACCTTGAGTTGAAACATCGAAAAAGCACTCTTCGGAGAGCAATAAGAGATCAAAGAAAGCTGAAAGTACCCGACTATCTGGATGTGATCAGACACAAAGACAGCCTATAAAAACTCGATAACAGGAAGGAAGTCCCTTATGTACCAGAATGATAGTAAGAATATGTTGAGAGTGCTATCCTCGAAATACTCGAGAGCAATATGGCAATTACTTAACCAATCTACTCATGGCCCCCAACTCGCTCTTCAGGCCAATCCAGTAAGTGAGCAGAAATGGATGAATCATTTTTCAGCATTATATGCGATCCATAATAAAGCGGCTCACCCGATAAAGGACATGATGACATCTGGTCACTGCTGAGCGCTCAAATTTGATAACCAGGATATAGAATTCTATATCTTGAAGCTTAAAACTTCAAGGGCCCCTGGTCCTGACGGTTTATCAAATATCACAATAAAAGCGAACTCAAAACTGTGGGCCTCGGCCGAGGGGGCGCTGTCGCGCACGTTGGAAATGGCCGCCTGATCTAAGAGCTCCCGCTCCACCGAGAAATCCTGAGCTAGTTTATCCGTCCATCGCTGCCTCTTTCGGCTCAGACGATCTGGGGGGCTGGCCCGGCCGCCCGTGGGTGACCAGACAAAATCCTGACGCTCGGGGTCCAGGGACGCCAGAGATACGGCACGATTCAGATTGACCAGTACACGGAGGGACAGGAATCTGGAGGCGAGCTCCAGAGCAGTCTACTACAGAGCCGCGGCGCGGCTGAAACGGCTGGGCCCAAAAGTGGAGGAGCTTGGTCCTGGCTCGGCCCGGACACTCTTCTGGTGACACGTTACGGCATCTGGGCTGCCGCGGCGTGGACGACTCTCCGGCCCATACCTGCCCGAGGCCCGACCCAGCCCCGGTAGTGGTTGCAGCAGTTGCTAAGCCCCAGAGAACTCCTTACGAACCCTACAGTGCGGTGCAGGGCGAGGCATCCGGTGCAAATCGCAGTACGAGGCCTGAGAAAATCTGTGGTAGTAATACCCATGCGGACGACCGGTAAGGAGACGAGGCTGGGCGGAGAGGGAGCCCCCGCGGGATGCCACATGGTCGGCCATGGTAGCGGCTAAATCGGACCAGCAACACCCTTGTTGAGGCGGGAGGCTCCAGTGCCCGAGTGGGCGGGAGACCAGACGGGGTGTAGGCCCTGGTTCTGGCGGTGGCGCGGGACCCCTACTGGAAACTGTAGAACATTTGGGATACAGTATACTGCACCACCTGGAACGCCATTCATCATGGGGGAACCACAGAGGCCGGCAAAGGGCTCCAAGACTCCGGGGAAGCTGAGGAAGGGCCCCATGGACGCCTACACAGAGAACCCTGCAGCTGAATCCAGTGAGAATTTGGACAACCTAACGGCTATAGTCCAAAATGGGTTTCGCTCAATAAACACAAAATTGGATGATAGTCTCTACCATCGGCTCCTTAAAGGCTAGAGTGGAGAAGGAAAGCCTACGCATAACGGAAACTGAAACCCGCATCAGCACTAATGAAGACACTATCTCACACCACAGCCGTGATATCATCCAAATTAAGGAAAGCATGACGAAGCTACAGAACAAGTGTGAGGACCTAGAATCGCGCTCCAGGCGCAATAACATTCGTGTCGTGGGCGTAGCGGAATCATTTGGAAAGGGCCAAATGAAGAAACATCTTGAGACACTGCTTAAAACCCTATTCGGACCGGAGGCTTTCTCTGAACAATTTCGGGTGGAACGAGCACATCGTACGCTGGCCCCTGCACCTAAACCAGGCGCGCCACCACGCACCATAATTGCTCGGCTCCTCAACTATAGAGACAGGGACACAATCCTACGAAAAGCGAGGGAGGCGGGCACCCTTCACTATGAGGAAAGTCGCATACATTTTTATCCTGATTTCTCCTCTGGAGTTCAAGCGAGCAGAAGGTCCTATGAGCCAGTTAAGAAGCTCCTAACAGACCGCCAGATTCCATACGCTTTAATGTTCCCGGCAAAAATGAGGCTTCAACATGCGGGCAGGGCTCATTTCTTCGAGTCCCCAGCGGAGGCCATGCATTATATTGAAACTTCCATACCCCTTCCTCCCAGAGGGGGCAGACCAGCACAAAACAGGCCCAGACCCATGGAATGAGAAACACTTGTGTGTCGACTTCAACTTGGCCATTGATCCGGTTCTTGATAGATCCTCTACGGTGATGAGACCCCCCAAGCAGGACAGCACTGAATCTTAGACATGTCATTGCACAGCTCTCACTGGTTGATGCGTGGAGGGAGGTCCACCCGGGCAGTAGAAGATACACGTTTTATTCCTCGGTACAAGATTCCGTGTCCAGGATTGATTACTGGTTGGTCTCCAGGCCCATGACGCCCTCGGTTGAGCGATGGGAAATCCTGCCCCGCACCCTCTCAGATCACTCCCCAGTATTGTTGGAACTACTATTCCGGAACACCCCAAGTCCCTTCAGGAGGTGGAGGATGTCTGGTGGAATGTTATGTGACCCCGGGGTAGTGGAGTCACTCCATGTTGAAATTTCGGAGTTTCTGTCCAATAATATCGGATCGGTCGACAGATTCTCGACAGTGTGGGAATCATTCAAGGTCTGGATGAGGGGTCTGTTGATGTCTAGAACTACGGGTATGTTAAAGGCTGTGAGGACCGAACTGTCGTCTGTTGAAGGAAAGTTAGATGCACTTGAGAAAACATATTCAAATACGCAAGACAAGACAGTACTAGCTGATACACACACATCTCCAGGAATTTGACAAGCTTGCACTGAGGGAGGTCCGATATGTGGCGGCCCCGATTCGGGCGCGCAGGTACGGGGAGGGCAACAAGGCTGGCAGGGCGCTCTCCAACCTAATTAAACATGATAAACAACCCACACAGATCACAAGCATACGCACGCAACAGGGGAGGGTTCTCCTTGGGGATAAGGACATTAACGGGGAATTTATGGAATTCTATAAGAGGCTATACTCTAACCAAGATAAGAAAACATCCGCACAAATCAAGACCTATCTTGAAGCCCTCTCCCTCCCTAGGCTCCCTGACGAAGTGCGCCTGGCGATGGATCAGCCGGTAACGACGGAAGAGATTGGGGAAGCAATCAAGGATCTGTCAACAGGCAGGGCACTGGGGTCGGACGGGTTGGGTGCTGAATTTTACAAGGAGTTCCGTGAGGAACTTGTGCCGATACTATTACAAGTGTGGGAGGAGGCGCTCGAATCCGGCAGATTGCCCTCAACTATGAGAGAGGCCATAATAGTGGTACTCCACAAGCCCAGGCGACCACCACAGGACGTTACGTCCTACAGGCCCTTGTCACTCATCAACACGGATGCTAAAATCTTTGCAAAGGTCCTGGCGAATCGCCTTCTGCCAGCAGTCCCAACCCTAGTCCATCCGGATCAGAATGGGTTTGTCCCTACTCGATCTACAGCCCTAAACCTCAGACGACTCTTTGGTATTATGGCACAGATCGACCCCGCGAGGAGCGCAGTGGCCATATCCCTTGACGCTGAAAAAGCGTTTGACTCGGTATCGTGGGTCCATCTCCTTTCGGTGCTTGAGGCGTTTGGGGTGGGGCCCACCTTTATACGATACGTAAAACTCCTATACACGGAACCTGGGGCCCGTGTCCTGACCAATAAAGCCATTTTTCGAGATGTTCCTCCTGGAGAGGGGGACCAGACAGGGGTGCCCTTTTTCGCCCCTACTATTCGCACTGACCATTGAACCTATGGCGGCTGCTGTCTGTCTTAGACACTCAAAGGGATCACAATGAAGGGTTCCACCCAACTAATTTCGCTTTACGCGGATGACACGTTGCTATATATCAGGGAGCCTGAGGTAAATATAACACCCATCATGACAGAGATCCAGGGGTTTGCAGATTATTCCGGGTATACTATAAATATGTCCAAATCGGAAATATTCCCTCTAACACCTGCCACCCGATGTCCTACAGACACAGGGGGACTCAAGTGGTCCGCAGACCACATTAGATACCTGGGAATACTGGTCTCCAGGGACAAGCTCACACTCTATGCAGAAAACCATGAGGGATCCCTACAGGCACTAGGCTCCAAGCTTCACATTTGGGGGCGGCTCCCAATTTCCTTAGTCGGCCGTGTTGCCATTCTTAAAAGGGTGGTCCTCCCTAAACTTTTATACTTATTTGTCAATATTCCTATATGGCCGGGCCTTCTTCTCCAAGCTCAGATCCATGGTTGTAACATTTCTCTGGAACGGTAAGACAGCTAGGATTAGCTGGGAGAAAATGACAGAGCCCTAATTCCTCTGGAGGGATAGCGGCCCCCGATTTACAGCTTTATTATTACGTCTCCAAAGCCCAATTTGCGAAATATTGGTAAAATGACGAGAACAGTACACCCCATGCATGGATAGAGGAACATACCACACATCCCACGAATATACAATCAGTTATTTTCGATCCAAAGTATAAAGAAACATGTGCATATAATCCGGTTAGCTGTACAGTCAGGGCATGGATGGCTATATTCAAGAGGCTGGGAGTGGAGGTCCCCTACAATCCAGAGGTACCGCTTTGGGACTTCCCGGGTATACCCCCCCACGCATGACGCCAACATACAGGAGTCCTGGGACCCTAGCGGGGAAATGAAGCTGGGTGACATGTTTGTTAATGGTGTTTTTGTGGACCGGGGTCTCTTGCTGAGGGCACTGGGGGGTGGACCCCTGAAAACGTTGCAATATTACCGTATGAGGTCTGCATTCCAGAAGAGGTGGCCTCTCTTCCCGGATGAACCCCCACCCATGTGTGCAGTTAGGAACATCTAAAAATGGCCTGGGGATTTCTAGGTTATACACAGCTGTTCAAGCTCATACCCTCACATTAAATCAGATAAAGGAGCAGTGGGAAGCGGATTTACAGGGGACCATTGAAGAAAAGAAATGGGCCAGCTATTGTGCGTTATCCAAGAAGGTCTCGCTTAATGCTGGCATAAGGGTGATCCAATTTAAAATCCTGAACAGGCTACATTATACACCGGCCAAAATCGCAAGGTTTGCACCGGACGCCTCCGACGCCTGTCCTAAATGTAATGCTCCTCAGGCTGGATCCTTTCACATGTACTGGGACTGCCCAGCACTGAGGGGATTCTGGAGGGCGGTGGCTGAGCTGCTGGAAGAAATCACTGAGGTGCCCCCCGATTTGACTCCTCAGAAGTACTTGTTTGGGGACATTGGCAAGCAATCAGAGAAAATTAGATTATTTAACATTTCATGCGCTATTGCCAAAAAATGTATTTCACAGAAATGGAAAAGCTCTCACGCCCACCTTGAACCAATTCCTACAAGAATTGACACACGTCAACGAGTCAGAGGAACAGTTTGTTTTAACCCGACCCTCGGCATGCAGACCCAAGGACATTTGGGGCCCGTTCAGATTCTACCTATGTAATATGATTACTGATGCTGACTTGTCATAATATTGCCATGTGAAATGTAATGGATATTTTACTCCTGATGTAACAGTTAAACAGATGTGCTGTGATGTAACAGCCTATAAGTGACCACTAATAAAAAAAAGAGTTTAAAAAAAATAAAACTGTGGGCCTCGATCTTGAAAATCATCTTCACTGAGATTTTAAGAACCGGAAAAATCCCTCCATCATTGCGTAAATCAGTTATAGTCCCCATTTTTAAGAAAGGAAACCGACAACAACCACAAAGTTACCGTCCAATTGCACTACTGGATGTGCCCGGAAAACTTTTATAGATTGATCCTTTGTGATCTCAACCAGTGGATAGCCCCAATAGAATTAAATGATCCCCATCAAACAGGCTTTATACCTGGTATTGCCACATACAGCAATTAACCTAACAGCAGTAACAGCCATCCAACAACAGGCCCGTGCAACCGGACAAGGGATTTACATTGCTTTTGTGGACTTCAAGTCCGCCTTTGACTCGGTGCGTCGAGAATTATTGGTCGACAAACTAGTGGCCGCAGGATGTCCCCCCAACTCTTAGCTTTGATAACCCAACTACACTCGGATACTTCCATTCGTGTAAGACTAAGCATTCAAGGATTGCTTTTCGATCCAATTTTTGGACGTATCGTGGATTAAAACAAGGCTGTGTCGTGGCAGCAATCCTATTAAATTTCTTCACCCATTATTTACGAAACAGGTTTATGACATTAACAACAGATCTGCCGCGTCAACGCCAAGCTGAGATATCTTAGTTGCTCTACGTGGACAATCTGGTCTTATTGTCCGCGACTCCATCGGGTCTCCAAAATTTACTACTTGCCCTTGAGCAGTATGCCGAAACAAATGGTCTTCAAATAAATACAAACAAAAGCAAAGTCCTGCACCCTAAAATTAAAAAATCTCCCAGGTCACCACTTTATAAATGGCACCTAGATAAGAACATACTAGAAACTATTGATGAGTATAGATATCTAGGGATTAGTATTAATAATGACCAGAATGATGATGAATATGTGGATGACCTGAAGGGAAAGACCACTGCTAGTACTTTGGAAGCGATTCTTATACAAAAGAAATATGGGAAGTTCTCTTACCAACCAGCAATTACTTTCTATATGCAGAAAGTATCAGTGATAATTCTATATGGAAGTGAAATTAAACCATTGAAAAGCGAGAAATTCTGGACACTTATTGAAGGGAGGTACGGGAAACAAGTCTTACCTACCTAAATCTACCTAAGAGTCAACCTATGTGTCTTATAAGATATGTATTGGGTCTACCCTCCCTATATTCCATGGCTAACTGGAAATTGCTTGCCTTATACAGAAAATTAATGTCAATACCGGAATTTAATACATCAGTGAAACTTGCGAAGTACATGCTGGAGTCTTTCCACTTATATCCACGAGCTTGGAGAAAGTTTGTAAAATCTTTGATGGTTACAGAAAGTATCTCAGAATCATTATTGACAACAAATCCCACAAAAGCAAAATTTAACTTATGGCGGTTGGACTGGATCAATACTATGGATCTGTGTAAAATGTAGAAAATCTGCAGAGAAAACCCCTTAGAGGGAAAGAGATTCAGAACAACTGAAACATATTTGCAATATTCCCCGATCAAAAACTGAAGTATATTCTTGTGATTTCGACTAATTCTCTGTGCAACTAGAGACTTACGAGCACGTAGACATCAACTGCCGTTGCAAGAAAACTTCGGTAGATTTTGCTGTAACCTACAGTATCATGAAACTCTTCAGCATGTGCTATCTGAGTGCCCCGCACTGCTAAAACAATGCATGATGCTATTTAAACCTCACTTCCAAGAACAAATAATAATAACTGCAGAAGATCTTTGGAAGAGACTGTATCATACAAGAGTAGTGTGGTTGCAAATTGCAATTGCGAAATATATACTCTTACTCAAACTAGAACCTTGAACATGCCCTCAAAACTAAAGCTGTATATAATATCCATGGATTGCCTGTTCATCTCTGCAATCAGGATGATAACAATTTCTGTAGATGAATTTTACTTGTTACCTTTCCTTTCCTATTATGACCTTTTCGCTGTTTATGATTACCAGTGATGTAAATTAAAATTTTTAAGTTTAAAAAAGGTAAATGATAGATATTAGGAACTGTAATCAATCAAAAATGGACATGAAACTTGTTTTTCCAAGTCCAAAGTTAAACAGAGGCTGTTTTCTGTTTTCCGTTTCTGTTATTGAATCCTGATTCTGATTATTGATTGGTGTTTAAGCTCAAGCATGTTGATCTGTCTTGTTTTTCTCTTCTGTAAGATATTTCTGTACTTTTGTACTACTTTATAAGATTTTTTTCATATGTAAATAATAATGTATTGAAAAGTAGTTTGACAACTAAAAAAAAAAAAAGGATTGGCTATTATAGTCGGATCTCTTAGATCTTGTAATGAAAGGACATTATCCTTGTGAGCAATCTTTGGCAGCAGCTGCCATTGCAATCAAAAAACTTCAAGCATTAACATGGGGTGTTCAGTAACGTTCGTAGAACATGCATTATTCGCAATTTTGGAAAAACCTTTAAGTACGTTGACCACACGAAGAGCATCAGGATAGGAGGATGTGATGTCAAACCATGCAATTAATATTGTCAAGTGTAGTAGCACAGTGAATCCAGCAATGTTTATAGCTGAACCAGTGAAAGAAGAAGATATGCATGATTGTACAACATATACCGATGCTGCTATTCCCCAAGTTAGAGATAATGCTCTAGGGAGGGAGGGGAGTGGTTTTCATTGACTGGTCATCGAGAATGGACCAGAAGAGGGGGGTGAGGCATACTAGATTGGCAGTGGTAAAACTGAACCCAGAGGGTACATTTGAGGTAATGATCACTAGAAGATTGTCCCCTAATTGCTCAGCTCAGGCTGCAGAATTAGCCGCGCTTATTGATGCGTTGCGGAGCTACGAGGATGAAGTGAAGGTGTACTCCGCCTATGTGACATCAACTGTACATGCAGGCTTGTCACACTGGAAAAGGAGGGGTTTCCTCCATGCAGACGGCACCCCAATGCAGCATGCAGGATTATTAGAAAAAAGTATTGAAGTGTTGAGTTTCCCAGAGACCATAGTAATCGTGAAATGTGCAGCCCATTCAAAAAAATAACAGATTTAATCTCTCGCAGAAACAAAGCAGCAGATTTAGAGGTAAAAAAAGCAGCCTATTATCCAACTATATTTGAGAGTGAGGTAAAAAATATAAGACAGCCAACAGAGCGATGCATGCTGGTTAAGGAAGGATTCAATAGGCCGTCCATTGTACTGTTAATTGAAATACAAGGACGAGCATCACTGGAAGAAAAAGAGTTATGGAAAAAACAGGGATGTTCTTTGTCCCCCCCCCAATGGGGCAATTTGGAGACATGATAGCACTGGAAAGCCAGTTATGCCTCTAGCATTATTGAGGGTAGCGTTGAAGTAGCTTCACTACCCAGCACATGTGACTCGAGAATGTATAGCTGCTACTATTACAGAAGAATGGTTCGTACCGAACCTATGTGAACATGTGGTGCAGTTCATTATAAAAACTGTATTATGTGCCAGAAATGTACTGCAGGACACACTCTGCGAACAGCGAGAGGAGTCATTCCCAGACCAAATGGACTGTTCCAGCAGCTGCACATAGATTATGCAGATTTGCAATGGATATAGGTATATTTTAGTTGTACTATGTCCCTTTTCAGGATGGAATGAGGCAGGTCCATGCACGCACCCTGATGTTGCGTGCGATACCAAGTTCCTTGTACGTGAAGTTTTTCCAAGACTGGGTGTGTGCAAAGTTTTGCGATCTGACAATGGACCGCACTTCGTAAATGAGCTAATCGAAAATATATTTCCGCTGGTATTGGGCCTAAGTTTGCCTCAGCTTGTCATGCGCAAGCAAGCAGGATCTGTGAGAAATTAAATTGTAATTTAAAGAAAGGATAGCAAAACTAAAAGCCACTTTAAAAAGGAATGGCTTCATTGCCTACCACTTGTGCTATATGCGCTGCAGAACCAGCTAGGCTCAGATAGTTCACCAACGCCCCATGAGTTGGTGTCTGGACGCTGCATGAGAACTCAATCCCCCAATAAGGGCAAATACATATGCCCACAGTGTAGTGAGGGCTCCAGGTGATTAAATGCATGATTACTTGATAACGACTGAAAGTGTTTCTTTTATGTCCCAACAGCTCCAGAATCGCCAAGAGGGGTCAAGGAGAAATCAAAAAGACAATCAGCCTATTGATTTGGAAGAGACGCACAGTCTGTACCCAGGGGACCAGGTGCTGGTGCGCAAGTTCGTGCATACCTGGAGCACGCCTCATTTTGACGGTCACCATGAAGTGGAGGAACACTACCGCTGTGAAATTATGAGGCAGGCGACAGTAGATACATCTACATGATGTTAAACCCTACAAAGGAGGAACCTTGACTTCTCCTGCAGCTGCCCCCACCGAAGCAAGTGAAGAACCTCAGCAAATTCAAACCAGATCCAGGACCAAAAGCCAAGACAAGGCAAAGGAAGAAGACGCAAAACTTTTAGATTAGGGTTTAAGGACTGATGGACGTGTAGTGATCTTGGAACATCTTCCCTAGAGTAGGATCAAGAGGCTGGTGTACAAAAGCAGTAGAAATCAGAAGAAAAAAAGAACACCACTTTATTTTCTTATGCTACCCATTGTACACACATTCTTGCTTGCATTGCAGTCTTTTAATTTATATTACTTTTTTTTTTTTTTTTTTATTTGATATGGTTAAAAATTTCAACCTTTCAAATTTAAAATATCACACCTTTACCATATTTTTAGCAGTAGCTTATATAGAACAACCCTATATTACAGAATTGCCTATTATACTTTGTATCTATCAATTTAAAAATAAATATGTGGCCTCTAAAAACATAAAAAGACATAATAATTTCATTACATTCAGTTACATTTGCATAATGGGATTTCACAGCATTCCTTCAAAAGCTAAGGGGTCCCTTTTTTTTTAAAAGTTAACTGTGGAACACACAACTTTAAAGTTACTAAACAAGATAGGGACACTTCGACATCAATTGACATCGTCCTTAGCAGTATATGGTAACACTGTTTGGACGAATTGAGTTAAGGCAATGTGTATGACTGTTCTGTTGCTCGTGATCAAGGCTATCCATATTTCATAATGTGAGCGCAGACAAGAAAATTGCAGTACATTTTTGAAATATTGTTCTCTCAATCCAGACAAGGCCAAACATTCAACAATTATATGGTTTAACGTCTCAATTTGATTCACATTAGTACAGAACCGACAAAAGGCTTCGCTTTTGGGAATAAGTCCCCGTCTAGCTAGTATTTGGTTGGTTAAACACAGATTCAGTCGTATTCTTAACATGGTGGCACGAACCACCATGGACGGGCATTTAACCAAATAGTCACTCATCTGTCTGATTTTTTTGTGGGGAAAAACGTTGGAATCAAAGTCGGCATAGCCGGAGCAAACCTGTTGGGGTATAATCCAATCATGACGATATAAACTTGCTTTGGCTTTACTCGGGTTTGATAGCAGCGTCTGTATAGATATATCTGCATCCACAAGCGCATTTAGCACAAACAATCTCCAACTCTTGGAAAATATATCCGATGAGGAACACAAATGATGGCCAACAATTCCTAGGATGTTATCTGATTGCAATCCCAATAAAAGTTTACGGTAAAAATTGCAAAATTTCCACACCACCTGTGCATGCATTGAGATCAAGCCCAATTCGTATCTTATTAACCATATTGGGGTGCAAGATGGCAAGCGAAGAACTGTTTTCCAAAACTTTCCTTCAAAGTAATCCCAGTATCCTCTTTCCCTGGGCGGAAACGTTTCAGCCCCATAAGACAGAATTGGGACGACTTTCTGCATGTAGAAGGTTTTGACATGGCTTGTGGTAAATTGTCCATACTTAGATAGGATGATTTTGCCCTGTGATGTCAAGGCCATACTTTTGGCTTTAATAGTGTCCTCACGGATTGAGTTTGTTCTTGACCCTGAAAATGGAAGGCCCAAATATTTATAATGCAGTACTTTCTTCAAAGATAAAGTGGATACCTTCCATTGATAATTCATCATTTTTGGATTGGCTTTTCTAAGACAGGACACAATTTGCGTTTTGTTTGTGTTGATTATTAAATTGTTCTTGGTTGTATAATTCGCTAATTGGTTCAACAGCTCTTGTAACCCATTTGGGGTAAGAGATACCAATACTAAATCATCCGCATACAAGAGCCACATAATCTTTTGTGTGCCTAATTTCGGTGCATCTGCCCTGCAGTCCTGCAGGCTTATACCCAGGTCTAGTAAGAACAAATTAAATAGAGTTGATGCCAAAATGCAACCCTGTTTTAGACCTCTGAACGTTCTAATCGCAGATGATAGTAACCCGTTAAGTGACAATTTAATTTGTATGCTCGTGTTTGTGTGAAGTTTTTTAATCACAGCAAGCAAAGAAGAGGGACATCCATATTTGTGCAATTTCTGAAACAGTAGGCTACGGTCTATTGAGTCAAAAGCGTTTTGAAAGTCAACAAAAGCCATATACAGTGGCTGCCCAAGCTTGTGATATTTTGACTTTAGCAAGTTTAATGTGGTTAGATTTACGCCTGTTCCCATTCCTGCAACAAAGCCCGATTGAAATGGATCTCTTTTGCCCTGTTGGATGGCCCAGGTATTTAGTCCTTGTAGAATTATTCGACTGTACAACTTTCCAGGGGCGTCCAACAGAGCAATCGGTCTATAGTTGTCTGGTATTTGCCGATCTCCGCTCTTGAATATGGGCACTATTATGGATCTTTTCCATGAATCAGGAATGAGTTGTGTCACATTAATTTGTTCAAAGATTCGGTATAGGATATCAGCCCAGACCTCGGGCTGTTGCTTGAATAAATAATTGGACAACCCATCAGGGCCCGGGGCTCTTGACTTACTGATTTTATTTATAAAATATAATATGTCTGGTTTCTCGATGTTTATATAAAAGGGATCATTATTTTCCTCAAGCTCCATGGGCCTTGTTTCAATAGGGTTTGCATATAACTTCGAATAATGTTTTACCCATTCAACTTCAGGCACAGTGTGAATTTGGAGAGCTATTTGTGATGGCACGAGTGTTGTGTTTAATAATTTCCAAACACGGGCCGTGTTATGTCCATGCACAGCTTTGAGCATATGTTCCCCATCTGTTTGTAACAATTGAATTCTATGCCAGCGACACCAATTCCTATAAGTCGTTTTAGCCTTTTTTAGAGCAAAAGGTTGCTTATCTATTGACAATTTCATAGCTGCACGTTTCTCAGTGCGAAACAACGTTTTCCTTGTTCTGGCAGCTTCATTAAATATGTGACGATTTTGCACAGCTCGATGATTATTTGTGCTACAAGGAGCAAAATATTGCATGAGCTCACAGTAAGGAATACTACTGATTTGGTTATGATTTTTTGAAGGCAAATAGGCTAATTGTAACATTTGATCAAATTGGTGCACCTTTGCCTCTGTCCATTTTATTCGATTCAAGCTATTGTTCACGACTAAGGGCCCGTTCACAGGATATATGGCTGGCGCCTCTACATTACTTGCTTCAGACCATTCAAGAATTAACATACAGTGATCACTGTCAGGATGCGGGCAAATGACAAATGTTTGTATTTTGGACCACAAATTGTCATCTACATAAATATAGTCAATTGTAGCCGTATGTTGTCCTTGTCGCCACGTGTATTGTATACAACTGTGGTCAAACTGACTCCCATTTAGCATATTTAAACTTCTTGAGGCCATGAGTTGCCCCCATAAAGTTGTACAAGTGTTTTCTACGTTAAGGGCTTGTGGTCCACAATGTAAGTTCAGATCCCCCGCTACAATGGTGTAGCTAATTTCAGGGACCTGGGCGATGTAATCCAAAGCCGTTGAGATTTCAGAAAGGAATTTTTCTTCTTCATAGCTCTTATGATTCCAGTATATGTTAACTACCGCATAAAGAATCGACTGAATCGATAAGACTGTTAGTTGCACATATGGATTTAACGCCAAAGCATGCACAATGTGGACTTTCGCATTGAGTTTTGTGGCCGTTAAAAGGCCAGCCATCGGTCGTCCCTTGGATTTTTTCAATGCTGCTGTAAAGTGTATCTCATGGTTGTCCCAAGAAGGTTCATTAGACATCCATGTTTCTTGCAGCAAAACAAGGTCAAAATTGTTCAAAGTATTAGCTTTGTTATTTATTAAGTGCCTAAAACCGCGCGTATTCCACGATACCATGGAGAATACGCTTGTTGTCTTTATCTTACTAGGTAGTTAACTATTAGAATCACAAGAGCAGCAGCATTTAGATTTTGTGTCTGGTTCATAGTGTCTGGGATTGCTAAACCCATTGGCAGGAGTTTTAGGGGATACCTCCACTTTTGTATTAGTACTTGCAGGCCCCGCTATTAATATGAATCCCATAGACGCTAGTTGTTCTTTGGCCTCCCAAATTAGATTTCTTACGATTCTTGATCGCAACCATAGACAGACCATGCTCAATGAGTCCTTATTGAAGAATTCTACTTGTTCAATGTCAGAGGATTCAACTTCTTCCAGGGCTGTGATGTCTGAGAATAATTCTAGGATGCTCTGCCGATTCAACAAAAATTGTTGGTAGGGGGGAGGACGGCAGCTCAACACAAGAGCAAGGGTTTGTTTATCTGGTCTTATTGGGCTGTTAATTTGGTTCTTTTTCTTATTTTTGATAGTCTCCTTCGCAACTGATCGTATGACTGTGTGCGAGGGGGCATAGATAGTTTGCAGCACTTTTGTTAAATCCGCTTGATGTATAGCAAATTCATGTGTTTCCGTTTCAGTTATTATGTTTTTGTTATCCACAAACCTCACTTTTGTCTTTGGAGCAAGACACGATTTTAGGGGCAGCTGTGCAGGCAGGCTACTCGCTCTTATGCTCTCATCTAGACTCTCGGGAGCTTTTCTATCTACCATTGTGGGTGCTAAATCAGGCGTGGTGGGGCATAATGACGGAGCCTGAAGGTTTGGCAGAGGCATAAAACTATCCATATATGCATCAACAGCTTTTCTAATCTCGAGTCTTCTCAATATAAGCTCGGAATGTTGCTTATCTGGGCTAGAATTTATATTGTTTATCAGCCCTGGTCGCGCTTTTGTGCTGTTAGACTCTAACATCTTCTGCTCTGCTGAGGCACTCTGGGATTTTTTAGGGGTCTGGACAATTTTTGGTGTAAAGACAGCCGCCGAATTTCTCTCACCTTCATGTTCTTTCACTGCCGCAACCAACTCATCTAGCGGTTCGTAGGCCGTTTGCGAAGTGGCGACTTTTCGTTTTTTGCCAGCTTTCACATTGCGTTGTTGGTCCAATAACGCATATTTTTTAGTAACCGCATTAGAGGTTATTAGTGCGTTTTTCGCGGGTAAATTGATGTTTTGGATGAATCGCTTCGAGGCCGCTGTCGCCATTACTTTAGATAAGGGCATATTTTTGGTTTTTTTTTTCTCGCCTAGGGATTGTACTTTTGAACGAGATATATTTCCTTTTTTATCGAAGATGGTATACAGTTTGGAATCAGATCGAGTGTTTCCATCTACTGGTTCATGTATGACCTGTGCCGTGTCTTCACCACTATGTTTGTTAATTGAAGTGTTCTCTGTTATTATAGTCGGAAAAAAAGGTAATGGCTGCGGAGTGAAAGAGTTCTCGACCACCTGAGTTAAGCTCCTCAAAGGTATTTTGTCTTTCGGATCGGAAACCAGGTTAGGGATGTCGTTATGTGTAACTCTATCTGCTGAGTCAAACATTGGAGAGAGCTTCTGATCCACCATCACAGGAAAACTTTCTTGCGGTGGCCGTTTATGACGGCAAGTGGAGGGAGTCTGGTTAGCCTGCCAATTCAACACTGCAGATAGTTGCACATTTTGCGAGTCCATTTTAGCGCTGAGTGAGTTAAATAATTGCATCAGCGTCTGCAAAGTTAAATTCATAGCTTCTAAAGTCAGTTCAATGAATTTGGGTGATTGTTGTGATTTTTGTGACATTGGGAGTTTTTGAATGCCTAAACTTCTACGAGGGGTAGGGGCTAGAAATGAGGATGATTGATTCGGTTGTGATGGTTCAATACTCGATAACATCTGAGGAGAGTAAGATAAATTTTCAAAATTTTCCTGTATAGTAAAATTGGATTCCGCTACCGATAGGTCTATAATGGCTACATCATCCAAATTTATATCTGAGATTGTGTCAAGCACAATCTCACCAGTGTCAACCACACGCTCTAAGCATGGGGGCACTGGAAGTGACACAACATCAGTTTCTGGGGACACTTTCGCGGTGGGTGACGCATTCATGCAAACAGCATCAACACTATTAGTGTTCTCGATAGTCGAGTTTCGTTCCTTAACAATCTTGCAATTTCCCCATTGTTTCCCACGAGAGTCTGGGAAAAAGCGTCTAATGTCACCCCCACCTTCAATTGGTTTTATAACCTTAGCTCGCAAATTGGAGATTGGTGACTGTTGTGAGGAAAGCATTCTTGTTTTAGGTAAAGGATGCATCGGGGTGGAGGCACGCGCCAAGTTTTGAGTTGGTTTTTTGGGACAAGCAGTTTGGCATTCTATCTGCGGCATGCCCGTGCGCAAGGTATACAAATTGCGACTCATGTCGCCCAAACCAAATAAAAACTGAGTCTTGTTGTATTATTATGCGCCGCCTAGTATGCAATGTGAGTAAGCGCCTTTTTAGTTGTAAAAGCGCCTTTACGCTTAAAGACACACCTTTAAAGAGGTACCCGTTCCGCTCCGCTCGCGGACTCGGCGAAGCGGCAAAGCGGGACTTCTACGGGACTTCCTCGGGTGCGCGCGCGTTCCAGTTAATATAGGCCCGCCTCCACACAAATCAGCAAAGCCTAGAGCAAACAGAAACAAAGGTTATAGCTACATATAACCCAGTATGAATGTTAATGCTAGTATAGTTCAGCATAAAGTTTGCACTCTTCACCTCCTGGTAGTATGAGTCCGTGCAGTAAAGTAACCAAAAACACGCCGTGAAGTGAGAGAAGGAGTCCAGCAGCAATAAAAACAGCGTCTCCAGGCAAAGGCAAAGCGGGACTTCTACGGGACTTCCTCGGGTGCGCGCGCGCGGTGCGCGCGCGTTCCAGTTAATATAGGCCCGCCTCCACACAAATCAGCAAAGCCTAGAGCAAACAGAAACAAAGGTTATAGCTACATATAACCCAGTATGAATGTTAATGCTAGTATAGTTCAGCATAAAGTTTGCACTCTTCACCTCCTGGTAGTATGAGTCCGTGCAGTAAAGTAACCAAAAACACGCCGTGAAGTGAGAGAAGGAGTCCAGCAGCAATAAAAACAGCGTCTCCAGGCAAAGGCAAAGCGGGACTTCTACGGGACTTCCTCGGGTGCAGTCTTCGGGACTTACCCAGCATTAAGTAGACATACAGACATACAGATATAGTGACGTATCTTGAGAACCCTAAAAATAACACTATTGTCTTGAGAATTATATTGACGATTATTTTACAGTTTTTGCTATAAATGCATAAATAATCGATGAATTGACACCTTTGGTAAATGTCAAATATAATCAGAGAAATGGAAATATCCCAAGAGGTAAGAACTGTAGCCCCACGAAAAAGATGTACTATACGGAGAATAATTTTTGGAGCTTTTTGTGGTATTCTGATTTTAACTGTTATTCTTATTGCATTGGCATTCACATACATAAGCAGTGAGGAGCCAGAAAATAAGACCTGCCGCACCATTCCTATTATCCTATTATCCCCATTGTCCTTGTTAAGAGTCCAAAAATCTTACAAATTTCTAATATTAAAAGACCTTCTTCCCAAATAAAGAGACGCTTAGGAAGACAATGAACATACTTAGATAAATCGGCTCATCTAGCTTATAATCTATGGTACCAACACATGAAAGAGGGGGGAAGAAAAAACCTTGGAAGAGATTTATGTCTGCTCATTAATACCATATGCTATGAATGCTGCAAGAACATTTATTGCAAGAGAAATGTCTTCACACAATGTAAAATGTCTGTCATCTGGTAGCATGTACCACCAGAGGACAATTCAAAGGAAAATGGGCAACTTTGAGATGGTGATCCAGGCAGACTTTTCCATATGAAGATATATGTGAAGACACAAACAATGAAGACTGGACTAGGATGGACAAACAAAAAACTTGTATCCATCCTAGTATGGAGAGAAGAACAAGTTACTTACCCCTGGTAATGTTCTTTCAACTGGATGTTCCTCCCACGTATTCCTCCTCTTTGATATTTGCTATCCAGCTTCAGCTGCTTTGGAAAATTATTATTTATTTTTGGCAGAGGGCCCTGTGCATCAATGCAGTCGACTCGATGTCCCTCGAGGGCCTCCGTCTCGAGGATGATATCATCAAAGGTATATATGGCACGTGCAGCGCCCCTTGGCATCAGTTGGGTTTCTCTTCCAGTAGAAACTATCCGCATAACCACAGGTTTGACAGTTCTCAACTTTGAAGAAGCGAAAGCTGTAATAGCATGGGAAATTCTACTGTGGGGTAGGCTGGGAGGGCGATGAGGAATATGTGGGAGGAACATCCAGTCGAACAAACGATACCCGGGGTAAGTAACTTGTTCTTCGAATGGATTGTGTCCTCCCACATATTCCTAATCTTTCATAGACTCCCAAAGCAGGGTTTGTTTTGGTGAAGGGAGTAAGAATTAAGTTTTAAATGGTTTTCATTAACCAAATGGAGGACAGCTTTTCCAAAGCTTCCATCCTGACTGAGGGAAGACTCATGGCAGAAATGTTTTGTGAACGTGTAAATAGTAGAGTAGGTAGCTGCCTCAAAAATGTTTTAGATTGTTACACACCTTTGCAGGGCTGTAGAGGTAGCCATGCCCCTGGTGGAATGGGCCCCTTAATCCTTCTGGACGATCCTTGCCCGCCAGCCGTTAGCATTCCAAAATTGCCAGAATGATCCACCTGGATAAGGTCTGCTTTGTCACAGCCTGACCCACTATGTGACCTGTATAGCCTATAAAAACTGATCATTAATACGAAGTTTGGATAGTCTAGATATGTAAAAGCTCAGAGCTCTGCGTGGATCCAATCTATGTAATCTCTCGTCCTCTTTGCCAGGATGAGGTGGGGGATAGAAAGTGGGCAATACAATTTTCTGCCCTACATGAAAATCAGAAATGATTTTGGGTAAAAATGAAGGCTTAACCCTCAGAACAACCCTATCTTTGTGGAAGATAGTAAAGGGTGGCTTGGGTGATAGTGCCTGCAAATCACTCACTCTATGGGCTGAGGTTAATGCTACCAGGAGAATGGTTTTAAATGTTAACAACCTTAACGGACATGAATGTAAAGGTTCAAAGGGTACACACTTTAGAAATATTGAGTACCAGATTAAGGTCCCAAACTGGAACCTGGAAAGGAGATTGGAGGAGGAGGTTGGTTTGGGAGAGGGTGGAGGGGTGCAGGGGTGCGGGGGGGGGGGGGGGGGGGGAGACACATATTGGTGAGTCTTTTTAGAAATGGGGTCACCAGTGGGATTTTGAAATATGAACATTCTTCTGACAAGCGCTTAAAGATGGATAGCGCCGCCAAATAGCCCTTAATAATTCCAACCTGGAGCCCCAGATTGGCTAAGGATAGTAGAAAAGTTAACACTTCCAGTGTTTTGCATAGAAAAGGGTCTACATTCTTGTCTTTGTACCAGTGGCAGAATTTGTTCCAATGGCAACGGTACAAGGACTTTGTTGCTGGCCTTTTAGCTGAAAGCAAAATCTCTATTACGTCATCCGGGAGGTACCAATCCTTATATCTCAGCCTTTCAGAAACCATGCGTGAAGGCTGATGGTCTTGACTTCTGGATGGAGAACCCGACCTCCTCTCGCGAGAGAAGGTCCTCTCTTAGTGCAAGATGTATTGGAGGGCAGATGGACCTGTCCAGAAGGTCCGGGTAACACATCCTTCTGACCCAATCTGGGGTAATTAGGATCATGTGTTTCCTGAACTTTCTCAACCTCCTGATCATGTGAGGAATGACGGAAACGGTACATGAGTGGAAACTCCCAGTCCACTATGAACGCGTCCCCTGGAGCTCTTCTTGGAGGAAATTCCCTGGAGCAGTACAGTTAGCAATTCCGGTTGACACTGGTTGTGAACAGACCTCTTGAGGGGTTCCCCAAAAGGGTGAAAATCTCTTAAGGACTTCCTGAGCTAGTGTCATGATCTCTGCTTCCAAAAGGTCAGGGTTTTCCCAACTCCCTTGGAAGCAGATCCATAACCCAGGTTCCGAGTGCCAACCAGTCCCAATTGGGACCTTTTGGACCCAGTCCTGGCGCCAGTGGCACCAGGCTCATAAATATGCCCAGTCCCAGCGCTGGAAGCGCCGGGCTCATAATGCTTGGGTGGACTTACCTTCAGCAGACCATGCTGCTTACTTGCCTGCCAGTTGAGCCTCTGATACTCTTCTGTTTGGAACTACTTTTCCTGTTGGGTGGGGCTGGAGCCACTCCCTAGATTCAGAACACTGGAACTCTTCTGGAAGGCAGGAACTCTTTTCTTACCAGGAACTCTTTTCTTACTTAGGCGTGGCTGTGGAAGGAGACACCTAAGCACTACAGGAGGCTATTTAAACCACACCCGGTGGATGAATCTTGCTTTGCGTTATTCTGCAACCTCTGCAGCAGAACGCTCATCGTGTCTTCTGCATCCGGTCCTGGGCCTAAGGAAAAAGGCTTACCATCCTGAATCCAGTCTTCAGCAACACCTATAAAGACAAGAAAGAACAGGTTAGCATTCCGGCATCTGAAAGGCAAAGGCTTACCTACTCTTCGTGCGCTCCGGAGGTCTTCGGCGCTGCATCCCGCATCTGAAAGACAAAACAAGGTGCGTTTAAAGACATTGGGGAACTTTAATACTCACGTGCCATTACTCCTTTCCACATCTAATCCAGTGGGTATTCCGGCACCCTGCAGCCGCTCCGAACTCGTACCTGCAAAATAAAAAGACAGTTAGAGCGCATAGTGAAGCAGGCAACAAGCGCTTACTTACGTGCTTCCAGGCGCTTCTATTCATCACACGGGCTCCATCTTCAACTCACTTCAGCCCGTCATCCGCCATCGCCGGAACCCTGCAAAACAAGAGACATCATTACTAAAGACTTTAAAGACATTTGAATGACTCGAAACTTACCGTTCGTGCAGTAAACGACGGACAGCAGTCCTCTGAAGTCAAGAGGCCTGCGCTACCTATCCAGTGAAGAAACTGATTACAGCACCCTGCCCTGAGGCAGATGGAGAGCTCGGCATTCACTTACCTAAGGTGAGAGCGTTAACCTTTGGGGGTGTACAGGAGAGGAGAAGAGGAAAGAGATAGGGACACCCCAATAACCCCAGTTCATTAACCCCATATTTTCTATCTGCAGACATCTTACTCTACACGTCAGGCATACAGTGCACAGAGGTCCAGCCCAAAGAGCCAACCGGGTGCTACACACCACCTTTGAAGATACGGTAGTCGCCCAGTCAAGACCGGCGCCTCTGCGAGAATCAGGTGAGCGTTACAGCTAGTTCCCACTTATGGGAGACTGCTCCGCCTGCTCAGAGAGTCCACCGCCATGTTCTCTTCTCCAGCTAGGTGAACTGCCGATAGAGATTCCTTCTTGAATTGCCAAGTATCGGAGCTGTATTGCCTCTCTACACAGTGGTAAGGACCCTACACCTCCTCTCTTGTTGAGGTAGTACATGGTCAATGTGTTGTCTGTCATTATCAGGACATTCTTTACCCATGCAGAGGGCAGAAAAGCCTTCAACGCAAGTCTGATTACCCTCAGCTCCAAAAGATTGATGTGTAGTTTGGACTCTGATGGAGAACAACGACCACTGATTGTCAGATCGTTGCCGTGGGCTCCCCACCCCGTGAGTGAGGAGTCCATCACTACTGTTATCTCCAGCCATGGTTGCCAAAGGGGTTCTCTCTTCAGAATGTTGTCCTCACAGGCTCACCACAGGAGATCCTGTGCGACCCTGCTTGAAACCTGAAGTAGGTCTGACATGTGTCCTGAGAGCTGGGACCACTGTGACCCGAGGACCCATTGAAGGGATCTCATTCTCAGGCTAACCTCTGGCACCAGAAAAATGCAGGATGCCATGAGGCTGAGCAACCTCAAGAATATCGAAGGCCAGGAGATGCTAGGCACTCTGAAATTTGGAGACCATCTGTAGAACGTCTTGAGCACTCACCTCTGGTGGCGAGCTCTTTCCCAAGGATGTATCCAGTACAGCCTCGATGAACTGGAGCTTTTGAGAAGATGTCATATGGGACTTCTTGTATTTGAGGGAGAAGCCCAGTCTGTGAAGAGAGTGGAAGGTGACATTGAGATGATCAGGACTTGTTCGGGAGAACGCGCCCCAATCAGCCATCAGGTTGGTGAAAACCCTTTGGCAGATGTAAGCCCGAATGGTAGAACTCGAAACTGATAACGAGAACCGCCAACAGCGAACCTCAGGTATTTTCTGTGCTTGAGATGGATTGGCACATGAAAAGAAGCATCCTAAAGGTCCAATGACATCCAATCCTGGAGTTGGAGTGCCTGAAGGATCTGACAAAGTGTGACCATCTTGAACTTGTCCTTCCTGGGAAACTTTTTCAAGTATCTGAAGTCCAAGATGTCTCAGTCCTCCGTCCTTCTTGGGCATTAGGAAATCTGGGGAGTACCATCCCTTGTTCCTCTCCACTACAGGCACCTGTTCTATAGCGCCTTTCTCTAGCAGGGTCAAAATGTCCTGCACAAATAGCGGATCTGGAACCCTCAGAGTAGCTCCCCGGTGGATGGTTCTGAGGTCTCTGAATGAAAGGAAGGCCATAGCCAATGGGCTATGGTTTCCAAAGCCCAAGTATCAGAAGTAATGTCTCGCCATTCTTTCAGATGCTGAGAGTCTGCTTCCCACTGGATCTCCCACGGTCGGGCTCGGACCCCTATTCACTTTTACAGGAGTTAACTCCTTGGTTTCTCAATGTTCACTTTCACTGTGGGATTCAATTCCCTTTTTTTCTCACACTGCTTGTAGATCAAAGTCTTTCGATTGTACAGGGATTTTGTTTGACCCGCTGTATGACCACCACTTTGACCTATTTCGCCGGCCATCCTCCTGCCTTCTGGTACTTGCAGTTTCCCTCATATGGGGCTCGACTAGAGTCTCTCGAGTTGGCACCAACATGGTGCCGCTTTCCATCTGCAACTGGTCTCCCCTTCACAGTTTTAACAGTTCATTCAAAGTTCATCAGCTTTGGTTCATAAATTGTCACTTTGCGATTCTCACTCATCACAGCCTGGTTCTTATCCGGCTGTGATGAAATGCACGACTTTTGGCTTCTCTGGAATCAAGGCCGGTACCAGTCACAGGAGCTTCCCTCGCTCCTGCCCATCAGTATAGGCTTGACTCGGGTAATGTTGAAATCTGCTGCCGGACACTTGTGCTATTGTTCGCAGTCTTGGGCTCTACTCCACGAAGGTTCTGCAGGCCTGCGATGAAAAGGGCAAGGTCATTTCTCTCCCCCGCCACCCTCTCGATTACTGCCGCCTTTCTCCTTCTCTTGAACTGCTGCATCTAACAGTCTTGTTGTGCTGTCTGTTGTACTCGCGCTGTGCTCTCTTGCTCCACCTTTTATTCCTCTGGGGAAAAGAAAAGGGCTGTCAGTGTGCGATTCTGACCAATTGCCCAACTTTGCCCGTTTGCCTGACCATTGTATTGGAACATGTCAGGTAAACGGCTTTGGTGTTAGTCCGTTGACCTTTGTGTTGTGCGAAAGCATTAGAGTTAGAAAGTGGGGGGGGGCAGTGGTTTGGAGTGTCATACCTGATAGGATGGGGGAAAAGTTGTTAAATGGAGGTGAATACCATGTCTCACCTGTCGGTGTCCCACTCCCCGTGGACCCCCCATCCAGGTGATCCTCCCTCACCGGTCCACCCCCAGGAACTGGATCCAATAGCGATGGGCGTGTCCTGGCCACTTGGACGACAGAGCCTCGGGGTTCTCACACTGCCTAATAGTGGCACCTAAGGATTTGGCTGCTGCCTTTGAGGTCTGCAACTTCTCAAAGCGTTTCAGCCTTGTTGCCGAAAAGGTGAGACCCGTCAAAAGCCATGTTGAGTCTGGATTGCACATCCGGCGCAAATCCAGACTTCCTCAACCATGCAAATCTGCGTATTATGGTGGTTGTTGCCATGACCCGATTGAAGAGACTCACACATGGCTTCCTTGCCGTCTAACAATAGCCAAGAAACCGTCTCTTTCCTCCCCCTCTGGAATGTGCTCTTCCGCCCTGGAAAAACAGTACCATGGAGTGAATGAGAATTTTGCTAGGGAACATGTGGAGTTGGCTGTTTTAAGAGCCATGTTCTCTGATAGGGTATATTAGTTACAAGATACCAAAATGTGATTATGTACTTTGCTGTGTGGTTTTGTTATTGTTTAATGCAAAAAAGAAAATATATATTCAAAAACCAAAAAGTAGTCGGGGGCACTATTGGAAGGGTGGTATTTTTTGGTCAGGTTTTTTGTTTACTGCCGAATTAATCTCTTGCATCTCCTAAATTTGCTGCCACCCTTTTCTGGAGAGTTATGAAATGGTAAAATAGGATCCATTTGCAGACCCTTATTAAGGATGTCTGCCAGATCATCCTGTTCAAAAGGGGAGGGTAGGCCTACCCCACCCCATATAGTCTACAACTTTAGACATTAGTTGTCTACAAGAAGCATCTGCATGCTCACCAGCTTCAGGTCTACCAAATTCTAGATTCTTCTCTCAGGCAAATTTGGTGTACAAAATTGAAGCCCAAAAGGCACATCATTGTCCGATCGCTCATTTTCCTCCTAAATTGAGGTGAGATTTGAAATCTTTCCTTGGTAAAGGAATATAGGTCTTGTCTGGGATAGGCATCAAAGACTTAAACTGAGCTCGACACTCAAGGAGTCGCCTAAATCTTTTTCGGCTTCGATGGCGCCATTGGTTTAGATGGCGCGGTCGATGGAGCAGCTGGCGTCGATTACGAGGACGTAGCTGGCGTGGAGGGCGCAGCTGGCGTTGACGACCTCAACTTATGTTTGGATTTACAGCTCAAAGGATCCTACGATGACTTGTCATCGCGTTGAGGCCTCGACAGCTCCCAATGAGGATCTGGCCTTCATCCTGGGCTTGAGGGGGCACAGGAAATGGCTCAAGCCCTTTCCTTACCGGCTTCTTTGGAAAGTGTGGTAGAGCATGGCTTGCCAAGGGTTTTTGCTTTTGAAATATTTTAAGCATTTCAGATCTAAATGCTTCCCATTTGTCAGGCGTGGAGCTTTTTGTGGGACAAGATACCCTCCCAGGGCAGGTGTCCGACGACGAAGTTTAAGATTACGACCTGTGGTGCCGCTTTTGACTTCCTCGATGACGATGAGTGGTGGGAGCCATTCCTCGACCTTGATCTTTTAACCTTCTTTCAGCGGGACACAAACAATAAGATCATTCAGCTCATCCCTCAGATGAGAAAAATTCTAATGAAAATACTGTGTTTTTTTCGCTCATTCCTTTGATTAAATACTATAAGGCGAAAGTGGTTCCGGTAGTCCTATATGGATTGGAGGCAAAGCCCCTTCTCTGGAGTGAAGATTGGCACAGATGGGAAGGGCTCATTTGGAAGAGTGTTTTAGGTCTTCCACACAGCCTCCAGCTAGCAAGTTTGAGATTCAAATTAGGCCTCCGATCACTTAAAGCCCATGCTGGTTGGAAATTGGTCTCCATCTATCGGCTTATAATGACATCTAATGAGGAGTCCTTGTTTGCCGATATAAAATCTCATTTGGGAAATAGCAGTTCCAAGATGCTCTCAAATCTGCAGGCCTGGGTACTAGAGGGGTTAAATACAGCAGACACAGATTGGATTCTGAAACAGAGTTTGGCAATCAAGTCAAAAAAGGCCTGGTTTGAAATGGATTGGACATTAACTATAGAAATATTGCGCAGTCTGGCATGTGAAAACCTATTTCTGAAAGTTGACAAAAAACAAAGGAGCATTGCTAATTAACTGGTGAAATTTGCGGACAGTAAAGTTAGGAAAAGTTTTCTTAGAATGCGACTAAATGTCCACACCGCAGAAATTCTGTCTCAAAGGGGGATGTGTGACTCCTCTATTGCCTTATGTAATTTGTGTAAAAACCCAGAGAAATAATCATTGAATCACTTGCTAATGGAATGCGAGGGTACATGGCCAGCAAGATCAGTACTGTTCGCAAGATTTGGAGTGGGGATTAAGAAATATATCCCAGACATGTTTTGGGACAGTCTGATCTCGGGGTACTATCAGAATTTGACAATAGCTGGGGACCAGGTGCTGGAAAAAAGTAATATTGTGTTCTAGAAATGTTCTCGAAACTCAATTGTAGGACAAGCACTATCGGTATTGACTACCATGGCTGAGGTTATGACTGTGTAGAGCCTGGAAATTGAAAGTTTGTTTTTTCTTTTTCTTGTTGCAATTGTTTTGGCCTTTTGTGAATTCTAGTATTCTTATTTTCTCCTCAATCTTTTTTTTCTCTCTCTTCGTTTACTTCCATTGTTATTTTTTTCATGGGGCTGTTCTCCAACGGGAGATCATGATTCTGGGTTTTCTTTTAAGGGTCAATTGATTTTGTATGTTTTTATGTGAATCTATTGTGGATTTTAATACTTGTTTTATCAGCTGTTTCGTAGAGAAGAAATATTGAAACTTTTCTTTTTAACCAAATACAATTAAAAAAAAAGAAAATGTAGTCTCCTCTAGGCTCGTCGGGCAAAGGTTTCTTCGACGGGTAGTCAATGGGAATTCTGGGGGTTTACCTACCGGCAATTTCCCCTTTTGCTCCTTCTGAGCCTTTGCGGTCATTGACTGGCACTTGGAGCAGGCCGAGATCTTATGCTCCACCCCGAGACACAACAGAAAAACTCAGTGTGGGTCGGTTAAAGACATCTTAAAATCACAGTCCCGACACTTCTTTAACCCGGTCTTCGGGGTAGTAGGTGTCGAGGAAGAAGACATTACTGTAAAGAACAAAAGAAGCACGCCGTAGTTTCTCGAAGCGTTAGCTTACTCGGCAAAACGGAACTGAAGCCAACAGGCGCGGCGCGTGCCATATATACCTTCGATGACATCATCCTTGAGACGGAGGCCCTCAAGGAACATTGAGTCGACTGCATCGACGTGCAGCGCCCTCTGCTGAAAAAAACATTCTGAAGCAGCTTAAGATGGATATCGAATATCAAAGATGAGGAATACTTGGGAGAGCACAATCTATTCGAAGATACAAACTGTTGAAATGAAAAGAATGAACGGCTCTGACCTGACTGAAAAATCAGGAGAGTGAGGAGGATGGAGAGAGCACAACTGTTGGTGTATGGGCATGTAGCAACCGCTAATGGATGGGAAGATGGACTAATAGCATGCCTTGCATATCTTTTGAATAAAGAAACAGTCTACAAAGTGCAAAAGGTGAACGATGAATGCCTGGAATCCTGGGTCAAGTATGCAAGACTACTAACCTGGGTTGACAACGAAGCAGGACCACTGCATACACTACAATTGAAGAACCCAACGACCTGCTTCAAGAATGAAGGCAAGGTCTATGTTGAAAGAAACAATGTAGGTGCCAGGAATGAATGGAGGAACTGCAGTACTAATTAATCGATATTGGGCGTGCAGATCCAGTGCTTACATGTAGTTGCCTAAAGATTGGGGAGCAGTGTGCTCCATTGTAAATTTACAAATCCCAGCGTTGGTGATTCCCCAAAGTGACCTCCATATTGAGGAGTTAAAAAAAAAAATAAGATAATTTCACCTTCACTTACTAAAGAGAATTATTTCTCATCAAAATCAATAAAAGCTTATATTGCCGATATACACAAGCTATTGTATGGGAGGACAGGTCAAAGAGGACCCCCCTCCCCTGCAGTCCCCTCCTTGTGAGGTCTATGGCTCGTCAGGGGACCCCCTGCCACCAGGGCCCAGGTGGTGGGTGGACCACTGGCCGACACATGGACCAAACATACTGTATTAGGTTAGACCCAGGGAACCATTTGGACATTCAGAACGCCATCTTAAGACATGATTCCTCGTACACTGCAGCACGGCCCCCACCTTCAGAGAATCCTCGCCTGCCCCCGTTGCCTCCGCTCCCTGGCAGATCCGCTGAAAGCCCGTTCCCACGAACCGTCGGACATGAGCTAGTGTTAGAGCAAACACTGTATCTTTCACCTTCCGCAGTGCATCATTATCCTCAGCGTGACCCGGGTAGCGGGGCCAGCTTGGAAAATAACTGTAAACCGTCCTCGATGAAACAAAAGCCTCAATCCCACACCAAGAAACTGGTCATATATATATATATATATATATATATATATATATATATATATATATATATATATATATACATATATTGCATTGATATCCCTTCTGCACGACCCCCGTGCCAAAAATCTACAAACACTGTACGAATAGAAGAATGTGTTATTGTGGGACAACATGGTCACGATACTGAAACCCCCTTAGTTATGTGCACCCACTCAGTGCCCCTGGCCTCCTACTATGTTCTTCTCTAGGGGTAATGTAGAGAGAATGATATCAAGTCCTTATGCCATGACTATCCTGATGCTGCTAGAGTACAAAGGAACACAAGCGCGACAGTATTGTGAGCTCATGTAAATTGTTTATTGAGATACATAGAATGCCATCAAATGTAAATGTACGCGTTTAACGTGCATTACTGCTGTCAACCGTATTGGTCTGTTGCTCCTGCATGCTCCACCAACCCTAATGCTACCTCACGTATCGTGTTCACAATGTGATGCTAAAGCTGCTAATCTTGCAAATACTTGCCCTGTAGTGACTAATAGAACTGTTGATATAGTTAGTGTTCTGAAATGACTATTTACTGATGCAAATATTATAGACTTGTAACCCTTTAGCCATTTTACATTATACATTATTACATTATACGAATCCCTTCGTCTTCAATGCAATTCAATACAATTTGCAGCTTGCAAGAAGACTATCATCGCGGGCATATCCAAGGCCACCTCCCCTCCCTGTCCATTGAAGCCTGCCAGAGAAAGCAAAGGCCCGAGCTACACCGCCTCACCTCCCCCAATTCGGCTGGAGCCGCTTCAAGCATTCATGATTCCCCCACAGCTCACATGGCCACGAACAGCCACCTGAATTATTTACAGTCCAGCGGCAAAATCCAGCCATAACCAGAGGCCAGAGGTGCCCCTCTCGTAGGTCCCACGACCCACCAGTTCACCCCAGATTAATGACGCTTGTAAAAGAAGACACCTAATATTGCACCAACATTGTGTAAAAGCATCCGTCATTACTTCTAACGAGACCCAAAGCTCGGACAGCTTACCCGGTGCCCTGAGACCCGACCCCGTGGCCTATGATATCTAATCAACAGGATAACAGCAACCCTGTATTGATGTATCGCCAAAGTACTCCACCTAATGCGCATTCCTCCTGTGTTGTATTAACCTGTAGAATAACCTATTGTAGGATTTACAGGGCAACTGACATTGCAGCATTGAATGAATGGGGTGTGCATGGCCCTTAGGGCAGAAAGTCAAGAAAGACGTCCATCAATGACACTGACCACACCTGACCGGACAGCGCCTCCCGGATGAGCCCAGCTGACCTGCCCACCCCACTTTGGTACGTGGCGGTGTCCACCAACCACAAAGCGACGCATCACAGCTGGACATATAGTTAGTCAACGCCACCCAAACCCCATGTACATGTGCCCCCTATAGTGTGTAGGTGCCTATGACACTTCTTGTAAATATAAAAGCCTGTCTTTGCGATTGTCAGACAGAGCGCTCTCAGAGTTTGCAGAGTTCTTTGCATGCCCTATTTGACTTAGATAAAACTTTCCTTGAGCTCACCCACACTTGGTCCTAGCCTTATTCCCATTCGTGGGAGAGTCCATTATTGCCTCTCATTGCGGGGAGGGTCGTGCTATCATTGGGACGCTTGCCTTCACTATTCAGCAAGACCGCCATGATAATGACATCTACATTTATACCAGGACTTCAAGCTGCAGTAAATGCAAAGCGGTTACAGATCACTAGGTGGGAATTGCTGAAGACAATTAATGCAACAATTAAAAGGATTCAATGCAATCAAAGAAGAATTGAGAGCCATCAGGCGGATGCCCCCAGAACAGGTATGTTCTGGATCTGATAACAGCAATGGAAGGAGGCGTCTGCGCCAAGGTCGGGCCTTCTTTTTGTACATTTATACCATTCCATGATGGATTAAATGGAACCCTGACACAAGCAATAACGATGTTGACAACTTTGCATACAAAAATGGAAGACAAAGCTGATTAGATGGCAGGAGACGATTGGTTCTCATCTCTGTTCTCATGGATCCCATCTTGGTTGGCAACTGCTTTCAAATTATTTGGAACAATACTAGTGTTAGTGTTGCAAGGATTCAGTCTCTTAAGGATCATTTTGGGAGTTGGTAATCAGTGGGTTTGGCTTGTCACGTATAGTGTTTCAAATAACGCTGTATTTATCCGTTTAATCTACAATTAACATAAGTATACTGTTAGTGTAATGTAGAGACTTAGCTATTAGTAGATGATCTATTAAATAGGATCATAAGCATATAAGCATACCAACAATAAGTTCAAAAGTTCATTGGCATCCAAAGGAGGCAGGCGGCTAATTCTATGACAAGACCGGAGGCGAGCATTATGCTTTATCTTCTTTAATTACTGCTAACCACAGCTTTTTAAATCTCTTTGTTTTCATGTATAAGACTTTTTTTTTCTTTTTTTTTTTTTTATAACTCGTATAACCAGAGAAAAGAAAAAATGAGAACATCATCGTCTTAACATGACAAAACTACATTTCCCATGAGGCTTCTCTGCCTGGTAGTCCCACAGCCTCCGGCAATCCTTCCTGCTATAAATTCCCGTTTCCCTGGGTCCCTTCCTCTTCTTTTTTGCTGCAGCCACAGATAAGTGACGTTTATTATGGATAGTGCTTGATTATACTATCTTTGTCTGTTGAAACGTTTCAAGAATGGACTTTACTTATTCCTAATTCTGCGCGCGTGTAACTAACAAGCGGCAGAGCGTTCGCGCGAAGCTTTATATGCGCTGACCTCGCGAGTAGCATAGCGTATTTCAGAGCGGCTGCCTGCCGAGCCAGCGAGTGATCTGACACTCGCTTTAGGGCTCAGGTAGCCGGCCGCACGGCAATGCATTTAACGTTGATGGAGCTCGCGTAATACGCAGAGTAAGCCCAACCGACTTTAGAAACGAGGTGAAGCGCGCATGCGCATTGACTTACAATCTCCTCAGTGGAACGTTTTCTTACTCAGAAAACGTACGGCCAGTCCTTCGCCCTTATTTCGTTCCCAGGAGCGCGAATTTCGCTATTTTCTTAGCGGTTCGCCCTAGCACAGCAGAAGTATCCCAGATTTAAAAAATGTACAAAAAAAAATAATAATAATAAATAATTTCAGTGGCCATTGTAGAGGAGCTACGTCTTTAACCCACTAGTTTCCTCTGTACGGCACATACAATTACCATGGCATACAGCATGGGAAATGAGGCTTGGAGTGAAGGGAGCGAAGGAGGACTGGACCAGGAAGCAGAATGCATGGAGGAAGATATAGACCTCTCCCAAAGCTTCAAGAGAGTGCTAGGCGACTCATTAGTTCAAGCCGTAGCACTAGGAGTTAAGCCTCTACAAGACAGGCTATTAGTCCTGGAAGAGATGCTGGGCAGAAAAGCTGGCACACTTGATGATCCCGGAGAAGGAACCTCCACACAAAATCCTCTGCAAAAAGGTGAGAAGGGGAAGAAAGTGGCCCGGAAGAGGAAACACTCTTCTACTCCCCCGGGCGAAAGTACAGGGAAGGATAAATCCCTAGAGGTGGCTGATGCATTCAACAGGCTTAAAAGTGCCTTCCTGACGAAGACAGCCCTGCCCAACCTCGTACCCCCTACCCCAGGGGCGAAAAATATAGGGGATGCCTATTCATCATCCTCGGAGCACTCAGATCAAGAACAGCCAGAGGAGGATGTTCAAAGCATAAGCAAAGTAAGCGTGGTCTCACAAAAGAGTGCAGGCGAGCCTAAAGCCAGCAGTGTGGAGGCCCTTCTGGATGAAGAGGACAGATCAGACATGTTTGACCCGGACACCATAAGGCACCCCAGATCGACAGACTGGACGCCTTCTCCAAGAGTAGCCCTTTACATGGCCCAAAAAATGAGGAAGCCTATGGAAAAAAGACATTAGATTCAGACTCAAACCTGAGTGTCCGAGGCCAGAGCTGACTGGGAAAGTTGCAGATACACCTGAACTCGACGCAAAGATGCTAGCCTTCATTACGAAGACAGGGAAAGACACCAGGAAAGGTATGGATAGGGCATGGAAAACATGCCAAGACAAGCTGCTAGACATAGCCGGCCCTATAGCAAAGATAATGGACCTGGCCGAAAGGGCCAGAGATACAGGGGAGCCAGTCGACCCATCCACCCTAGCAGGCTGGGCACAGAGGGCAGTCTGCAAGCTAGGCAATGCAAACTGCGCCATATCTTCGGAACAACGCAGATCAGCCCTATTGAAAATCGATAACAAACTTCGGGACTTAGCGTCCTATGAAGCCGGGGAAAGCGCCCACGGTCTCCTGTTCGGTGATACATTCGTTAAGGAGATGAACAGGTTCGACGGTACATATATGGCGCTGGAGAAGGCGCAGGCCTCCATCAGGAAGGTGTTTCCGGGAAGAGTTTTTTCAGGGGCCGGTCGATATAGAGGCCGCTCGACCGGCCGCTTCAATAACAGAAGAGCGCAAGGCCCCAGAGCCCAATATTGGGAGACCCGACAACAAGACGCCTTCTTCCCGAACAGAGGACGAGGCTCGCAGGGACGTCGGGGACGCGGATATTACCGACACCAGAACAACAATACAGGTGAGAGAACGCGCAGCGACCTATCCTCCTGTGGGGGGCAGGACAACACTATTTGCACAACTGGCGCGAGTTATCGTCAGATGCGTGGGTCCTTCAGACCGTACAAGGCTTTATGCTGGAGTTCATAGATCATCCAGTGCAGAATCGGCCTCCTCACAGAATTCAAATGACGCAAACAGAAGAATCGCTATTAGGAGCAGAGATCCAAGCTTTAGCGCAGAAAAACGCGATAGAGAGAGCAACCGAGAGCGCCCATTCCTTCCTGAGCAATATTTTCCTAGTCCATCGCAAGGACAAAGTTCGTCCAGTGATCAATCTGAAGGAGCTCAACAGCTGGTTAGTGTACAAACACTTCAAGATGGAAGGGATCCATCTACTAGGAGACTTGCTCAGGAAGGGAGATTGGCTAGCGCGCCTGGACCTGAGACGCATATCTCACGTGCCCATAGCAGCGCCTTTCCGACACTTCCTAAGATTCAGATGGGGAAGCGAGCTCTGGCAATTCAAATGCCTGCCGTTCGGTCTAGCATCCGCACCATGGGCGTTCACCAAGCTCATGAGGCCCGTTGCGACAGCACTTCGAGAACAAGGATGTCGGATGATCGTCTACTTAGACGACATCCTTTTCATGGCCGAAGACAAAGACCGCTTACAAAAACAGGTCCATTGGGTGATAGAGCTGATCTCCAATCGGGGATTCCTGGTGAACAGAGACAAATCAGAGCTAGCGCCAACCAGGCGACTAGAATTCTTAGGCTTCACCATAGGTACAAAGAAAGCTACATTGGAGTTGCCAACTCAGAAAATGAAGGCTATCAAGAAAGATCTGAGGACAGCGCTCAAAAAGCCGCTGATCTCTCTTCGTTATCTAGCCAGGATAGTAGGGCTTTTGGCAGCATCCATACAAGCAGTATTTCCCGGGCCGTTACATTATCGAGCTCTTCAGAGGCTGAAGATCAAATACCTAAGGAAAGGCTGGAGATACCATTGACTAGTGCCCTTAGACGAAGAAAGCAAGTCCGAGCTCATCTGGTGGCTCCACAATATGGAAGCCTGGAACGGCCGCGCCATTTTCAGTGACGTACCAGAGTTGGTTATAGAGTCAGACGCCAGCAGGTCCGGCTGGGGGGCGCGATGTGGCGAGATAGAGACAAGAGGAAGATGGTCAAAAGAAGAATTAGAACTTCATATCAATTGTCTAGAGTTGCTAGCGGGATCTTTCGCAGTGAAAGCATTTACCAGGGACAAAGCACACTGCAGCATACTTCAGGATGGACAATATATCTGCAGTAAGATATATCAACAAAATGGGAGGTACCAGGTCCAAGATGTTAGCGGAATTAGCGAAAGATTTCTGGCACGACTGCCTACAGAGACAGATCACAGTGAAGGCAGAGTATCTCCCAGGGGCCCTGAATTCAGTGGCGGACTGGAACTCCCG
This sequence comes from Ambystoma mexicanum, assembly GCF_040938575.1. Lineage (NCBI taxonomy): Eukaryota > Metazoa > Chordata > Amphibia > Caudata > Ambystomatidae > Ambystoma > Ambystoma mexicanum. The sequence goes on from NC_090932.1 coordinate 341,009,633, forward strand.
ACACCTAGTGGATTACAGCGACTGGAAACTACACAGGGACATATTCGAGAGATTGGAAGCGAAATGGGGTCCCCTGCACACAGACCTGTTCGCCTCGAGACTGAACACCCAACGGGCGAACTACTTCAGCTGGAGGCTAGACCCGGAAGCCCAAGGCACCGACGCATTCATGCATCATTGGGGGTCGCAGAAGCACTACGCTTTTCCCCCCTTCGCGATGCTGGCGAGGGTACTAGCAAAAGTGCGCAGAGACAAGGCGCAAATAGTGATAGTGAAAGTCGCAAGCTTGGTTTCCAGTTCTGATGGAACTTTCTACGGATTTTTCACAGAAGATTGCATACAGACCAGACTTGCTGGTCGATCCAGCAGGAGTTCCTCATCCTCTGATAGAGAATAAATCCTTGTCACTGATAGCGTGTAGAATTTCAGGCATAGATGGCGATTGCCAGGCCTTTCAGAAGACTCTACAAGACTTATCAATCTATCATGGGCCCCATCTATGATAAGGAGCTATAATTCTGCATGGCAAGCCTGGGACCTATGGTGCAGGAGGAGGAGTATATCTCCCATTTCAGCATCTGTAGTGCAGTAGTGAATTTCCTAGCCAGCCTCCCTTCAGCAGGTAGAGCTTTCAGGACCGTAGGGGTATATAGGTCAGCAATCTCTGCGGGGCACGAGTTAGTGGACGGGGCACCAATAGGGGAACACCCGGCGTTGTCCCGATTGCTGAAAGGTGTGAAGATGAGCAAACCTCCCGGACCCAAGTACTCATCACTGTAGGATGTCCAAAAGAATCATACATCTGTTCGAGCAATGGCCTAGTAACAACTTTCCATCAGGAAAGCAACTTTCAGGCAAATTAGCTACACTCCTTTGCTTAGTGTCTTGTAGAAGAGTTTCACACGTTAAAGCACTCGAGATAGACAGAAAGACGTATTACCCAGAAGGGATAGCCTTTACCATAGCGCAGCGTACAAAGACCAATTCTAAAGTGATCTCATACCCATATTGGCCGAATAATGAGAAATTGTGTGTGGCAAATTGCATAAAGTGTGATGAAGCAGCGACAGCAGCGGTTAGGCCACAAGGAGTGAAACAATTGCTTATAGCGTGTATAAAACCATACAAAGCAGTCACATCAGCTACTATAGCTAGATGGGTGAAGGAAATAATGGAATTGGCAGGTATAGACACGTCTAAATTTGGGGCTCATTCTACCAGGGGAGCAATGGCTTCACGAGCTTTTGCAGTAGGAGTTCCGCTGCAAGAGATCATGAAAGCAGCAGACTGGTCGAGCGACTCAGTCTTTAAGACTTTTTATTTCAAACCAGTATCCAATATAGCAGCTGCTGTGGTAGAAGGCTTTGAACAAGCATAATGCTCGCCTCCGGTCTTGTCATAGAATAAAGATTTCCCATGCGACTAGCGCAGGAAGTCTTGATTCTATTAAAGACACGGAGGCGAGCATTATCCCACCCTATGGAATACAGCGATGGGTGTTATGTTATGATCTGTAATGGCTTCAAAGTGGTTTACGTAAAGACGTGGTTATGATGTGACGAACTGTATTCCCCTTCCCTAACATGCACATTTCTCTTTTTGCGTAGGAGAGGATCAAAAGAGTAACAGAGATTAGTGTATGGAAGGCAGCAGTCCTGCGAATTTAGAGCACGGCAAAGCTATCGAGGATAGAAAAGACAATTTCTGTTTGGAGTTACGATAATTCAGTTGGATTTTAGACTTTGTTGAGTTAATCGGTGCGCTGCAAAAGAAGAGGAAGGGCCCAGGGAAACGGGGACTTATAGCATGAAGGATTGCCGGATTGGACAGTGAAAGAGAGGCTGTGGGACTACCAGGCAGAGAAGCCTCATGGGAAATGTAGTTTTGTCATGTTAAGACGATGTTTTCATTTTTTCTTTTCTCTGTTTATACGAGTTATAATTTTTTTTTATTTTTAAAAAAGCGTTATACATGAAAACAAAGAAAGATTTAAAAAGCTGTGGTTAGCAGTAATTAAAAAAGATAAAGCATAATGCTCGCCTCCGTGTCTTTAATAGAATCAAGACTTCCTGCGCTAGTCGCATGGGTAATCTTTATTGGCACTTCCTGTGCACTTCCCTGTTGCGCAACCGCATCTGTGTACGTGTGCCAGTAAAATAGGCATTGGTAATCAGGGGCGTGGCTTGTCACAAATCGTTACAAATAACGCTGTATTTATCGGTTTAATAAGCAAACCGCTGAACACAAACAGCAAACACATTTTGGGACAATGCCAGAAAACAGCCAAGAAAACTTTTGGGGTGAAGAGAATGATTGACATTAACAGTGGAGACATAACACAGACTGAAGCAAGTACTTGAGAAAACATCAAGAAGAGTTTTCTCGCGCCTCCAGGAACAAGGTTCTACTATCCCCAAGATCGTAACAGATGTGGGATGATGGATATTCTGTTCACTAGCAGCGGATTGTCGTCACAGGGCCTGGAGTGTGGATGAACATAAAGGCTGCGGGTCACCTGAGGGGGTGACGAAAATACAGGACCCACAGAAAAGAAAATATGAGATGGTGGAAGAATGAAGCAGGGATTGCGTAAGAGGAAAACAAAAAAAAAAAAAAAAAGAGCATGATCGAATATTCGGGCAGAGGAGGGAATGTAGAGAAGCAGGTGGAGGCCTCTTCGCTAGCCCCCACCCCCTCACCACCATCCTATTGGAGTAGCAGAATAGGAGCTACAATTGGGAACCCATGTATGAGTTTATGCAACCTGTCCATACTGCGTCAATTGTATGAAAGACGATTTGCACTCAAGACAGCCATTCAGGAGATACCCTCATGTTGAGACAGTGGAAGGAAGTCACCAAGAACAAGAAGGATGGCCAGTTCCAAAATGCGGCTATGGGAAATATGGATGAAAGCGGAGTAAAAGTCGGATGACAACAAAAGGATCACGAAAAAGAATGTGTCCCAGATTGGTGGACACTCGCATCGCATGCACACCTCATGTACTGGCGGTAAAGTCAGTCCAATCTTATTGGATATAATACCTATTGTCTACTGCAATTGTCAAGCAAGTGGTATCTTCAGATTTGTGAAATCAGTTTATGTCTGCTTTCTAGTAACAATTGATCGCATTTCTTGAAAGTGTTCAGGCAAGAATGTTTAGACCAAAGAATTTTGAAACAAACTATTTTATGGAAAAGATCCTTAAAAATTGAGCTCAATGCGTTTCGGGACATGAAATCCCTTCACCAGGAGCAAAGGATTCATGCAGATCATATTTTCAAATCAAGTGTGTTGCTAATGTGCAAGACTAGACAATTCATTGAAGAAAAATGTTTAATTCAACAAATTGAATAGGAGTCACCTTGTTGAAGGTCACAAGATAGTCCTCAGGTCAGAGATGTGTTCCATTATACGTATGTCACATCTGGAGGAAGAGACGGTAGTCCTCGTAGTTACCAATTCTTTAGGAGAAACATTGGTATATGTAATATTCATGTCTGCTTTACATGACAATAGATTCACGGAGGGAACATTACTCTAATTGTTAAGGTTAAAGCTCGATCCTACCAAAAAATGTAACTTCTTCAGAGGACGGCTGCTAATGCCTAGAGTAGGAATATCAGAAAGATTTCTAAGCATGGGGAATATAGAGTTAATCATTACCAATCGACATCCACTACATTTCACTGTCTTACTGAGGCAATTGCATATTGGTGACCTTTGGTTTCAGAGTCACATTTTCTCCCCTGCACCTTTGCACCTTTTAGAATCTTTTTAGTTCCCTTGACATATTGAGCCAGATGTATTAATAAAAAAGTTCTGCGCTCTTACAATTAACAGATCGACAACAACATGATGTCATGAAGATGCATAAACCTATGTTGAAACAATATGAAAATACTTATGACCGACGACGTAACTTACGCACAAAGAGAAACATGTACCTAAAAATGAAGTAACTGTACAAATCAGAAGATGAAGTAACTTGCTGACCAATAACTAAAAAATACGCTGTGACGCAAGGTAGAAAAAAGCATATTATATATATATATTTTTTTTTTTATTAATTACACGGCCACATTAGTGGCCGTGTAGTTATGGTTAAGTTGCGTTTTCCATAGGAAGAACACTTTTTGGGCGGCCTATAACTCGGCTCCCCCTGGACAAATCCTCAACAAAGTTTGCAAGAAAAGTATATGGGACACTCTGAAAGTTTTAACAAAGATTGGTGATGTTTGGTCCAGGGGGGGAAAAGTTATAGGGGGGTACCAAAACGTCTTTTTTCCCCCCCATACACCGAATGGGGGAAAAACTTTGTGCACGGCTACAGGCCAAACCGTTGGACGGATTTTCACATTTTCATTTTCGCAGGGGCAGGAACTTGGACCCGAAAGCCTGCTTTAGTAAATTTGGTGACAATCGGTCCAATACTTTCCTTTAAAAACGACCAAAAAATATGTCTCAATAAATTAGTGATATCTATGTCCGCTCCTCGGTCACATTTCCCTGTTCGCTCCGCTGACATGATACCAATTGGCCATGGGGGGTGGCGTCATCACCGCGGACACGCAACGTCTTCGCCGATTGACTACAGCGAGCCGCGATGTACGTCAGAATGTGTGGATGCGCCCGACATCTTGGATCCGAAGACAGCGCGCTACCTACCAGAGGCGAAATGCTGTTTTGGAAACTGTTCCTCTCCTACAGTGCAGGGGAGGATCACAGAGTAAGAGATGGGTTAAATACTGTACTTGTTTGGCCGTTAGATGTTAATGATGTATTCACCATGGGAAATGGTGTATGGGAAAGGATTTTGATTTCCTACAATGCTTGGGGAGGAGTAAGAGACAGATGAAATACTGTACTTGTTTGGGCGGCAATTGTCGATTACATAGGCCCTCATTACGACCCAGGCGGTAAGGGGTTTACGCCGGCGTAAACTTCGCCGACCCTTACCGCCTGAGTACGAGTTCCCGTAGCGCCATGGCGGATTTAACACCTGCTTTTAGCAGGTGTTAAAATCCATGGCGCTAAGGGACCTTGTTGTTAATTACGCCACCGTAATTTACGGTGGCGTAATTAACGCCTTCCCCACTCCCATTATGCCCTATGGGGCAAAAATGGGAATGGGGAAGGGTAAATGGGGTTTGGGGACTTACCGCCCCGCCAAGGTCGGAATGGGGCGGTAAGTCCGCCAACCACCATGGCGGAGTTGGCAACTTGGCGCCATGGACCATGGTGCTAATAGCACCATGGTTCTCCGCCAAGGTCGTAATGAGGGCCATATTCTGCATTGGCGCCCTCTTCAGGATGTTTGTACGTGCAGAAAATAAGGCTACTATTTGAGTCTGTGCTGTGTACAGGCACCTTAAAAATGTTTGCAGGACACGCGTGGCGTTAGTGACCATTGCTTTTGAGTGCATTTCCCTATTATGTTACATTTTCCTATGGGTGTGTTATTGCTTAGTACGCCACCATGATCGAGACATGCTGCGGTGGTTGTGGGCAGGGCCTAGAGTCTTGGATGCATGGCCGTAGGCCGAAGGCCATACTTCCAAGAGTGTAGGCCCTGCCCACAACCACTGCAGCATGTCACGACCATGGCTACACATGTAGTATTGATTATTGCTTGCGTGGTTGAGGGGAGATTGTACAGTGTTGGGTGCATGGCCATAGGCCATGCACCCAACAACAATGTTATAAGCACGGGAGTTATAAGCCAGTGCACATGAACACATTGCAATAATATCTATGGACACACAGCTAGGAGTGCAGTCTCTGGCCAGAATAAGTGAAGCATACCACACCTATCAATACACCCGTACTACTGGACATCACTGAGATGGTTGTGGGCAGGATGTAGACTTGCTTCCATGGCTGCAGCCAGTAGCCCATACATCATACTCCTAAAACCCTAGGCCCTGGCCAGAAACACCACATCATACTACTGCAGTGCATACTCTCATCCTATAGGTTAGAATGTCAGATGGATCTGGGGAGGGTGTACAGTCTTGGCTGCATGGCCGAAGCTCATGCACCCAGACACAACCTTGTTAGCGGTGGAGGTATAAGCCAATGTACACCTATACATTCAAAAGTACGTGGACATATATCTTCACCTCTAGGTCCTGCCGTCACCCACTGCAGCACATTAGACAGGCACGTTAGTGACTGTGTTGCTTTGGTGGAGTGGCTTTTTCCATATAAATAACAGTTTTTGGCTGCCTTATAACTGTCCTACCCTTGGACGAATCGTCGCCAAACTTTGGAAAAAAAAATATATCGGGCACTCTGATTTTGGTTGGCAAATTTGGTGATGTTTGGTGCAGAGGGGCGAAAGTTATAAGGGGAGGGATTCTCAAAAACCTCTCTTTTCCCCTTACACTGAACAGGGGAAAAAGGTTGTGCTCAGGACCATGTGGCTCTTTCCCAAACTGAAGAACAGCGTGAAGTAAGGCAGCTTTCTTCGGTGCCCCCCCCCCCCCATCTTTTACTAATGTTTTTGTGTGCGCTGATACCGCCAGAAACAATTCCAAAACAAGAGAGCATTAGACTTCTCAAACTCAAGTAATAGTATTTCACAAGGTCACCTTTGAGGGGGGCCAATGAGCTGTGGAACGCAAAGTGAAAAACTGCAGTTTTCCTTTCTGCAAAATGATACGTTTAAATGCAAGTTCGTGCTCACTGCACCACGACCAATTAGAGCGTGTGGAATAAAATGTGTTTTGGAATACTATTTCCCTCACATTGGCCTCTTCAGTTTTGAAAACCAAGACCATCATCTCCACGGTTTGCTTCAAACGGCGTTTCTGGAGCTGTATGGGAGTAGAGGTTCTCATAATTGGGTTTCAATATGTTGCTTCAAAGCAAGAATGTATTTGGCTTCTGAGTGAAGGCCACACAAGTTGCTTTTTTGGTTGACCGCTCAATACACCCGCGCATCCGAGTGAATGTAAAGGGGCAATTGTTTTTTGACCTTGAGCCCAAGAGAAAGTTGCTCCCTATTCACGGAATGAAAGGGTCGAAAAAAACAGTACTTGATACGGTTAGGTTTTAAAAAGTTTGTAAGGGACATACAATATCAGTCAGCGAAGATTATCGCTGCAAACACATTCATGACTGATTTGCAAAAAAAGAATGGAGGCTGTAAATATTTTGTAGGTTTACTTTGGCCCACTGTACAGCAAACCATGCTTTATTTTTACATAACTGCACATATAATGGTGCTAATACAGTTGACATTATTTTTCTGTCTTTTTACAATTTTCCTGTAATGTTGCAGAGTACACAGGTTGCTCATTTGCAGGGTATGACTGCACTCAACCTTTTTTACCATTAATATTTCTAATTTGAAACGTTTACTTTGTCCACATAGCTTTGTGTATAACTTTGCAAGTTTTTTTGGTCTTCTTTGAAATGACGAGACGTCATATTTTTTTTTTTATTTGTCCACTCTTATTTCAAACCTAAATTATCGTCTTTCTCTGTACTTGGCATTTTGTTTTCGCTTATGGCGCATGCAAAATCTCGGCGTATGTAACCTCCACCTGTAGGTACACTTGGACATTAGTAAGATATTACTAGAATATCAACTTTGAGCACATACTTTTGTGTAGCACTTTGCATATTTTCTGTGTGATCTTTTCAAATGTTTTGCTACAGGTTGGTTACTGACATGTATTTTTTTGTAACCTTTCCCGCCTAGGTATATATTGCCGTACTGTGCGTGCCATGGTTTTCAAATCCCGAGTGAGGGCTTCTTCGGACGGGAAATACAACTGCTGGTGAGCGGTTGCCTGTCCATGACAATGTGGAATGACACTGTAAACCCGCTTTGTCCGTTCGCTGAACTCGCTATTCGGAGCAACGTGACATCATTTATGGTGCTGTAGCCTGAACGTCATGACGACTTCTGGGAAATAACTGTGGAAACAAAGCGACTGCTTCAACGAAGACCCCAAAATGTTTGTTTGAGCAAAAAAGAAAAAACGGCCTCCTCATCTTCAACATTTGCAATGCCTCCCTTACCAGCATTGTAATCATTGCATTGATTATGTGATTATTCCGATGGTCTCTGCAAGTTTGTTATTAAATAAATCTATTTTGTAACCTGTAAAATGGGCACGTGTTCTTTACCATTCCACTGTTTTATTTGCAAATGTAAGTAATTACCTTGTACGTCACTGAATGTTTATTTACAGGTTCTGCGTCACACCACGTACTTGTGATTTTTGCAAACTACAATGGAAAGGGAAGAGGGGCTATGTATGCAATAACCACCTTCCCTTCCTATGGCGGCCATCTTGAAAGAGGATTTTCTTTTGTGATTCTTACTGCCAAAGTCGTCTCGAATTACAACAAGTAAACGTCCTTTTTAGTAGCACACGTTACTACATTAGTAATTTAGACTATTGCTGGCAAAGAGTATTGCGTCTATGTACTTTACAGAGAAATGAGTAGTACGTGGAGTGTATGCATTAAAAATTCCCATTATACTGTGAAAGGTCGTTATGAACACATTGTTATCTTTGTTTACGCGTGCCTTATTTTTTTGCCACGGCAGGCAATAAGGCAATATGCGAACGGCATTGAGCAAAAAGGCATCAAAAGGTAATATGAGTGACTGTATGTGTGGCAAAAAATGTTTTCGTCTGTTATGTGCAAGGTAGCGACACAGTTTCTTATGCTTTTGCATTACACCACTGCTGCTGTTTCTTAGGGAGGAAGGCTTCCTTTAGCTGATGTCTTTTTCAGATAAGTACAACTTTCCCTACAATTATATAATGTGTAGTGCATTGGCAATAGCTGCATACCAATACGTGTTGCTGTTGTGTAAGGCAAATGTTCAAGGTGGATGTCCCTACATGAATATAAAATCTATTTCCACATTGTCCAACAGGCATACTTCGTTCAGGTAAGTGTGTACTGATTCTGGGACATGTCACAGTGCTGTGCAACAGTATATTTTCATGTGGCATTCTTCGAAAGGTGTACACTGTTCACCAAACAACCCTTCCTAAAGGGACCTTTTGGTTATGTTGCACTACTGAAATCTGTGACATGTAGTACAACATTTTTTTCTGAGCTACACCTTACAGTTAAATTGTACTACTAAAAACCCATCCAATTCACTCAAAACAAAACTTCGTTAAGGGGACGTTATGGTTAACTTGCGCTACTAAAAACCTGTGAAATTCCCTAATTAAAAAAAAACTTTATAATCATGACATTATGGTTCGCGGTAAAACCCAACAAACAGTTTTTTTTAGTGATACACACACACACACACACACACACAAAGAAAATGAACGACGGCTGTGTTAAGAATCAACCCAGCTATCTCAAAAGCTATTTCAAAATACATAGGATTGCAAATAGAAGAATTAATGAAGAAGCTGTTTTTATGTGCAGACATAGGGAGTAAGTTGGCCAGAAGTCAAGGAAGCTATTTCGAGAGATGGGTGCAAGGCACAAAGGGAGTCGAATGAACAGACCATGTGCCTCAAACATACTTCTGTTAAGATTAAGAGGACAAGGACATTTGCTGATGCCAAGTACTTAACCACGAAGGCAGAAATATATGTGAGGTGGAGTGAGTAACTCTCTAAAGGCCAGAGAGGGTAATGGCACCCCATTTAATTAAATCAAATAGCAGTAATTTAGAGGCTGAAAGGGACAAAATTGTGGTCCAACACGCGACTCAGAAGTTGAACACAAACGCTATGCATTAGAGCTTCAAGTAAGATAGTGGTATGCTCACATTCCCTTCAATGCTCCAGAACAGAGAGCAGACTAGGAGGTCAACTACAAACGATAAACCTTGGCTAAGGATAAGGTTGATGACACACGAGGGAATAATTGGGAAAACCGAGAACAGGTTAACGCAGCTTGAACACCTATGTTCCGTTCTGTCCACGTGCTGCTAAAATGAGCCAAAAGTCCAAGGTTGGATAGGGCTGCCAACCAATCAAAAGGCCTGCTATGCACTTTCATATACAATGTTGCAGTTATTAGCCCACTGACATATTCTCTGCTATAATCAATATGTGACGTACGTAGAAGTAGCTCAGGATGTGTCCTACAGAAAAGGGGCTGTCAATGAGATATTAATACTAATATAATTCTATAAGTAGACAGGTTACCCTAATCCAATCCCTCCTCGCATTACGTTTTTATGAAATGCCATGTAGGATGACATCATAAATGGTGTATGTAAAAGTATATAAACACTGTGCAAGCAAACTTGGGAGTAAACATGGAGCATCTGCTTTGATAGCCGTCATATCGTCCGGCTTTCTTTCATTGAGATTAAAGCAGTATTTCACCATCTTCCTTTGGTCTGTCCCATTATTTAGTTAGTGATAATTACTGGCAATTCAATCTAGTTGTTGCATGATCAGACATTATGTAGCCCCTGCTTTTGATAGGGAGACTGTCACCAGTGAGGATACCATGCTGGCCCCAAGGGGTCAAGCCTGGTGTCAGAGAAAAGAGGCACGCTGAGTTAACAGTTTTGTACTCTTCTTATTGTTGCAGTGTCAGATCAGAAGAGAGTTTTAGTCCTTATATAGTTTAATCTGAAGGGTGACCGACCTGAGGAGATCACGGAGAGCTTAACTCTCTTGGTGAGAAGCTAGAAGCAAAGCTCCTAGTTCTGGTCTGGAGACAAAAGCCTTGAGACGTTTAGTGTGAAAGATACTGGGGGCCTCCTTGGAGTTGCCCAAGTCCATTAAATAATTGACCTCTCCAAGTCTGCCTACAACTTTGAAGGTCTCTATCCATTTGTCCTGCAAGACTGTCTTGTGGGAACCATAACTAGAACTAGCTGGTCTGGTGTAAACTCCACCATGTTAGCTTTCTGGTCATGCCAATGCCTGACCAGCCTTCAAGTTTTCAGAAGCTCCAGTCATCAATTGCACCATCCTCTTCCTGAGGCCTAGTACATAGTTACACAGACTGGCTTTAAGGGTGGAGCATTCTCCAATCTTTCTTTGATCAGAGCCAAAGGGCGACTGACAGGATGACCATAGAGGAGCTCAAAGGGGATGAAACCCACTGCAGCTTGAGGCGCCTCTCTATAAACAAAGAGAAGACATGGCAGTAGAAGGTCCCACTTTCCTCTCAGGGATTCTTCTAAGGAACTTATCATGCTCTTCATTGTACAGTTAAACCTCTCTACCAACTCATTTGATTGAGGGTGGTAAGCAGTTGAGAACTTGTAGGTAACTCCACAGTTTTTCCACATGGCTCGCATGTAGTGGGACATAACATTTGACCTCCTGTCAGATTCATTCTTCAGGAAAACCTACCCTGCTAGAAATACCAAGTAGGGCCTTAGCCACTGCCTGAGGAGTAACAGTCTTCACAGGTATGGCTTCAGGGTACCTAGCTGCATGGTCTACTACCTACAACCAATTAGATTGTTTGCCTGAGGAGGTTGTTGGGCCTAGGGGACCAACAATGTCAATCCCCGCCCTCTCAAAAGGAACTCTCACCACTGGGAGGGGCACTAAAGGTGCCACATTCTTGGAATCACTTTTACCAAAGAGCTGTCAAGTGCGGCAGCAACACAATGTTTGTTAACATCTGCACTGATCTTGGGCCAGTAAAAGTACAGTGAGTCTCCCTTTGGTCTTCTTGGAACTCAAGTGACCAACCAGTGGGATCTCATGTGCTAGTTGTAGCAATCATTGTCTTATCTATTGGGATACTACCAGTCTCCTGAGGTTCCCTGGAGTAGACTCACTGAAGAGGAGTCCCTGCTTCCCTGGCTCTTGCCCTTCCAGCTGGGAAGCGGTCTACTAAAGCAGACCATCTAGAGAGGGACACTTTGTCCTCTGCTGAAATCTTCCGTAGAGGGCCCACCTTCTGCAAGCAAAGTCTGCAGGCAGCTCAGGATGGTCTCTAGGATCCAGATCTTCCAAGCAGGAAAGAATCTCCTCCAGTTCTGTTTCACCAGTAGCTGGTTCATCCGGAGTGTATTCAACCGCCAACTCAGCCTCAGCTGGATATGGGGCCATTAGGGTGACCAAGGACTTTCCTCTGGGGAAGTCTTTCTACAGAACAGGTTTGGTTTGAGACCCCCAGAGACTCTGGATCTCTCCTTGGTCTCTTTCCTCTTGCGAGACGTAGAAGGTTGCCCTGCCTGTGGATTTGAGATATTGGATTGCTCCTTGACCTCAAACTGAGTCTCCAGGTTGCCTCTCTGGCTAATCTTGGCAGCTCCTGTATTTTTACTGGGAGGCCTTGTAGTGCTTGCGACTACTCCTATTGGTTAATAATTTGACTCCTCTAGGACTATTCCAGGTACTTCAGATTGCACACTAACAGACCTTCTAACAGTCATGTTGTTACACTGAAGGAGGGCTGGCAAAATGGGAACCATTTGGTTAGGGCCTCCAGCAAGCTTAGTGGGACCTTTGGGTGCAATAGCTACATGCTCAGGTTTGAAAACTTAATGCTGACCCCAGTGTCTCTAATGGCAGGGGTCTCCTGGCCATCTTCAAGTACACTGTCCTTGTAATAGGTTTTGGTGTTGTCAGGGATATTATACACATCAATATTCTGTTGTTCGCACAGACCCAACGACACTAAAGAAACACTAGCTTGAACTCCAATGGGTTCTTCAGCTAGTAAGTGAAAGTGAGCTCCTGTCATTGGAGCTTCTCCCTCAGGGAGGAAGGCTAAGGAGACAGATGGAACCCCTGAAGGTTTACCCTTACATCTGGGATCCCCTTTCACATGTTCACCAGACCCACAAACCACACATTTACCAAATGTTTTCTGGAATGGGGTTTCTGCTAACCTCCCTCTGGTATGGCCCGAGAGGTTAGACCAGACCTGTATGGTTTCCCTTGAAATATACCCTTATGGTGTTGTAGCCCTCTTTGGATGGTGGAGGATAAGAATTTTCTTTACCTTGTGCTTCCCCGCCCCCTTCATCCTTTTTATGAGCTGCCCCAGAGTCCTTGTGAGTGGCCCTGTTGGCTACCCACAACTCAGCAGCTTGTGCTAGTCTCTTGGGATCCATTTCTTTTGAATCAGCAAGTGCAAGGTGCTGTCTCAGCTCTGGGGATCAGGCATTCAAAACAACACACCTTGTAACCCTTTACCCAGCCAGCTAGGTTCTTCAGGCATTCACACACCCAGGTAACCCAGGGGGTACTATCTTTCTTGTTATGGTCTCTGAACCTTTTTATGTATTGGGAAGCAGTCTTCCCAAACCTGGCGATAAGAGTCTGTTTGCCTATTTCATAGTCCTTTCTGTCTTCAGCATTCATCACCATGACAGCATCACAGCCATTCTGGGGGAGCCTCGACATAACCCAAGGAACTAAAGAATTCCCACCAATATCTTGCAAACCACAATTGAACTCAAATGTACCTAACCAATCCAACAGATCAAGCTTTGGATCATACACACTCACCACCTCTTGGAAGGCGAGGCCTCTAGGGCCCAATAGACTGAGAAGACCCTGAAAAGGAAGCAGACTCAAGGGACATTTTCATCATCTCATACTCATGTTGCATTTCCCCTCTCCCTGTGCACCTTCTGTCTTTTTCTTTGTCCTCAGACAGAAGTCAGTTTCCTGAATTCCAGTTCAATTTTCATTTTTTCGAGAGCTAGATAATCTGGGCTTATATGTGAGCCAGCTGGCTCATGGTAGGAGGTAGGTGAGGTACAGTTGAAGGCTGTGGAGGCGGGGTTTGCAGACCCTCAAGGACCCTCCCCACCATCTGATCCTTCAGGCAAGTTATAATTAAGCCCTAAACTTTCATCCTCAGAGTTCTCTTATATATCAATGTTGGGAGTAGGGGGTTACAGGCCTACTCCTGGGGGTTTGGAGATTTAACAACCTCTGTATAACTCAATTTGTCATCCCTTACAACTCAGGCGTCTTGACATACACACTTCTTTCAGTTGATTCGTCAGTGAGGCAAGTGCCTGTTCATTAAAATGGTTGATTTCAATGTGTTATAAGTTACTTTTCTTTTATTTAGTGCAGCTAGCCTTGTGGATCGTTTTCTTGGGCACAAGTATAACCAATAGTCCCTGTAATCTACTTTACACCAATCCCACCAACTGCCACCAGTTTTAGGTACGTTTTTCTAAAGTCCAACTGGTGTGGGACTTCATAATACTTCTCTTGGCATTAGGGACCAAACTCTTAATATAGGCCTGTACTACACAAGTCATTTGAGTGGCTGAGCAGCCAGGTTTTTCTTAGGAGGGAGTAATGTCAGCTGTAGAGCAGTATAATTAAATCAGTTCACACAGGTATCCAAGTAAACCCTTATTCACTTAAAGTTATATACAACTATATTTATTTATATATACACAAGGCACACAAGCAAATCTAAAATGCAGCCACTACCAATAACATCAAATGTAAAATGGAATCAATTAATATAAGAAACAATAATGCAGGAGAGTAACATTTTCTATGCTTTACATATCCAGAGGGACGTCAATTAAGGCCAGTATCAGCACTTCTAGATCATCTTTGCAAAATTGAGATGGGAGGGAAAGTTTCACAGCTAGGCAGAACACAATTAGCAACTTTAAAAGAAAATTAGTTTAAAGTGCAATTTGGTTAATAAAAACCTTATACACTATAGCATAAACAATTACAAATCATTGTTATACAATATTAAGAAAACAAAGTTGAATAAAATACAATTTCAAATCCCTTTTCATTTACAATACAATACAATTTTTAGTTATAATTCTTTGCTTATAATATTTATAACAAATTTCAAATCACCACACTTCAAAATGCATGATATTCCGGATACACTTTTCTTCTGTCAAAGTAACATTCGTAAAATACCACACAAATTAAAAATATATTAATATAGAACTTGTTATAAAATACTTTGAAAAATTATTTTTTCCCTAAAAAATGGCTCTCTTCCAAATATAAAAAGCTGCCCCAATATCTCCTCCTAATAAATAGTTGACCAAAACTGGTCCGATATTCTTAGGTCACTTGCCAAATGTCCATACCCTTTATAATACCATACCTGTAGATCACTACACATGGTAAGAATGTGTCTTGCGGTTTCCACCTCAGTTTTACAATATCTACATAATATTTCTGCTCAGGGGATATTTGTCCAGGTACCAGTATATTCTTTACACGGAAGGATATTCAAGCGTAGTTGCATAATAAATCTTCTCCTTGCTCCATTACCTGTTTTTAATAAATATTCTCTTGGGAGTGGCTGGTTTAAATCCCTGTAGAGCATAGGCAGCACAGCGTTTTAGTATAGAGATAAGACTGATTTTCACACAGATCCCAAGTGATTGATTTTTTACTTTAGGTTTCTGAGTAGAATAGTAGCCTCTTCCCTCGCCTTTGGTACTTTCAGGCCTAGTTCTTCACGGAAGGAGAGTACGGTATCTTGTAGGCTTAGTATATAAGTATTTCTTTTCCCATACCCACTTATGTTTACCAATAAGTCTCAATAGACTCCCTTGCTCCCCTTCCCCCATCACAATCCTGAAATATAATTTTCAGCATCCTATTTTCCACAAGGTCGCCAAGGAGGTTAGCCCCAGCTCACATCTTTTCGCCTCTATAGGTACATTCCCAGGGAGGCCCAATACAGGTCGCCAAAGTTTCCCTTCCAATTTACCTAGATTAGTCAGACATTTTCCCTCCACCGTTTCCAAGGCATATAATACTTTAAGTATTATACAGCTTTTGTATACCTCTAGGAAACCTTCTATAGAGTGTCCACCTCTACTATACATAGATGTTCGTATGACATTCCACTTTAATGTTTTAGCTTCCACCATTTCCTGAAAAAAGGTTCATTTGGGGATTACTCAAAATTGGGATCCGCAAATAAGGGTAGGCCTGCGCAACCTCCAGTATTACGGAATTTATATACTATCTGGAGGCCAATTTTCTTTTCTCATTTTTGGTTGCTCCAAATATCATTATCTTAGTTTTATTAATATTGATATTCAAGTTGTTTTCCTCTGAATAAAGATGCAATTCATCCAACAACATTTGTAGTCCCACTGGACTTTTCTCCATCAAGATGGTATCATCCGCATACATCAAACCACATACGGCTTTACCACCTACTTTGGGTTGAAAGCTATTTATAATGGCAATTCTAACCCATATGTCCAACACACATAGGTTATATAACATGGGAGAAGTTACTCATCCCTGTTTAAGGCCAGTATTTGTTCTAATTGCTGGAGATATTTTCCTCCCTTTACCTAGGCAAATTGATAGTCATATCCCTATAAATTTCTTTTTAAAAGTGTAAAATTCTAGGACAAATATTTTTCCCCACTCAGTTTTTCCCAAAGTAAATCCCTATCAACACAATCGAAAGCTTTGGAGTAATCAACATAACACACATAGTCTTCCCCCTTTTTTTTATTTCGGCAATAATATGGTTTAACATGGTCAGATTGTCCAAAGTGCTGTGGTCTTTTCTGAAACCCGTTTGTTGGGTAAATAATCCCTCATCTTTAATCCATTTATTCATACTACCCACTAACAGGGAACAGAAAATCTTAAAGCTACTATCAGCCATGGCAAGCAGTCGATAATTATCATGGATTTTTCTATCCCCTTTTTTAAAAATAGGTACGACTATAGCTTTCCTCCAACTATCGGGGATAATTCCCTTTTCCCATATTCCGGTAAACAGTTGTAGTGAAAGCACTACCCATTTTTTGGGGTTTTGTTTGATTACGATATTAGCCAGCCCATCCGGGCCATGGGATCTCGATTTCATTTTTGTAATTGAGATATCATAGGGAAATGACTGTTTCCGATAGGGCCAGCTACTTACAGGTGGTTCTATAATAAGACTATGGTTGAAGAAGAGATTCGCAATATAATGCATCCATGATTCCTGACCCACATCATTATTTTCTCTGTTTTCATCCTCTAACAGAAATTGCTGATATAGGCATCAACATTTTTTTGAATCATGGGTTTTACATAGCTTATAAATGCACCTCCAATTTGCATTGTTAATATTATATCCGTAATCTTTAAGCTAATATTTATAATGTGTCATAATATTACTAGATCTAATTCTCATCTCTTCTTCATCCAAGTCATATAGCTCTTTAAGCTTCTTCATTTCTTTTTTCCTTTGCTGGATCTGATGGTGTCACCAGGATTGGTGATATCCTCGCCAGAGAACGTAGAATCCGATTCACCACCCTCCCTAACTCCTCACCTTCGTCTCTTCTTCCTGTACCCTTCTTTCCTTTACTTCTTGGTCGCTCCTTTTTTTTTATGTAGGTAGGGGCGCCCACGGAAGGAAGCCACCGTGTCACCCAAAAAGGGTTTCCGGTGCCTCCTCCCGGGAACGCCGGGAAGGGGAAAAAGCCAAAAGGCACAAAAAACCTCTAAGCAAACTGCGTGACTCTCCTACGGAATGAGCTGGAATGCTGGGAGAATGCAGTCGGCTGAAGCTGAACTCCGTCGTAGAAAGGATGAGGCTCCGGAGGAAGGTAGACAGTAAATAGTACGGAATCTCACAAAGAGAACCAAGTCCATAGGTGAAGCACAAATTAATAGGCAGTCCTTAAACAGGCCGGGATCTGGTACACGGGAGATCACAGAGGAAGGTATCCGAATCAGAAGAATCAGCAATCCAAGAAAACAGGCCTAGGTCTGGTACACAAGGAGGCAGGCAGGCAGGAAGAAAAAACAGGAAGGGGAAAAATGAGGAAGGACGGAAGCAGAGAAGGGACGGGAGAAGGAGGGTAGCGAGGAGAGAGGAAGGGAAAATAGTAGAAGGAAAAAAGGGGCAGCAGGCAAGACAAGGGGAAGAGGACAAGGGCCCGATAGAGATCGGGTACTACAGCAGCGAGTGAGAGCGAGGGAAGAGCAGGCAAAAAGGCAGACAGCACTAACAGAGGAAACCGGAAGCGCTGCAACGCGTACACAACCCGGAAGGAGCTGTATTTAAACTCCGGGCCGCGTAAGCGCGCATACGCACGGGCAGAGCTGCAGGTGGGCGTGACAGGCTACCAGCGTGCACGGCAGAATAATGTCCGTGCCGCCAGCGGTTCCACAGGCGCCAAGTGCCGCACGGCATGACAGATGGTCAAATGTATTTGTATGACTTTTCCTTTGTTTGTTTTTAACATCCAGCTTGCCATTTGCTTTTTATATCAGTCCCAACATGCTTCCAATCGTCTTGAAACCATTAAGGGCAATCTCCTGACCATCAAGAGTAATTCTATCGAACAACCTATTAAATGTATCTACATTTTTATCAGACCACGTGATCCTACTTCCTCCCACCGTAAGTTGTATATTCATCTTGTTTCCTCCCTCCCAACACTGTAGTGGGCAATTAATACATTTTCCCTTCAATACTTTATGGTCACTAAGAAGAGTAGATACATGTTCAAAAGGAGCTCATAGATTTACTTAGTCTTTTACTAACAAACAGTCAAGGCGATAACCAACCTTCCCATTTGTCCATGTTTCCCCAGTACTCGCCCCCTTATTAGTTTCCAGATACTCTAACCCCCAATTTGACAATTTCAACCATTGTGCCACATATACGATTTGCAGATTATTTTTCCCATCCAAACCACAGCTCCGTGTTTCGACTGGCACAGTAATGAGCGTATCATGCCATAGTTCATGCCATCTTGCCATCTCTTTTTTAGCAGTCACAATAAGCATTGAAATCTCCTACTATGCAGATTTCAGAGTCAGGAGATTCTAATAACCATCCATCAATAGTGTTATTTATGATATCTCCTATTTCAGACATATTTTTACCCCCGGATGAGAGTAGATGTTAATAAGCAGCATTTCGCCAAATTGGCTCACATTATCTATAGCTGCACACATAACAAATGGGGAGTTACCATAATGGTAGAAGGTCCTGTATGGGATGTGATTTTTAACCCCAATAAATGGCCACACCCGCCCCCCCCACCCCCAACTGGTCGGCCTTTTCCCCCCCCCCCGATAGCGGCTTTATTCCATATCTTGTACCCTTCCAATAACATTTCCCTTCACACCCAAGTTTCTTGGAGGGCAAATATGTCGCTAACAAGAGTTGGATTCCATCAATGTGAAGTAGGGTGTTAAAACCTCTACTATTCCAAGAAAGTAGGGTAATTTCCTTTCCACATACCTCATCTCAGTTGTCTGGTAAAGAGTTACTCTCTGAGAACCATACTTCCTTTTGGTTATTCCCTGTGTCCCTTCTTGTTTTTTGGTTCCTCCCAGACTCCATATTTTCATCCATCTGGTCTGGGTTTAGTGTGGTGTGGCAAATTACAATCTCGAATTCATTACCCCACACCACTTTAGAGTGTTCACAAATCAAATCAACCAGAACAGCAGATCTAAATTGGACAATTGCCCAATTTTCCAAACTTCCAGATATTGGCAATATAACTGTCAATGTCCCCTGAATTGATGTTATGCAACTGTTGAATTTGTAACAATGTATTCAATATCCAGGCCCTATTCAAAAGAGTTAACTTTTTCTACAATCTTGATACTTTTCCCCAGGTTATGTTTTGTTACAGATTTATTTATTCCTACTGATTCTTGGGTTACCACTCATTGCCAACCATTCCATTTCCTTAATATACATCTCTCTTTCTTTATCAGTAAGAGACAGGTCTATTTTGTTAATTGGGATATTTACATATTTTATTTCATTTTCCAATGGCTCTTCTCCATTAGATACAATTTCTTCGGGGACCTGATCTTTACCCATCAACCATTTTTCTATACCCCCCTTTACTCGTTGCGATTTTACCTTCATCCAATTTCCTCCGATATTCAATAATTTCAAAGCGATTACTGACTTCCACACATTCGGAGTCTAACAGAGCAGTAGGGGCTAAAGCCATGATGTTCCTTTTTGCTCACTTATGTGTCTTAACTTTGGCCATGGCCACCCTACTGTCACGCTCACCTGATTCCCACGGAGGCGCAGGTCTGGCTTCGAGTGCTGATGCTTCTTCATAGGTGAAGCGCAGGACTCTGAAGATGGACAGGAAGGGCCCCTCTACTCTGGCTTTCCTGGCTCGCAGGAATATTCCCCTGTGCGTGAAAAGGGAGTATTACCTACTGACGGAATAATGCTCAAGCCTCCCACTCCCTTCCAACCCTCCACGATACCCTTCCACGATTCCCCGTGAAGTCTCACCTTAGGGTCTGGAAGGATGAGTTCTCCATCCTGCTTCTGATGCAGGGGCGCGTTGAAACCCAGTTACTTCACTGGATTGAGGTTTGATGGGAGTTCAAAATAAGCTTGACTATTCAGGTGAGGCGTTGTAAGAGTTCTGTTGCAAGTTCAAAAGTTCAAGCTTAATAATAATGTTCATTTCTTTTTGCAGCAAGCGCTAATGCTTATGTCTTTTTTCCCCTTAGGGGCCGGGGTTCGGAATGCCGGAGATATGGCGCCGACCCGAAGTGAAACGTGCAGTTCCAGTAAATGACAGGTAAGTTCTGGATGAGCGTTCAGGTAATGTCTTTGCATTCGCTCATTCAATGTCTGTCTTTTTTCCCCATAGGGGCCGGGGTCTGGAATGCCAGGAAGCGGCAGGACCCGAAATGAAATGGGAATGACCCAACAAGTAAGTCTTAGAAGGAAACTGAGCCTTTCCTATTCCCTTCCTTCTCTCACCTTGTTTTCTTGTCTTTTTCTCTCTAGGCTCAGGGAAGTGGGTGCGGATCCGGATGATCGCTGCTGAAGATGGAGGCGCCCAGGAAAGGTGAGTGAAATGCAGCGCTGCAGCGATCGAAGCGAAATGCTTTTAAAATGATGTCTTCCCTTTCAGGATCGTCGGTGTGATGTCTCCGTGATGCAGCTTTAGCAGGTAAGGTCTTCTTTCTCTCCAATTCTCTCTTATCTCCCCTTGCAGACGACCCAGGATGCTGACAGGCGTGGCTGAAGTCCAGATGCAGGAGCTGACACGGTGAGCGTCCAGCTGCGAGGAGCAGAACAACGCGAAGCGTGAGTTGCTGATCGGGCGTGGTTTAAATAGCTTTGGAAGAAGTTCCAGATATGTATCCTTCCACCGATCAGGTATGTATCCTTCCCTGACCACATCCAGGTGGAAAGTAGTCCCACAGGTAAAGTAGTTCCATTCAGGCCTCAAGAGGGCCTGGATGTAGCAGCATGGTCTGCATCAGGTAAGTGCACATTAAAACACTTGAACACATGTCTAGCTTTATGAGCCTGGCGCTTAAGGCGCCAGGACTGTGTCCAAAGGGCCCCAGCTTGGGCCCGCTGGCACTTCCCTGGGGGGAATGATGCCTGCCTCTGGGGTTGCTGGGTCGGACCTGGCTCCTTGGAGGTAGGCATTATGACACCTACTATGGGTGTTTTTTTAATTTTTGTTTTTCCTTTTACGTCTGGTTCTTCTATTTGTATCCTGGGAAACAGTCATTTCAATCACACATTTCCTCTACCGACATCCCCAGTGAGGAAGGTATCTCTAAAGTGTTCTTGCTCCTTTACCTCACATTTCTTATTCTCTTGCTCAGCAGCCAAGCACAGTTTGCTCAGATCACCCAAAACTAATTATTATAAAACATTTTTGCTATTCTAGTTTTTTTGCCTATTTTCCTCGATCATAATGCTGAGTGCGCTTTAGTGTTATCAATGGTCTGATGTACCAAGGATTTGATATCATTTTGTTCCTTTAGATATCCAGAAGGAAATCCATCATAGTTGTCAGGGCATCGAATTTTCCCCGTACATTAAGAGAGTTATTGCTTCTACTACCTAATCCCAGATTTGGTGTATTATCAATAACGTTCCCCGTTTCATTCCAAGACTCTTCCCCCTCATTACATACAATGTCAGCCTGTGTAAATATTCCCATATCAGGTGTGGCTGACAAATTCCTATGACATTATTCATATTAGCTTCATCAACAAAGGAGATGTATCCTTTCGTGCCCCCACAGATTGGCGTCTAAAATTCTGCACAAGGTTCAACAATGAATTATTGTCAATCATCAAACTATTAATAGGGGAGGTTGAGCATCTGCTATCTGGGGTTTCTGTTTCTCTTTAATGGTTAGAAAACTCAGTATTTTGGGTTTGTCTCGCGATAGTATTTCCGGCGTTATATGGCTAGTTTCTTTGTTTCCTCTACCCTTTTTACCTTTTTCTATACCCAACTCTAAAGTCCTCTGTTTAACTTTCTGGGTAGGCGTATTTTTCTTACCCTTCTTAGATCTAAGATTATGGGAACGCAAACTGGGCCCCATATTACTAGTCTCAGGTTAATAAATAAAAATTCAAATATATTAGGAAAGTAGGGAGAGAAATATTGCTTGTCCCTGCAGTATACTTAAAAAGATATATAGGCGGTGGTGCAATAACCGTCCTCTCTATCGCCAGTTAGAGGCAAATGTAGGCAAAATAGGAAAAAACCCTTAAAATCACCAGAGGAGAGGGCCCACTTCAGAGTCTCCGATGCTTTAGTATAGAAATGTTACAATACTATCAAGTATCCCTATTAAACAGGGGTAAACACCAAATTAAAGTGTGAAGTGCCACAAACAAAGGTTAATGGAAAAAAGAAACGGGGGAAAAAGAGCTATTGATTTATAAAAAAATTTAAATCCACATTTAAGTTGTTAGGGGAGAAGAAATCTTTGCAGCCCCTATGGGGGGTAGTGTACAATTTAAAACAATAGGGGTAGCTATAAATATATGAGACCGTAAAATAAAGTAGCACTATATCCAGGAACAATAAAATTACAAATCCATCACAATCGGATAATCATAAGCATTCCATAAGAAAAAAGAGCAATTATCCCAAAATTAGAATAAAAAAAATAAAAAGGTTCATACAATTCAAATTGCGGGCAACAATCAGGCTCTGGAACTCATTCCAAGTCCAACAAAAAGCAGCATCCACAATTAACCAATGTTAAATGAAGGGGGACCGCCCGTGTTGGGCACGCCCGACAGCTCAAGGAGCTGCCTTAGTCCGACTCTCCCCCCCACCAACCAGGCGGTCCAATTAATTGTAAACAGTAATACCCTTACTTCCAGATTAGTCCATGCAGGTTATTACCCGACTGCTACAGTTATTTTTCCGAGAGACAGCTGGGCAGAGGGGACTCAATGCGTGTATGTTTACACCCGCACTCCCAACAGCCTAACAGCTTCCTCGCGCCCTTTACTCCTCGCAGGCTTAGCATCACGAGGGTTCCAGTGTGCACAATTTATGCCTCAGCTGCTGCTGGGTGGGCGTGTTCCCATCCCTTAAAAACAGACGAGGCTTCAAAAGTTCCACCAGCTATTTGTAAAATAAGCGCTCTCCACGGCAGCGTTTACACAATAAATTCCAATCTGGATGCAACTGTAAACAACAAGTACACTCTCCCAGAGAGATATAGGCAGTCTGAATCCTAGCAATAAAAGTGTTCACAATTAAAACCTATGGAGGAGCCAGCATTGCCAAAGCCAATATGATCAAGAAGATGGACCTGTGGAAAACCAAGAAAGCCATAGTCAAATGGACAGTTCCAGTTCTGATGAAGATCTTCAGAGGAAATGTTAGTTAACCAGTCAGTGGTTCTTGAAGCAACACAGGAGCTCAAGGGGGAGCCTATCTGATACGCTGAAAGGCCTGCACAAAGGAGTTGAGGTCAATTATCAATTGAAGATAACAGCACTTCTCTAGCCAGAAGCAGTGTAAATGGCACAAGGTAATTACAACCCAAGCCCCACAGTATCTGGAAAGTGAAGAAGAATTTGTAGTGGACTTCCTTCTAGGTGCACCGTTGCAGACACAGATTGCTGCTCTTTGGTCGTGGTGACGAAAGGGGGGATCTCTGGCAGGGTTTCTGTGGCGGCATTCGGGAGAAGGGGTTGGCAGCAATGTATTCAGCTCAAACCAGTGGGTCTTGTGGTTTTGGCACCTTTTTCTTAGTGCCAAGATCGCTGGTGGATTCACCTCGATTACTCAGTCCTGAACTCTGGTGAGGGGACTTTTGGTGAAGAATGGTTGCCTTTGGGGGGTCCACAGAGATGCCTGCAAAGTCTCTGCCGGATTCGATCTTCGGAAGACAATGCGCCTGAAAATGGTCCAGGTACCCCGGTTATTGGGATACTGCAGCTCTGGAAAGTCACAGCAAGTCGGGGGATGGTCCAAGATGAAGGTCTTGAGGCTAGTTGGTCCCACCAGCTTAAAGGAGGAAGTCGTCCTTGGCGAGTATTCCCGATGTGAAAACGGGGACAGCACAGCTGCAAGGCTTCACCGGTGCGTTTGCGGTCCTGGAAGGTCCTGCTGGCGTCTCTGCTTGTCTTATGCTTCAGATTCCTTGTTCCAGTGGTCCACTGTCTGTAGTCCAAAAATCCTCGCCTTTTATGCTGGATCCCAGTCATTCAGACACTAAGAGCTGTCAACCACCCAGTGAGAAATGGTTTCAGTCAGGCATACCTACAGTCAAAGCACAGTGAAGTCTCAGGCTCCTCCCTCAATTTCTGCCTTCCCAGACGCACTGGAGCCTGGGTGGCCTGAGGCCCACCAAAGACACTCACAAAGGACTCAAATCTACTCTAAAGGATAGAAGAAAAGCCCAGAAGGAACTGACAATCAAAAAATGGCGAAAAAAGAAGACGGTGGGCTATTTTGAGAAAATGGTCACCCATGGGTGCTGTACTGCAGCTGAGAAATCAGCCTGCTAGTAACCTGCACAAAAGTTAGTAAAAAGTAACCACTGCCACCAGCCATTTAACTTAGTCAGTTGTAACAAAAAGTTACATCAGGAGTGGGTGAGAGAAGGAGTTACAATGACCCCCCCACAACCCCACATAGTATGGTGTGTGCTAGACCCACAAAAGAAAAAAGGTGAGAAAACATATCTTACTACTCTTGGGAACTGTAGTTCTCACAAGAAAATGTATTTACAAATAAAGAGAAGTCCAAGGGACTTTCAGTGACACTGCACATAGGGTGCTGGGTGTCAAAGCAAAAAGCAGATGCATTTACTAAATATATGGAGTTTACCAGACTCCATAAAACAGAAAAAAATAAAAATCCCAGTCAGAGAAAAAGAATAAGAGTGGCAAGAAGGTCCACTCACTCAGGAGATTGACCAAAAAAAGTCCAGCAAAACTGCTGGGAGCCTCTCAGGTTAAAGGGAATTCGCACAGAAACCGACAATTCTTCCAAACATCCTACTAATATCCCTCCCCCTTTTCTTGCAGAGCCATTTTAGGTGAGGCCAACAAACGTTACATAAGGATGCTATATAAGATCACATTACATTGATTGCTAAACTCACCATGGTCTTCACAATGTTATTTGGCCATGTCATTTTTCCAGGTCTCTGTCTTGTGGTCATACACTCCCAGTGCTGGTCTATGAAGGGAATAATGTCCTATATAAGAGAATAAAGAAATAAAGAAAAAGCTCATTTAGATACAGTTTTTGTAATCAATGTTGGTGGTCATGTATACAAATTGCACTGTGTCAAGCACTATGTATACTTTTTACTGCATTATGCTCTGGTTTCAAATCATGGTAACTATACCTAGGAACAACAGCCATTGCTACAAACGTTAAACAGTGATTCAGTCTTTGTCAAGTGTCCTAACTTCATACATTTGTATTTGTTAGGGAGATTTATCATGTGTATGCTTCATCCCCTCTTCTAGCGAGACCCCAGACCTTTTTCTTTATATCCTGAATGAGTGGCACCTTTTTCCACTCATTAATTCTTATGGGCTCTGTCTTTTGGACCTCTGTTCTCTGTTTTACCTTTACTATGGAGTCTACTTTGCTCCATATCTCTTTAAAGGGATCTTTAAAGAGATATGGGGCAGTATTGCGGGGGAATCCTTTGGGTTCACCTTTGAAATTCTTTCTTTATGCTTCCTACTGTTCTTAAGGATATAGGGATACTAGTATCCCTCCAAAAACTTACTCAGATTGGCACACACCACCTTATGTAGAGTCCCAAACGGATACTTCGTATCCCCCTTCTCTCTGCTCCTGTGACTTTTTACTCACATAGACAACCCATTAGTTATGGCTGGTGGCAGTGGAGGTGTTCTACCAACTATTGTGCTATTTGTTTACCGCAGACTGTATACACAGTCTTGGTTGTACACAATAGGGTCACCTATTTTCTAACATTGTGGCTCCTTTCTTTTTTTGCCATTTCTAGTGTGGTTGTCCTTTGTTAGCCCTTCTACCATTCTGGGAGGGGGGGGGGGGTCTGTGTGTGTGTGTGTGTGTGTGTGTGTGTGTTTTGCCTTTGGCAGCAACCCTTGGATTTCCTTGCCTAGTGAAGGCATGCCCCTGTACGCTCACACCAGAAAAAAATACAACCCTGCTAGGGAAGAAGGCCTAAGATGCGCTTGCAAAGGTAACAGTGTTTATTTCCACAAAACAGAAAAATATCAGCAAAGGACTCTGCTGCACGAGAACACTCCGAGGTCTGGGAGCATGTGCAGCACCTTGCAACCAGAGACAGCATCACTCATGACGCCATACTATACAGTTCATTCTACCATCCCAATTGAATGAGCACTACACATATAGGGCCAGCTCCATATTGGATGCCAGGCCATTGGTGCATCTTAATCTGTCCATCTGCGTCCACGTTGGTGGTGCTGGGCTCGTGCTCCGTGGCGAGGTTGGTCTAACAATCAATTTGCCACTGTGTTATGCAATGTAACCGTATCCTTGTTGCCAACACCTGGCAGAGATATCGATGGGCTGTAGAAAAGTCGAGGTCACACTAACTCACATGCTTCACTCATTCCCAGGTAGCTAAGTAACTCCCAAGGTCCTAAACCTTAGTTTTGGGCTATAATTTAGTTGCTACCCTGCACCTCGCTGCAAAAGTCACGTGACCCCTTTCTGAAGGCGCGATCACCTTACCTTCTGATCTTAATGATCAATCGAGGAGTGTAAAGGTTTTATGGTCGGTGGTCTGGGTTTGGATGATGCTGTGAAATGCGGGGTTCTCGCAAAGCTGTATTCCGCATGCCGGGATCATTGGGGTGGAGGAGGGTTCGCTATCTGTCTCATGGGATGGTACTGCCAAGAGGTGTGCTGCTCCCTTCTGATGACCTGGCAGAGCGCATTCTTTCCTGTGTGCGAGGCCCTTTGACTCTTTGGAACAATGGAGGATTTTCATGGACCGTCTGGGACCTGGCCGGGCTGGGGATGTTTGCGCTCATGCGAGGGACCTAGTATTCAAGCACTTACTACCATTTGCTGCGATTGGGCCTACGTTCCAGGATGGCTGCCATTTGTCTAAGACAGCGTTTGCATTTGTGTCTTTTCTATAGCTTCTAATACATGCATGTTCAACCCCCTTTGTATGCGCCCTCTTCCCCCTGCTCCCTAAATGTGTTCTCCAACATTTGTGTATTGTTCAGTATCGCCTAGGGGAAGTTTGTGTATTGTTTGGTATCGCCTAGGGGGGTGGGAAGACCCAGTCTACACTTTCCAACATTATTTATTTCTTACATTTGTTACTCGCCCAGACCCAAGGGTATCACAGCGAAAAATACAGGTGACTAGTATTGCCCCCCTTTCATTACTTCTGCAGTAACAAACTCCCTAATAGGTTCCCCAAAGGCCCCATGAGTTCATCTATATTCCCCATCATTCCTCTTGGATTTCTCTTCCTCTAATCTTTTAGCCTCCAAGTATGGCGGTGAGCCTTTAAATGGGACCCATGCCCTACACACATCTCAAAAGCTTTCCCCAGACTGGGCATATTCTTCTGGGGTACATGTCATGTAGATGCAACCCCCATCTCCAGTTAGGTCAACCCAGTGTTCGTTTTAGTTCTCGAGATCAGGGTTTGGAGACAGTGTCGTGGGGGGGGGGGGGGTGTAAGGGTTGGTAAATCTCAACCGTACAGGGTTTGTTTGGGTCATCTATCTGGGTAGCATTTTCTGTGGTTCCACAAGGTGCTTTGGGCGCTACCCCCAATCAAGACCATCATCATTGCACTATTTGGAAAAACAGTGTCCCATCTCACATATGCAAAAAATGACCAAAATAAAAACAATGACGGGCACCAGCATCTTCACAAAGTTAGTGTTGGGACTGTTTGTCATAGCTCTCAACTCACACGCTTTTGGCGGGTGTCACCCGCCTTGTAAACAGCTGACTCACCCGCCAAGCCAACTTCACGCCCATTCGTTTCAATGTGCCTCTCACCCGCCAAAAATAAAATCGGGTGTTTTCACCCGCCTTTGGGACATAAATGGTTGAGAGCTATGGTTTGTTCCAATCAGTCAAAAGGAAACAGTCCTCTTCAGAGTGCCTCTGTCGCACAGAAATGGGGTCAGAGCAGCAGTGGTCGCTTCACGCTATCGCAAAGGGTCTGCAGGCGTCTCTGGTCGTCTTCTTTGGTTACCTCAACTTCCAATGGTCAGTTTCCAGGAGCCTCACCTTTTATACAGTTCCAGCACTCAATTCTCTGCAATCTTCCTCAGCAGTTGACAGAAAGGGGCGTTGGGCTGTCCAATGAGGACAGCCAGACCCCCAGTGAGAGCTGGTCCCATTCTTGCACTCTGGCAGACAAAGGACAGTGGGGTGGAAAACTCCTCCCCCACTTCCTGCCTGCCCAGACACTTGGAGCCTAGGCAGGGACACCCAAGGGTTCATGCCAAAGGCAAAACACACACAGGTCTCCCCCTCCCAGAATGGTCAAAGAAGAGCTGACATAGAACAAACACGCTAGTAATGGCGAAAAAAAGAAGGAAGGCTCCAAGTTGGTACTTGGGGGGCCCCTGTTGTGCACTACAGGGGCTATGGACATAGCCTGCGGTAGAGAAATCACACAATCGTTAGGACACGTCAACTGCCACCAGCCATAGCTAGGAGTTTGTCTATGTGACACAAAAGTCACAGGAGCCGAGAGAAATGGGATACGAGTTATCCCTTTGGTACTCCACTTAAGGTGGTGTGTGCCAATCTCTCAGACTAATCGTTTTAGGAGAGATACTATCCTTAATAACTGTAGTTACTCTAGGATAAAGAAAATAATCTCAAAGGAGGAGCCTAAGGGCCACCAGTAACACTACCAATAAGGAGCTGTGTGCTGCAATAGTGAAATACAGATGCCTTTAAGAGTTTGATGGAAAGTAGACTCCATACGACAGGTAAAATGCAAAGAATAGAGTTAGAAGGCGGGTGTACGTGAGGCGTTGTCCCAGATGTAGCACTGTATCTGCCGTCAGTTCTCTGAAGTTTAGGGGCACCCCTTCTTTCAGCATATCTCCCACTGTTGCAACTCCCTTGGGCTCCCAATACTTCCTCACATTTAATCTCATCTGCCCATCTTCCCCGTAGAGTGTGACCAGCGGGATCTGAGGCGAATATGGTTCCGCCTTCCCAAGTGACTGGAAAGCCGGTCGCCACGCCACTCTCCCCAACTTCAATAGTAGGTGCGGGCTAAATTCACAAGGTGCTGTTGCCCATATAACTTCTTTAAGCAAGTACGAAGCTGCCTCCGCTCGCAACAAACGTGACTCCTGTGTCTGTTCATCCGACAGCCATTTGGTCACAAATTGCAGTTGGCTAGCGACAAAGTATACTTCAAAGTTGGGCACTTATTCCTCCCTGCTTATACGAATTCTGGAGCTTCTGTATGGACACCCTACATCTCAACCACAGGAAGCTCCTGCTTTTTCTATTCAATCTCCGGAAAAACGGCTTTGGGATAGCGTATAGGACATTGGCAAAATAATGAAGTCTCGGCAGCACCACCATTTTTAACAGTGCTGCCCTTCCCATATTTGACAATGGCAGCCTGGCCCAGAAATACATGGAGTGCTCTCTTTTGTCCACTGCTTTCTGTGTATTCTGCCCGTGCTCGGTCTTGGAATCATGGTAGATTTCCACCCCTAGGTACCAGAAAGTATCAACCTCCCATTTAATCTGAAGCACCAGCAAAGTTCGCTCGGGTTGTCCCGCATATCCTCCCGGGGGGGGTAGGAGGGACAGATTCTACTTCTGCGTGTTGATTGTAATACCAAACAAGGCTGCATAGCGTTCTAACACATCTAGGATATCATCTGCAAACAATGAAAGCAAATGCCTTCCTCCCGGAGTAGCGATGTTCGCATCTATATATTCCTCTTGGAGGTAGACCAACAGTGGCTCCAACACCAAATTGAAGAGCATCGGGGACCACGGGCAACCGTGTCTTGTGCCTTTGCCCAGCTGCCACTGTTCAAGACAATTGTGCCCGTTTTAACTCTTGCTATCGGCTCATTATATAGCAACCGCACCTATCTGATGTACGTGGGGCCCATGCCAAACTTTCCTAGCACTGCTATCAGCCAAAACCATCTGACAAGGGTCAAACGCCTTGACCGCATCTAGCGAAGCCACAGCCAAGTGGTGTGTGCTGCTCTAGTTATGATCTATTATGGGGTGCAATCTGCTCTGGTTACTCGTAATGGGTCTATGCAGGACATAACCCGTTTGATCTGGGTGTATTAGTTTGGCAATGGCAGGTTGAAGCCTACTGGCCAATAGTGCTGCGAGGATCTTCCCATCTTGATTTAGCAGCAACAGTTACTGACTCTCTAAGCGATCCGGGTAGACGCCTACATGCAATGCTTCGTTAAGTATTGCCAACAGTGGGGCCACGACCTCCGCTCTACATTCTTTGTAAAATTTGCCTGGTAGTCCGTCTGGTCCCGGGAGTTTGCCCGTCGGCAGCTCTCGTATAACCCGTTCCAATTCCACTGCAGTTATGGGGGCCTCCAGTTTATATGCATCATCTGCATCTAGTTTAGGAAGATTCATCTGTGACAATGCTTCCTCAATCTCGGACATCGGGCACTCCGAGGCTTCCTCATATAGCTTCCTATAATACTCATAAAAGCACTTATTCAGACCCTCTTGGGTCTCGCACAGTGTCCCATCGTTCCCCACTAATGCTCTAATCGTTTCCCTCTTAGTCTCGCTCTTGTAAAGCCAAGCTAACAGTCTCCTTCTGCATGTTGTCACTCCACATACTTCCTGTAGTTTAAGTTGCTTAACCTGTCCCAATGTTCCAAGCATTCCTTCTGCAGGCGGGCAACCTCTTGTGCCTTATCCCTCAGCCTATTCCCTGCTCCCTCAATGGCTTCCAGTCTAGCCTATGCTTTACTCAAGTCTCTCTCAATTACATCTTGCATCCCTTTCGATTTTGCCGTAGCCGCCCCTCGCACCACCACTTTAAAGGGCTCCCACAATGTACCTGCGGACTCCACACTACCTGTGTTATGTACAAAATATTCTTTCACCTCTTCCCTCAGAGTCTCGCGAAATTCTGTATCTTTGAGCGCCTCGACCCTAAGCCTCCAAGATGGGATTCTAGCCCGGGGAGGAAGCAGCTACCACGTGACCACTAATTGTGCATGATCCGAAAGCACTCTTGCTTTATATTCTGCCTTCTTAAACTGTCCTAATGTTTCCTCCCCAGTGAACACATAATCCAACCTTGTGTAGCGGTCCTTGGAAGCAGTGTAGTGAAAGTATACTCTCTCCTGGGGATGCATTGCTCTTCATACATCAGATAGCTGAAATGCCTGTAATAACATACTTCGGGCTTTAGGCGCCGAGCTGGATGAGTGTATTTATCATCTGATCCGTCTACCACCAGGTTAAGTACAAAGTTAAAATCCCCACCTTCCCCATAACAATGTTCCATGCCTCTAGGGGTTAATCTTGGAATACAATGCTCGGAAGTAAGCTGCTGTGGCCTGGTTTGGCGCATATGTGTTGATGATACAAATCTCCCTGTTCTCCACCCACCCCCGTAGCACTACCATTCTACCCTCCTCGTCTAGGGAGGTTTTGAGGACTTTAATCCGGACTGTCAGCACCACCCATCTCATAAGCCCTCATGGCGTATGCAGATTATGGCGAGCCAACCGTCAAACCGCTCCACTTCGTGTCAAGGTATGTAGCTTTTCTTTGGTGAGGTGTGTTTCTTGAAATAGGGCTATATCTATCTTCTCACATTTCAAATTAGCCATTACTTTGTTACGTTTTATATAACTATTCAAACCCCTGACGTTCCAGGATACCATTTTAAGTTCCCCCATCACGTTTCAGCATTTCGTTCACTTAATTCTCTACACATGTTACGATTCCAATAACCACCATGAATGCATCTGTAGGCCCCCCATTAACTTCCCTAATCCTGTCACCCAGCCCCCCCACCACCAACAGCAGCCCAGCTCGATTCCACATGCTCAGGCCTTCCCACTTCTCGCCTCCGTCCCTGGATCATGTACTGGTGCGTAAGGCGCGGGGGAGTATACGTAACTGCTAATATCCGTGCAGTCCAATGCAACCTGGGGTGTAGTACGTTCCTGCCTAGTGCGATCTAAGGTAAGCACCACATTGGTAGCACCTGATTTAAGCAACTTTTTTTTAATGAGGTTCATGCGGTCAAGCTTCTGCAATACTGCTACGGTTGCGGTCTTCTACTTGAGATTATTCCTGGCTACTTGGCTCAACGACTTTCTGTTGACAAGTTCTGCATGTCCATCCATTTGTGTACATCTTCAGGGTTGTCCAAAAAAAGTGTGCAGCCTTTATTGGTCACCTTCAACATGGCTGGGTACAACAGCATATATTTCTGATTAGCCTCTCAGTCTCCTCTTAACCGCTATATAGCTCTTTCGCTGCTTCTGAACCTGCAAGGTGTAGTCCGGGTAAGCTGTTATCGTGGCTGACGCCCTTTGGATTGTCCCACCTTTTCAAAAGTGCTCAAGAATCCTTTCCCTATCTTGCTAGTTCAAAATCTGGGCTATTATTGGCCTTGGTAGGGCCCCTGGCAGCAGCTTCCTTGTCAGTGCTCCTTGCGCTCTTTCTACCGTAAAGCCTTGACTGAGGGCCCCTGGGCCTATTTCTTGCTGTAACAGGGTTTCGATGTACTCCGACGGATTTGCTCCTTCTTCCTCTGGGAGCCCAACACTGCGTCCTCTGCTCGGTCCTCCAGATTACACACTTGTTGGCGCAGAACTCCGATTTCTTCGTTGGTGTCCTTGAGGCCTCTTGTTTTCCAGCACTGTTTTTTCAAGCGTACCTGTACGTTACGCAAGGGCCCTCATATCTTGTCTGAGCAAAGACACATCAATGCTGATGGCGTCTCTAGAGACTCTTTCAAAGATGCTATGGCCGCCAGGATCTGCTGATCTCCTTCCACGAGCTTCAGATCCTTTTGAGGTGTTGAAGTTGCTTGGGGAGGAACCTGCGCAAAGGGTGCTGTCTTGGTGCATGCCTCAAGGGTAAATTGTTTCCCTTTGCTCTTCTGATGTTTGGATGCCATGACTGGTCGCCTTCTACTATCTCGTGGCGAGGTGCATGTGACCTGGGCTTATCAATCCTTTGCTTGCAGCACTGTCAGTGCAGCAATATCGGCCACGTCTCACAGCGCTTGTCTTAAGATGCTACATGTCCCATCTTACTGGCTCACCCACTGCCCCGCCTCTGTTATTAGGGGCGGGCGGCCGCGCTGCGTCGGACACCGGCTGAGGCCTAATGGGCCAGTGAACTGCGTCTCTATGAGCTCACTGTTTTAGACTGCATTATTTGGTCCTCTTATTCAGATCTGTGGCAGCTTAGTTTAATCTGAGAAACAAATCTCCCCAGTCTTTACGTTTCGGGGGCTTTCTGCCTTGCCATGTGCATAAGCGATCGTAGCTGGGGGCCCTTACGGGAGCCGTCGGCAATGTTCCTGAGTACAGTCCTCCTTTTCGGCTGAGCAACAGTGTCCTGCTCATGTGTCTTCCCCCATTTCGATAGTCTGGTACCCGTTGTGGACCTCTTGGCAGTGTAATCCCCACCAGGGCTCTTTTCGGTTTGTCCGCTAGGTTTTCCCTCCGCCAGTCCCCCGACTACAGCTGTAGCTTTAGGTGGACCTCTTCTGCCCCAGTAACTCCGGTGTGAGTTTATTGTTCCGCGCTCATCTGGCGCTGGTGGGAGTCCAACCAGGGGGATTATCCAACCCTTGCGAAGTCATGACTCTGAATGCGCTCCCCTTTGTTTCAGCCCATGGGACGTTTGTGAGAGCCCTTACTGTGTCTGTAGTCTTGTGTGCCATGGCCAACACCTCAGCCAGCACTAGCTTCTCGCTACTCAGTGTTTCAGCAGCTTTCAATCCGGACACACTGCTCGCCTAAGATTATCGGCCCCCTGCAGCACATGATGTTTAGCCAACCCTCTGTGGGCCTCTGTATCCTGGCACCACTCATGCCGGGCCTCGCTGTTTGCATTAGCAATGATTGTACATCCTACTGGTCTTCTTCCCTCACTCCCTGTGCAACTTCTCGGTCACGGTACAGCGGTCCTCAGCACAACCCTTCCTGCACACAGACCGCGGTTAGACTGGCGTTGGCTCCTCGGATCACTGCTGGGTCCCCCTTCTGATGTGTTGCTCTGCTATAGTTTCCTGTAGCTCTGTTGTGCTCATTGTCCTCCGCCTCTTTTTCAGGCCTATTGGCGTTACGTAGCGTGTTTTTCTCCACTTTCAACCTGTCTGGGCCATATCATACACTAGTTCGGCAACAGGGGGGTCTTGCGCACCTCTCCTGCTTCAGTCTGCAACTGCTTCCACCTCAATGCTCCGGTCCCGTCCCAGATCATGGTGGTCTGTGTCCTTCTAGGGGGGCCTTTGCTCATCCGTCACCTCTCTGATTATCCTACTTCAGCAGTCCTCATTGTGCATTGCCTCTGCAGGGTCCGGCGGCAAGCTGCTGTTGCGCTGCCTCCATCTGAAATTCTCTGGCCGCTTTCTGCCAGTCATCCAGTCGGACGGAAGGCAGACACGCTGCTGTGTGTTCCTCCTTGTATTTATTCAATTCCACTTTATGCATGCGTGTTTGTGCACCTCATATATCCCAATGCACAGCCATCCTTGTGGGTATCCACATCCCGACTGGTTGTGGTCAGCTGCACAATTCTCGCACTCCAACAATGGGAACCTGGAGACCCGAACGTTGTGCGCACGGTCTCATCTGAGCATAGGTCGCCACAATCTCCACTGCCAGCAATTCACATCTTCCTCCTCTGGGCCGCGTCACCTGTGTGTGCGCTCTTCTCATTCACAGCTCGCCAATATCTGCTGTGCACAGGGTCTCAAGGACCGTTTCCTGCAACAAGCGTAATACAAAAGACGACATTTATCAGAGCGTTAGCCTTATGCAGCTTGTGTCGTCCCGAAGGCCAATTAGCAGTCGGATTGTAGCCAAGCCCCAGTGTGTAAACCCCCGTCCCCTTGACCCTGTCCGTCTGCCATCGCTTTGCCTTCCCACCATCCTGATTGGCCAGGACACGATCTCCACCTCTCTCCCGCCTCTGGGCGCTTCAACGTGCACCGGCACCACTCCCTGCTCCCCGCATCAGACTGCTGCCGCGAGTCAAAGGGACCACCGAAACACCCAGGTCTCGGCTCTAGACCAGGCGGGAGTACCAGGGGAAGGGAGACACCACGGTAAAGGTCCTACTCTACCCCCAGGGGGTTGGTCAGAATCCCCTCTCTGGTGTAGCTGGTTCCCGGAAGGCTTCTTGGAGGTGGCGCAAGATAAATCCATAGAGATCCATGTTTCTTGGGGGTCCCAGAGTATCAGCACCTCCTCGTTCCGACAGGCTTCTCCATGGCTGTCTTCATTATGAGGGGCCAACCGGTTACAATAGGTTAATCCTTCGGCCATTGGATTGGGCATAAAGTTGTAGGGCATCAAGGGAGTGTTCTAATACCACTGCTGTCTGGTCGAGGACAACAGTGTTGACCGCGTACGAGAGCCAAGCAATCTTCGCCACCCAAACTTAGGAGGGAAATTGTGGGCTGCCTTCAGAGCAAAGTCAAGGATGGCTACATAAAGATCAAAAATTAGGGGCGCTAGAACACAGCCTTTCTTGAGGCCATTGTTTGTGGGGCAGGTCTTAGATGTGCTTTCCTACTGAGTCAGCTTAACTGACAGATGTGTTGCTGTATAATAATTTATTAAAATACAGGAGAGAGGAGTCAATCCACGTTTCTAGTCTGACCAGTTTTACACGAGAAACGCGGTCAATGCAGCAAAATAATGTAAGTAGCAAAGGTATAGTTCTCAGGATTCTGGTATGTGTCAGAGATGAAGGACTACAGAACCCAGTTGGTGTGAGTTGTACTACAGCCCTATTGAAACCCAGTTTGCTGGTAGCTTAGAAGGTTGTTCGTGTTTGACCAGGCTGTTAGCATTTCCAGCAGAATCTAAGCAAAACATTCTGCTCCCGAGTCCAGCATTGCTAAGAGTCTGGAATTGTTTGGGTCCCGGGAATAAGAATAAATATTTTCCAGGAATGTGGGACCTTGCCAACCTTGAGCTAGAGGAATAATTCATGCAAGATAAGCACCCACAAGAGGGTATCTTTCTTGATAACAGCTTTACAGTGCCCGTCCAGACCTCGGGACATCAAGGCTTTTGCTTTAGTTATCACCCTGACCACGTCCTCCTCTTTAACGTAGGGCAGAATAGTTTTACCCAAGGATTGCAGCAATTCATTTTCCTCATATGGGAGGCCCGTCTCTGAATACATCACAGAAATATGTCAACACCAGGCCTCTTCTGTAATGCTGTAGATTTCACGAGCACCATCTCCTGTTCTATAATAACAGAGGCGGTGCCAGAAATTTTTGGGGTCATGCATTTTTATTAGGGTCCTAATCATCTTCCAGTTAGCTGAGTCGATATCAAATTTGTGACTGCGGACCCAGTTGTTGCATTTGGTGTAGAGTACTGTAACCAATTTTCTTTTCTCACTGTGGAACCTGCCCTCCCCTGAGGATCCCCGGAGGATCCCCCAGCTTTCCCATGGATTTATGTGCAAACAGATGTCTTTACACTAGGGAAGCTGTTCTGTGATAATTAGTACCCTAAGACGGTTTGGGGCCTTGTGCCCAAAAGTCATCAGTTCCATTTAGACACTTTACAGGTAGGTTTGTAGAGATATTTTCTATGCCAGTGGTTATGATTAATAAGAGACAAAAAGTTAAAGTTTAGGAAAATTGAATCACTCAATCCCAGTCCTTACTATAGTCCAGGAAAGGATCTTTGACCAGGACTTCACCAACCAAAGTTATGACAGAGTGATTTAGGGACAAGCCTTTACAACCATTTATCCTTATGTCATGGGTTTGTGGGTTGGGGAGGAACTGGGATGTGAACTTGCACACCAGACTAATTCATCCAGAGACCATTGTTGTGTTCTCGAATCTGTTGGGGACACACTTCTGTACTTGGTCCCAGCGAGGGAGGCCCATTGGTCGCAGGTGCGGAGGTCACTTTCTGACACAGGATTTAGTTTCAGTCAGTCCCAGTGCTTCGGAACGAGACGGCTCCAGTAGAACACTGCAAATGGTGAAAGATGAAGACTTCTGAAGGGCAGACCATTTCAGGACGCGTCCAGGAATTTGAAGAGTGCTGCAAAGGGAGCAACCATGGTCAGGAAATCTTCAGGGGATGAACATAGAAGCAGGCCCAGCACAGCTTCCGTTCATGCAAGAAGGCTGAAAATGCAGGAGCATCGGTCTTGTTCCATAAACTGAAGATCTTGCCTCTTTGCCCATGTTCCAAGAATGCACTCTTAACGGCAACGGCTGAAGCGAGTTATCCCAGGAGATAGCTGTCAGCCTACTCGCTGGTCCCAGAACACTTCACAGGCTGTCATGATTCCTGCCGCTCATGTCCCCAGCCCTCCAAGATGTCATGCTGGTGCCAGGCCACAATCACCTACATGGCCCTCAAGGGACTCTCCATCGCTCCAAAGACCCACTTGGATTCAGACTTGGCGCTTGTGGTGCCAGACTCACTCACTCCCATAGGATAACATTGGGGATTGGGCTTGTAGTGCATTGATGGGGACAAGATGGATGCCTCAACATATTTTGGTTCCCAAAACTGCATGTGCAGTCTAGTCTTTTGGGTGTGGTTCAGCCCAGAGACACCTGGGATACCCAGAGACTATTTAAGACACGCCCAGGCTGCGAAACATGCTTTGCGTTTTCTGCACCTGCAGCGTGACACTCACCGTGTTCGGATTGGTCTCCAGTAGGCCTGCATCTTTGTTCTGCGCTCAGCTCCTGTAAGAACAAGAACACCGTTAAGAACAGCCGTACCTTGCGGCGCTTCTGCCCATCATTCATCGCTCCTTCTGTTCTGCGGGCATCTTCGGCGGTGTCATTGCCATCCCGGCACGCCGCTTCCTAAGGAAAAGGGAAAAGAACAGAAAAAAGGCATTAGTAAGCATTCAGCAAATCTTTGCTTATTTTTAAAGACTGTACGAGCTTCAAACGCTTACCTGAATCCCAGCTGCTCTGGGGGGGAACTCTGTCTCCGGAACTTCTCATCCATCTGCAAGAGGGAAAAGACACTCCAGGTTAGCGTGGAAACATCTAGAGGCGCCGCATACCGCGCTTACTCACTGCATTTCTTCTTCATAACCGGCATCCACGATGAAAATTTCGCAGCACCTAAAAGACACAGAAAAAACTCAGTTCAACTCAGTTACTTCACTCACCTTCAACGCTACTCATCTCAGCAGCATGTCGCCATCCCCGGACGCCGGCCATCATCTAAGGAAGGAAAGGAATGAAGTTAGAGAACTGTTCAAAAGACTCATTATACTTACCTGTCGGATTCTTGCCAGTGAAGTAACTAGGCAGCAACGAGCTTGCATCAATCAACGCGCCCCTGCGCTGAAAGCAGGATGGAGAGCACACTTTCCAAGAAAACAAGGTGAGCTGTGGATCAAAGAGAAGGGTTGGACCCCGGG